>NC_057939.1:45775083-46081583 GCF_018555375.3 Anguilla rostrata | reverse complement strand
AAAAGGGGTTTGAATTTAAAGTAGTGTCTTTATCTTTTTTCTAGTCTTGGGGAGAACTGAAAAAGGCATAAGGCTGCTACAATAGACCAACTGTCTTACTGGATCCACGAAGCAGCTAACTGATACTGTAGCGCAATCTAATTATTATTATTTCAATGCTGGCTTGTTTCCCTCTTCTACACCCTATAAGATACAAGAGGTATTATCACATCATATCCTCTGTTACATTTGATTGGTTGAAATTGCATTTTTCAAGAAGTTCACTTTACCTTGTACACAATCTTGGAAATTTCAGTCAGAAGATACTGCATGCAGTTCGCTGTTCCTTATCTCAGCATGACAGCAGCACTTGATTACACACTTGTGTGACTGGCTGGCAACAAGAGATGCATCTTTTGATCCACAGGATCAATGTACCATTATCTACCAGAACTCATATCTTCTGTCTGCATATCACTAGGGTTAAATTATCAGTAGCAAATCCGATCAACCTCTTATTTGTTAGATTTTGTTGCATTTTGTTGGGGGAATAGTGTACATGACCGTCTTACGTTAATTTTATAGGAATGCAGAAACCACGTTCTTGGTGGAAGTACAAATATGAATTGTTTAAGCTGCAGCAATGATGCTTAATATGCTGCTAAATATATGTGTGTCTGATGTATATTTTTTGAGAAAAACAAAAAAGAATGAAAAGAAAGATTATCTAAACAATATATAATACTGTCCTAAAAATATTTAAAATATAAATTTGGATCTTTGAAAAGGTGGAAAGAGTGTCACCTACTGGACCATAAACACCATCTCCATATTTCTTGAGTTGGAATATCGCCTCTATAACAGGTCCGTTTAAATCTGAACTGGAACATTACCTAAGAGGCTACAGATGTTATTTGTTTTCAACAGGAAACCTGCTTCTGAAACCATGCATTTTTAAAAAATATGCATGCACCTCAAACATCTTTGCATTTAATGAAACAACATGTTTGGTCAAAAGAAAATGGCCTGTAGCTAGTTCCTTTATAGACCTTCCCAATTAACTGCTAAACAAGGAAC
Source organism: Anguilla rostrata (assembly GCF_018555375.3). Classification (NCBI taxonomy): domain Eukaryota; kingdom Metazoa; phylum Chordata; class Actinopteri; order Anguilliformes; family Anguillidae; genus Anguilla; species Anguilla rostrata. The sequence goes on along the minus strand of NC_057939.1, from coordinate 46,080,527 downwards.
TGTAGAACAAAAAATGAATTGTTTTCATGTGCAATGTGCCACAAGCTGAGAAAAAATTAATTCTGAACAGATCCTGGACGATTACATCCAGTAGAACTTCAGAACGATTAGGGTTAGGAATACAGAAGCCTTTAGGGTTGAGTCAAGATTTGGGTTATGTTTAGGACCTTGGGGTTATCGTGAGGATTAGGCTTTCATTTTGGATGATCCAAAATGGTTCAATGTTCGGATGTACCATCATAACCCTATTTTTAAAATATTTTTCAATGTAATGCATTCTTCATAATAAATCAAACACATTATGTGTTTATAAATTAATGATACTTAGTTTTTCTAATAGTTTTTGAGATCTCATCAGTAGAATTTCATCCAATTAGTGGACAAATGACATATCATTTGTTCTTTGATGACTCCAAGGGAACAATATTATGATTAGGGTTAGAACTAGGGTTTGGTTAACCTATCCAAAACCTCTCTAAAATGTAATAAAATGCTTTTGTCCAATATAAAGGATATAAATTAGCTTTTTATGATGGTTTAAGATAACACGTTGATATCACATTGAAAAATAATGCAAAAACATTGTGACACACTGTGGTACATGTACCTACATATGTAATCATTCATCATTCTTGTATGTTTTTCTGTACTCTACAGTATGTAATTTTTGTTGCATGGGGATGGGATGACATTTTACAAAATGTTACATTCATCTAGCACATATCAGCACACAGTAAATTTGAATGACTATTGTCCATGTCCTAAATGATAAGTATATTCCATGGATATACCAATACCCCACATTATGTACAATAAAATAATATTCCACCATCAGAACAATGTTGACAATATTCTAGCTTTATGGTAAACTGGTGCATCAAACATAACACATGACTGAGCCACCTATGAATTCTTACACTACAGCATATGAATTTTGTAACCTTCTTGAAAGACACTCAATTTCATTGTGAGTGGTTTGAATTTTAACAAAGCAGGCAACTACAAGCCACTATGCTAACACTGCCCAGGGTATACTAACAATGCCACTATAGTAACAGCTAGGCCTATTAGTTAGTCCCAAATACAATTGTTCAGTATCATGCTAGTTTCAGATGCGTATCCAGGGTCCTGACATTGCCCAAGTCAGACTTCAGTGCTCCTGCAACCAAACTACGAGTGGAAACAACAAACTCTGTGTTCTAGCTTGATAAGTAGACAAACCACACGGCAGTGGTGTCACTTAGAAACTCCATATTTGGCTTTGTTGTCATGTATTGTCTACTGATAAAGCTAGAACACAGAATTCATTTGCACTCATCGTTTGGTTGCAGAAGCACTGAATGTCTGAGTTGAGCAATCTCAGGACGCCGGCGTCCTGTCCACTAGGGGGCTGGCCTGAAATGTTTTTAATTATGTTCCAAACTGTTGATTTTGGTAAGCCTAAGGTTTGCCCTATGTAAACTGTCTTTTTTTTTCTTTTTTGTTGTTTGTTTTGTTTTTGTTTTTTCTTATTTCTCAGCCAGGCTTCCTTGATGTTCGTTGGCAACACAACTCAGGTCCTCATGACAAGCACCAATAATAGAGTCCAAAGGCAGTCAAAAGCCTAGAATAATGACCACATTCTGAAAGCTCTCATACTTGCGCTAAGGAAGTAACTGAACACTAATCACAAACACTTGTGAAGCCATTTGTCCCAAACATTACGGTATACTTTTCTTCACAGAGATCACAAAAAGGCTACTTTATTGTGGCACGGAAGCCTACATGTGATCAAACCAAGCAACATAAACAGAAACTTGCTACAGTGAAAGTTGCCACAGTGGTGGCCCCTGAATTCACTACAAAATCGCTTAAAAAAATCACTGCTGCGTCACAATTTTAAAAGTTGATGTAGTGGTCCATCCCATCAGCAGGAAGTCAGAGCAGGTGTCTAGACCCTGGGGCTTGCTGAATCACACATTGACGCACGTCCGCATTCAAAGATTGCACTAACAACTGTCAGATTTCAATTGTTGTCAGGGAGGGGGAAGAGGGGTAAATGTACCGTTGATGCCGTTTTCAAAATAATGTCTTTTTAAAAAGTAAGCAGCGTCACAGATAATACCACGCTCGCAAATACTAAGCGACCAGCCGTGAGGACAATAATAGTGAACTCAGCTAAACTCGTGCCCACTTCTCGGAACGGTCACCAGCCAGAGTTAGTCGCAATACTTGCAGGCAAAAACGGCTTTCAGTTGCAATACTCCCCTCGATACTTCGGAGGGCAAACGACAAAAAACCACACCTTTGCTTTTTTTTTTTTTTTTTTTTTTGCTTGCATCAGCGAAAAATGGACGTGACTGCTCGGGATGTGCTCCAAGCAAAGTACACACCGTACCGCTTTCTGGCAGGGCTGCATGTAAACTGTGTAAATCTGCAAGAAAGAGGCTAATGCTAGTGGTCGTCTGAAGTGGTGTGCTTTTCATACGTCGTCTCTGATTGGATGAGCTCAATGTCAGTAACGTCAGTAGCTATTCCATTTCTTTCTTTTTTTCCGAATGACGTACCTTTGTTTTCCTCCGTTCGAATTCGTAGATTCTTTCAATAGATGCTATTTACATAGGCTATGATTGTTGCCTTTTATTATAACACTCTACGTCCAAAAATTGCGATTTGAACACAGATAATAGATAAGTATCACCAAAGGCTGTGTAGCCTATAGGTTTACTCACGCACTGGGGCGAATATGTTTTGCAGACAAGAGGAGATTGGGTGGGGATGTTGGCTGGGTTTACATTTTTGGTCGCTTTAGAACTTGCAAGGACCTCTGGCGAATCCTGTCTTGAAAGAAGCGCGGTAATAGTGAAACAGTATGACTAATATAACGTGCTTCAGATGCAACGTGAAAGCACTGTTACTAATATTAATTGGTTATCACCGGTAAAAATGCAAATACCGATTCCTGTTTTCGATAGCCTAAATTCAAGTTAGGCAAGTAGGCTATTGACTTTGGTTCCTGGAACGAACAAGCCACAAACCTTTATTGCATTAAAATGAATACCCACGAGAGGTTCGTATGTGTTTTTATGTTATTAACGGAATTTAATTCCATTACTATAGTAGTTCGTACAGTAGGCTAATGTAGCCTACTTGACTTCGGACTGCTCACATGATAGCTATCACTAGATGAGGCGTTAAGCCTAGCCTACACTCTATATACGAGGAACCTTTTTTTGTGTCGTAGCCTACTAAAGTCAATCCATCTCTTCCTGTAGCCATAGATATAATCAAACTCTGCATGTCAGATAGGCTATTACATATTATGTTTGTATATTACCGCGTGTAAACCAAGCATTTTTCACGTTTCATTAATTTCAAACGTAGTTATGTGTTATCATATTTGATTTTGTTTTACCTTCATTACTGCCATTAGGCTACATGTCGACTGTTAACCAATTGCCTAATAAATTTCGTCGGTTCTGAGTTGGTGGCCTCTTCGCTGTTCAGGTCAGCTGACCTGCAATCCGTCAATTCTGTTGTCTGAATATAGATATATTCGCATACATATATTAATTTAATTTGGCCTTACATGTAAATGTAGCCTATAGTATCGTAACTGAATACTTTTCCATCACGTGTGCTGAGTGATCGTTCTTGGCAGTAAAATACGATTCTGTCATTTACGCACTGCAGTAACTAACCGGAGGGGGTGGGCGGGTTGTGCCAAGATAGAAGTGTGCGGTATGGGCGCAACCTCTGGCACGGACGCTTAAAAAAAGCATGACGACACATAAGGTGTAAATCTTGCATCATTTGTCGTTCTAGCCTGTCCTGCCTTATGAAATAATCGTGTCTGAGCCTTTCTTGCATGAGCTGTACAAGTCGTTTAATGTCTATACACCATTTGCTGGGCAAATTGTTCCTCTTGACACCACTCAGGATTGACAAAGTGTCTGGCTGGAGCCCTAGCTATGTTCTCAAAACAATATCCTAAATACAAAATACTGCAGAATTTGACATTTTTATATGAATATTTTTCCCAAGAGTTAAATTTCTTCGAATGAACAAGCCTCTTGTTTCTATGTTTATAGACTGATATGCGATGTCATGGAAATATGCATGACCTTACCATGTGCAATAACAGGATTCCTATACAAGTGGTTTAAAAAAATTAAGATAATTATGCATGTTAATATGAACCATGTTGCAATATCCAAGGCAAACATAAGCCAGCCGTCTGATAATTCAATTTCATCTTTTTTTAATTGATTGCAACATTTTTTTTAAACACACATTACAAAATGCACAAGTCAAATATTTTGAGGCTCAGTCTGCAATCTTACATGATTAAAAAAAAAAAAAACATTGAGAAACTACAAAAAAGCGCTTATAAAAAATGCACAATGCCACTTTGGAATAACCATAAACAAAAAACCCATTTATCTAAAAAAAAAAAAAAGAAGAAAGAAAAAGCTTGACATAAATAAGTTAGTATAATTTCTCAGTGTTTTTACAACGTTATGTACACAGGTACACTTCAAAGTTTTACACAAATACACAGGCAGTGTAACTTCCTTTTTGAAACATGACACTTTCCTTTTCGAATGGAGACAGTGCCAACAGGTTGAGCCATATTCAGGATTCATACATTTTTTTATGGAATGTGCAGTCAGCCCTGGACCGAGAAAACCTTTGTCTTAACCATATTTACCGCTCTTATATTGAACTGCACAACACTGAATACACATGACCTGGCACATTGAGGGGAAAAATTATTTGTTTATATTACAAAATGATTTTACAATGTATTGAATCAGTAGGACATTTCACCAAAATCAAAAGGTCTAAATTTACAACAACAAAAAAAGTTTAAATAACACGAGCAGGACACTTCGGTGTATTAGCCAGTGGCTGGTGTAAAATTAATACTGTAAATTTTGACCTCACACATTAACTTCAATTATTCAACTCCTGAATATTTCAGGCAGAGCTCTCTAGAGAACAAATATATATATATATATATATATATATATATATAGGCATTTTGAATCAAGTGAATATGAAAAATGGACTAATGCTGTGGTTATCAGACATATTTCTCCATACATAGTGAAGACGTCCTGACATTACTTCTCAATACAACACAAATCCATTTCTTGGGCCTTGTGTTGGATTTTGAGGCAAACCTGTAGTTTTACTGAATCATGAGCTGCTTTTCAAAGGAAAATAAAGAAAAAATGTACAGCGATTCACTTGGACATAGTGAAGACACATAACAGTGACCAAGTGAATACGCAATATTCGGGAACTGTCAAAACCCTGATTAACAAATTTGTAAGTGTTCTTTATGCAGATTGCCTTTAGAAAAAACACACACCACCTTCAAAAAATGACAGCATTTTGAAAAGAAAAAAAAAACATTTACAAAACTATTTGCAATTCTTCAAGTCAAATCAAATTCACACCGTTTTATATAAAGGAATTTCTTAATTTTTATGTGCTACATATGAGGAGGAACTATGTACACAGGTAGTAAATATACATTGAGCAAAAAAGGAAACACCCTAATTGCACACTGCTACATCGACTGCTTTTAGAGGCAGTTTGCTTTTATTTTATTTTCCATTAAATCGAGTGCCATAACTTTAGTGTTTATATTCAGTGCTTGTACAGCGTCCCCATCCGTGGGAGAAGCGATATGTATTTTCATTAAATGTAGTTCCTCTTTCCGTCAGCCAGGACTGAAGAGTTCGATGAAAAGGGGAATTACATCTGCTCTGTAGAACAAGTCAAGAAAAGTGGGGGGACAAAAATATATTAGAACAAGATACATTCCTCTTATAATTGATAAGCGATCAATGAAGTATGAAAAACAATTCTGATAACAGAAAAACGACCCGTTAAAGGCCAAGGCATCACAATAACACAAGAAGAAAAATGATTCGAGTCAATCACATCCCTTGTGTAGTGTATGAGAACAGGAACATGAATAACTCCAACATAAGACACATTTATACCAACAAGTAAGCTATGCATAAACAGATTTTCTTTCTTTTAAGCATATAGGCTATGGTATCGTAGTCGAGCACGGTGAATGAAGAAACGATGCACGCGGTTTCAATTTTACAAAGTTTAGTGACACGTCGTTACTGGCACCTGAGCATTTCCAGACAGCAGCAGCGAACCCGAGTCCCCGCTGGTGAAAGAACGAGGTGCTGACGTGTTACTATAGCGCTATTCAGTGGACGACGCTTGTTTACAGTCACTCGGAAACTCAATCTCGGCGAAGTAGTAGTGAGAGTAGTAAATCGTGTACTGCATGTTGGTCTCGGTTTTAGAAACATTACAAATATCTAAACGTAGAATATATCTGCAATTAACCTTGCCCTTATATTGGTCCCTTTCTTGTATCGCGAAAATGAACATAGGCTACTTTGAATAATGACCCAGCGAACTGTTTTCCTCCCAACTATCAAATAACCTTACCAACACTTGAAATGCAATGCATTCTAAAGAGCTACACAGATAGCACGGGTAATATTCATTTTTCGCCGTTCATTCGTAGGCTTGCACCGAGTGAGCATGCAAAATCTATTAACAACTATTCACCATCAACACATCCCAAAAAAGCATTTTTACCGTTATTTGTTTTTTACAAGTGTACATTTTAACAACTCGTTTCAGGTCTATATTAACACTATGAATTTAAGAACGGTTTAGATATTATTTAACGAGGTCTTTATAGGCCGTAAGACCATACATATGACAACGACCGATAGGTACGTTACCATTCGCTCTACATGTCAATCTGAAACACCGTTGGGTAGACAAAGTTTAAGCTGCACGCGCAGCCAAGTCGCGACCCAAATAAGTCGCGATCACAAACTAGACACGGCTGTCTTAGTCAATAATAGGGGAGTGAGCTTACCTTTTACACGTTTCGTGTCTGAGTCTTGGGACTGGTTTTCCTGGGTGTGTGTTCTACCGAGCGTGCCAGAGCTGGGGTACGAGTAACTTCATCCGAACTGGTGCGAGCCCTTTTATTTTGAGGGGACGAGTCTAACACAAAAAAGAAACAATCCAGGTTAGCTGGCCAAACATAAATAATGTTATTAATTCCAGTCCCATATTTATCCAAATGGCATGACAATACACAACCATAGCTGCCTTTTTAACTTCTATCAATCAAAAGCTAGGCTCCAAGTGTGCACCTTGTTTGCACTTGCACGCACCCAGTAGTACAAACCTTGGAAAACATCAGGACAGGATGGTGTCCCCATTGTGCGTAATATTAGATTAATTTCGCATCAAGCCAAAGTCACGGGAACTTCACGGCTATCCCGTAACTTTGACTGGCTAGATGCACGCACACACACACGGCGCACTTCGCCGTGATGCCTGTCGAACTTGCAACATGTTGGCGACTTTTGTATCACTGGGCATATACGTTCAGAAACCACGCTATACATACACTTTAAGATGCGGGACTGGCTTCAAGCAATGTATCTAAAGCGAATAAAAAATATTGATATTTATGGTACAACGGCGTCGCTTTTTTACGCTACTTTAAGCTAACGTCAGCTAGTAAACAGTCATACAACTCTGTGACATTTGCAGGTTAACTCGAATAGCCTACCAATAAGGTTTTAGTTAAATTCCACTGCAGTGAAAATATTCCGCGTTTAAATAGATAGTCTAGCGTTACCATGATTTGCTGGTCTTTTTCTCTTCCCGCTGCGTTGGTCTTTACAATCCACTGCACTTTCAGACTTCTCCGTTTTCTCCTCGGTAAACCTGTCTTCGTTGCTCTGACAGGGAGTCACCAGAAGACAATTATGATTCCCGTTAAGATCCACATTGTTATTCCCAGAAAGACAAATGCCCTTCGGTGCCCCTTGCTGTCTGCTGTAAAACTCAGGTACATCTTTACTATCAACGAGCTGCCACTTGTATCTGCCGGGCTGGAGCGGCTTGTCTTTGGTAAAATCAAAATTGTACTTGGCGGACATCTCCTCTTCCATCTCTCGCAAATGTCCATTTAAATCCTTCGTTGACTCTTCTTTGCACGTCCCGAAGAGGTTTCTGCAAGCTGGAGGCTTTGCGGGATCCAACAGCCTGCCATCCGGTCTTTCCACAGGTGGACTCCCATTTGAAATACGAACATCTGACATTTTCTGCATGCGAAAAAACAACAAAACAAACGATTAAAATGCGTATTTCCACCTACTTAGTGCGATCCAAAACGGGCGAAAACCGACTGCGATACACGCAAACGCAGGCATGCCACGCGTAAAGCTGAATTGTAACAATACACGAGTCGATACGACAGTGCGAGTTAAAGCAATCTCCAGCGATCATCAAAACAAAGTGCGCTGCGAATGCCACTCCTGTCAATTCGGTCTTGTAGTAAGAGTGCAGAAAAAAACAGACGAGCCTTTTCAGTACCCAATATGGCGATTGAAGGGAGGCTGACTTCGGAAAAAAGTGATTGACAGCGAAAGCTATTTAAACAGAGAAAGGCACTCATTGGTTAAAGAGAACGGAGACGCCCACGTTTCTTAAGGTGAAAATACAGCTTAAACTCCCATAACATTCTAACGCCCACAAAGTTAACAGGAAAAAAAAACAGAACACGTTTCAGAATATTGTTGAACCCTTTCTGACGAAAAACAAATGTAAAAAAATAAAATCCAAAATTCGGACATCATAGGACAACTGTCGGAATAACAACACATTGTTTAAATGCATATATTAAAAAACAAAACTATATTAACATCAAAAACGTGGTTTACAGCGTGATCATATTCGCAGCCTGTTATGTTAAGTAATCATGAAAGCTACTCTTTTTCCAATCCCCGTTCTTTTTTTGGTTTCTGGTTAACATTCCACCTTAATGCGTGATGTGACTTATGAAAATAAGGGCCGTGTCGCCGCGACCTTGCCATGATCTAAGCGCTCTGTTTATGCGCGAGTCACTCGCCTATCAGAGATACAGGCGAGCGTAGTACGACCGCAGCGTAAACAAGGTGCAGAGCTGGGCAAGAGCGCCATCGCAGGCCACTGCAACCGCGCTCAATATCACTGGATAACTACACAGTGCTACCGGATAAAGCAAATTACGAATGCAAAAGTTGATTTTAAATAAAACTAAAGAAAGGAAAGCTTCTCTGAGAAAGTAAATACCCGAAACCACCAAGCTACATACTTGCGAGGGAATCTGAAATAAAATATATAGGATATAATAATCTATATATAATCCAACTGTGAATTACACTCATAGATATGAAGTTCATAAGCAGCTGCTTTTTGTAGAAAAGAACTGAGCAGTAGTTTATGACTGGAAATAACATTTTGTGAGTGGAAAAAATACATTTTTTTTAAATAAAGAAAAAAATACAGGTTAATGATAGCCGAAAGAAAACGAATTAACAGTCGATATGTTGCGAACAGGCGTGCATTTATTGTACGAAACTGGAATATACTGATATTAATTGCATAGCGTTTTAAAAGCTGCATTTATTATAATATTCCATTCCAATGTTGTCATGGCTCAGATTGACCAAATTTTACAATATTGCTATTTGATTTTCTTAGGAAAAAGCATTTATGCGTTTTCCCTTTTCCTGCACAGCTCATTTCCATTAAGTGTTAAATTGTGCATTTAACACATTTTTTAAATTTTATTTCTAAGCATGTGATCAGTTGGTGAAAATAGTTTAAATTACTCTACGTAATTACACCAGTGCATACTGTAGGAATTACAACCCATTTACAGTAACCAAGAACAAAAAAACAAATCCATACTTTATTTTTCACCTAATTCAACAGAATTAATTTCTCCTTTGACATAATCACCAGTCTGAAGTTAACTTTACCATATTGTGTAGTGTAGCAATGGTCTTCAAATTATTTCCGTAGAAGTTGCCAAAATCTGACAATGTATCCAACTTTGTTTCATTTTCATCAAATACTTTGCTTCAGTTTTTAAAAATGAACAAGAAGTCCTTCAGCAGAAGGCCTTTTTTTCATTTTCTGACTAGTGTTTTGCTACAAACCCCTGGAGGTTACAAAGTTGAAATATGGTGCGATATGCAAGATGAGGTCACTCAGAAAAGGTACATAGTTTTGCTTGTCTTGCGGTGGTGTGCTAGCTCTAACCTCTGTAGCTTTTGCATATTTGTGAAGACAATGGGTGTTCTATTGACGGTGCTCTCATTTGCAACCTTGCGGTCGTAACTGTACAGTGCCGCATTTTGCCGCGTTTCTCCCTGCTCTCGTTTCATTCGCCCATCCTTCATAGGAATTTTTATCAGTCTTTCCAGTTTGTTCCACCCCCCCCCCCTCCCCCCCATCCCAATAGTCCGAGGAGACATGGCAGTGGAGTACTGCAAAATAAAAAAAAATCTCCCATTATGAAACAGATTCTCCATTTTGTATTTCTCTGTGAGGTTAAATGCACACAAGCACATTCATTTTAAAATGACAGTAGGCTTTGCTACCATCTAAAAAACATACAAACTCATGACTTTTGTGGAAGGGGGGGGGGGGTGGATTTTATCCACAGAAACATTAAGAAACAATATCTGTAAATCAACAACAGCTGTTAAATGTGTGTGTGTGTGGGGAGGGGGTAAGCAATAATGCCTTTAGTTGAATAAGGCGTTCAATTCATTATCTGCAATCTTGTTTCTTATATTCAAACAGGCCAATCATGTTAAAAATTAATTAGGCCTATTCATAAGAAAGAAAAGTCTTCCTAAAAACACTTTCCACCAGTCGTGACTCCATAAAGACTATTATACACCTTTGAACAGAAATTTATCTTCACTAAAGTTATAACAGCGGATCTGGGTCACAAAATCATTTTTGAAATACTTAAACCCCTTAGGGACTACAGTCCATTATATCCAATGGCCAATGGGAGTGAAAATGGCATTTAATTTGTGACACACACACACAGGTTCATGTACTCTCATTTACAATCAGGAAGTGGGTTCCCCCCCCCCCCCCCAACACCACAGTTGTTTACATGAACAATATACTACTAAGCACTGGCATATTTACAAGCAACCTTCTTTCCCTCTTCTAGCCCCTCTGTAGTTATGCGCTGTATTTTACATATTTTTAGATAAATGTTCAAGACCTGTAGACACTCTCCTACATTTCTCCAGCCATGCTTTTTTTTCCCTTTGGGGGCCTTTTACTATCGGCAGACATTTCTGAAAATGAAACTAATTTTATTTTGCACTTTCTTTTATTTCCTGCACACTCAGACAGGAAGCTCTCGTAATGACCCTTGTAATCAGATAGTTCTACAGGATTTTATTTTGAACTAGCAAATTACATTTTTAAAATATTGACCCTTTCGCGCATAACATACAGACAACCACAATTGTTGGTGTTTAGTGTGATTTCATCACGATATAGACCCAGAGCTATCTGCACAACCCATCTGTCACATATGAAGTTAGACATATTTATCTATATTATCTTAGTCACACGTTAGTTTCCTCCAAGCAATAATTCCAAATGCAGTGTATAATATATATTTTAAATGCTAAAATTTGAGATGAATATAAGCTCTGATTTCGCTCCACACACAGCATTCTTTATATATTTTAACAAAGGTGGGATGTTTGTAAGGGACAAAGCACCATTTTAACTGCATGGGCAAAAGGCTCATCCAGAAAAAATGTGTGAACTGTACAACTACCTGTATTATTTATCAATCTAAAGTGCCAAAAGCTTTTTTATCTTCAGTACAACTTAATTGCATTTAAAATTATCATCTAAATCTCCCAGTTCATCACTTTGGTTCTTTGTACATGGTTGGTATTCATTCATGGAGAAATATTTGTCTTAGTTTTCCCAACATGTGTAAAGAGTGTCACTGACCTCTAGTGGTGGAATGAAAACCATACAGATTTAACAGAGTCAAGACAGGTTTCCACAACCTTGGTGCCGGAGAGCCACACAGCTAGAGGTTTCCAATGTTAACTGGTCAAATAAAACCATTTATTCCACAGGTAACTCACCTGAGCTGGTTATCTTGGGTCTGAACCAGTTTGAAGGTGAAACAAAACCCAGTAGGACCCTGTGGCTCTCCAGGATCAGAGATGGGGACCCCAACAGGACCCTGTGGCTCTCCAGGATCGGAGATGGGGACCCCAACAGGACCCTGTGGCTCTCCAGGATCGGAGATGGGGACCCCAACAGGACCCTGTGGCTCTCCAGGATCGGAGATGGGGACCCCAACAGGACCCTGTGGCTCTCCAGGATCGGAGATGGGGACCCCAACAGGACCCTGTGGCTCTCCAGGATCGGAGATGGGGACCCCAACAGGACCCTGTGGCTCTCCAGGATCGGAGATGGGGACCCCAACAGGACCCTGTGGCTCTCCAGGATTGGAGATGGGGACCCCAACAGGACGCTGTGGCTCTCCAGGAGCAGAGATGGGGACCCCAGCAGGACCCTGTGGCTCTCCAGCATCAGAGATGGGCACCTCTGCAATAGGCTCCAGCAGGGTCATGTATCAGACCAGATCACAGTCCCACTTATCCCTAGAAAAGACTATGGAAAAGGCCATTAGCCTGATTTCCAATGAGTTCTGGCAGCAGGAAAGAGGCAAAGGTAAACCAGCAGGAGTTGCCCTACAGAGTGGTAGCAATGAGTTACCCTTTTATCATTTTTGTCCACTTTCATGGCACATTAAGATCTTCACCTAATCCTCATCCTCGTTATCGTCACCACCTCTTCACAAACACCCCAAACAGAATGCAGAAAAACAGGGCTGCAGCAAGTTTCACTTTAAACTTTCAATTTTATGAACAAGCTCACATTAGATTACAGTTCCCTTCATTTTCATCAATGAAGGTAGGCAAGTAGCAAAAATAAAATAAATAGAGAGAGTGATGATGTCATTTTCTACAACCAGGGTCAGGGATATTTCACAATCCATCTTCCTGACTTCCACACCTCTGGATAAGCAGTTCCCAGCATGCCCCTGGCCTCTGGTAAAGCCTTATTGGACGAAACGCCTCCAGTTTCAAAGGTTCAGCCACCTGATTATGTAAAAGTTCTTCTTGCCGACACGGAGGAGTGTCAGGCCGTTGGCCAGGATGTGCTGGCCTGGAATCAGGACCTGATCGGGGTTGTCCGCTCGGCTGTGGTTGATCCAGACGCCCCCTTCAGTCACCATGCGGTACCTACCCGGAAACGACAGCGGCGACGCAATGAGCATTCACATGCGAACAGCCTCACAGATGTGTGTGTGGCAGAGGTATTAGTGCATACATGCACATATGCAAGCAAAAGGTATCTGTGAATGCATGCATGTGCATATGCAAGTATTTGCAAATGTGTGCTCTGTATATATGCAAGTTTCGTGCATGTGCGTCTGTGAGCGTGTGAGCGTATGTGCGTGCACGTCTGTGAGCGTGCATGCGTGTGTCAGTGGGCCTACGTACATGCTCGTCTGTGAGCGTATACGCGTGCGCTTTGGTCAGCGTGTGTGCGTGTGTCAGTGGGCCTAGCGTGACATGCTGAGGGGTCTGGCCTACGAGCGCTACTATCGCGTGCGCTTTGGTCAGCGTGTGTGCGTGTGTCAGTGGGCGGGACCTCACCCCCGGGCTCCATGGGGAACGGCCTCCACACGCCGGCAGGCCTCCAGCACGGTGGTGCCGGGCTCCAGCAGCAGCTCACAGAAAGGAGCCTCTCTGAAGAGCTCCTGCAGCTCCGAGTCACTCATCTGCTGTAGAGCCTGCAGGCTGCTGTGGAACAGAGCGCTGGTGCACCTGCAGGTGCGCGCACACACACACACACACAGAGGAAGACAGCACACAGAGCCTGGTCAGAACCCCAATGACTGCAACAACAGCATATAGAACACCAGAACTAACAGCAGACAGAACCCAGTCAGAACTGAATACAGAAACCATTCAAAACTAGTAACAGCAGACAGAACCCAGTCAGAACTCAATGGTGGAACCCGGGTAACAGTCGGGTTCTTGCCTCTTAGCGCTCTCCAGTCCCTCCTTGCCGTGGACGAGTTTGGTGACCTCAGCCGCTAGCCGTTTCTGTGCCGGCCTTTTGCCTGGATCCTGTCGCTGGAGGTCAATCACCTGGTCTACCTCCGCCAGGGATAGGAAGGTGAAGAGCTTCAGGTACCTGCAGCCAGAGAGCAGGTAAGATGCAGGCCAAGCAAACTCTCTATCCATATCCATTATGAGCGATAAGGAAAAACTCCAAGATGAGCACTTTTACTCAATTGCTTTATGAATACATGTCCTGATTCTGAATATCTTTTTTCAAATCAATCTCACAGTATCCAAAAATTTGTCATTAATATTGACAAAATCGCAATGTGACCTGCAACACAAGACTCATAACGATGCATCATAAAGTACGTGCAGATATCTGGTTAAACCTGATTCTGGGCTCACTGTCTCAGGGGTAAGCCTCATATAGCATAATCAGCCAGCCATAATAGCATGAACATAAATCACAAAGTGATACACTGCGAGATTCAGAACATTATTAGCATAATTAGCACACCAAACGATGTAGAACTTGTGCTTTCCCACATATATCCAAAATGAACAATAATGGCCATAAATTGAGTGAGGTGGTGGTTTCGAGCAATGGCGTGAGCAGTTCTCATGCGGCATGTGCAGCGCTATGGCAGCACCATTCAAACACAAAATGTGCCACAAAAAAAAAAAAAAAACTGTTTTTACAGCGCAAGAGTACACTTACTTTTCTACAGCGGAGTCCGGCTGCCGTAGGAAGTACTGGTAGAGTTCAAAGGGCGAGGTTCTGTCCCGGCTGAGCCACACTGCGTTACCGCCAGTCTTTCCCAGCTTGTCCCCGGTGCTGCTGGTCACCAGCGGAACAGTGAGGCCGTAAACTTCCTGCCCAGTCACCCTGACAAACCAGAAAACATGAAAAGATGCATGAAACCACAGCTGTTTGTTAGTGCACCATTCAAAATCAATTCTAGACTACTTAGCACAAGAGCTGGTGTGCTCTTGAGTATTTTAACAAGATAAAACATTTACTTGGACACCTTTTTTTTTGACAAAACCACAAAGACTCATGAAGACAGCATCTGCATCCCTGTATATTCTTACTGTGGTCTAATATGCAACTAAAACAGTGTACAATGTAGGCAGCAAACCATCCTTTCCAGCAAGACCACATTCATAGCATAGACAATAAGAAACCAGAACTTCTACCCAAAGATGGGCGATGCTCGAATTATCTGCAGGGGGTTGATACAGTAACTTTCTATGACAAGATGTCTATCAAGTATAGCCAATGTACTTCCCCGACAAGCAGTCTATAGGAAACTAAATCACTTACTTGCCTTAATGCATTTCTGCATTTATCAGATGCTAATAAAATATCACATACAATCCATTTAGGCCGACACAACTGGATATTTTAATTTAGAGAAACAATTCCAGTTAAATACTTCGCCCAATGGTCGTAGCACCCCTCAGAATATGCCATGCAACTTATCAGATAACTATAACATTACTTGTGAATGTAATCGTGGCCGGACATCAGGTTGCCGAGCTGGTCAGTTCCGCCGAGCTGTATCCTACAGTCGTGGCACTGGTTCAGGTGGTAGAAGTCATAGGCTTGAAAAAGCTGGTAGGAGAATTCTGTCAAACTCATGCCCTCTGCGCTCTTCAGTCGGGTCTGAACGCTATGTCTACTCAACAGCGTGCCCATCCGGAAATGTCGGCCAACTTCGGACAAAAAATTCACGACGTTCCACCCGCGGTACCAGCTAGCGTTATTCAGCACGGTAAAGGTTCCTAGCCCACTGTCACTGCTGGAATAGTACAGTTCATGGTTGGTAAAAATTCGCTGCAGGTTCTCTCTGATGCCTTTCGTGTTGTCCTCCACGACATCATTGGACAGCTTTTCTCGTTCGGTCGTTTTCCCGCTGGGATCCCCGATTTGAGCAGTGGCCCCGCCGATGAGCGCAATTACATTGTGCCCGGCGTTTCGGAAGTGCAAGAGCCCGATTATAGCGAGCAAGTTCCCAATGTGCAGGCTGTCGGCCGTGGGGTCGAATCCACAATACACGGTCTGTGGTGCATTCTGCAGTAGCCGAGGAAGTTCCACTTGGGCGGCGGAATCAGGGAATGCATCTTTTATAATCCCTCGTTTGTTAAATGAAGACAAAAGGCCGCTTCGAATACTGGTGGTGGAGATGAATTCGGACCTAAGGCAAAAACACCGAGTTTTCTTACTCAGTATGAAACATCTGTGCCTCCATGCCCAACGCCACCCCTTTGCTATCATAGGCGCCGCCATATTGAACTGTGTGACCCGGAAGTGGGCGTATCATTTTAACGACAGCGTAATTCACCTAAAATGGAGGGGTGTCAGCGTCACCTACTGAAACGTTCTCTAACACACTTTCTCCTTTATATTTAGATATATGACAACGATGAACATGAACTGTGTAAAATCAGAGCTCTCTCACCTCTAGACATTTATGTTTGTTTTTTTCGGCATTTCTGTGTCAGGACCATCAGGATCCCAGCCTCAATCTTATATGCACTAATCTGTGCTCATATACCCCATTGGCCAGCAGATGGCTCTCATGGATAAGGGCACATGAACACCACATAGCCTACAGTGTCGTTTATATACAATGGAATGGCCGCGCATAGTGCTCAAAGTAAGAAAAGAAAAACTGTTTTACCACACCCAGTTATTGTACATAATATGTTTTACCAAAATAAATAAACATTAATGACGAAAACAATGCAGGGCTCTATGCTAACATTTTTTTCCAAGGAGCACACGCTCCTAAGTTGAACATTTTAGGAGCACACTAATACATCCCAATTAGTAGATGTGCTTCTAAATTATTTTTCAAGTTAGCACACATCAATTTTTAGGAGTATATGCCCCCAAAATGGGGGCACCGCAGAGCCCTGCAATGTAAGTTTTTTTTTTCTTTTTTAAAAAAAAATCAGATCAAAGGGGTACATGGGGAAAAAAGGACTAGGTGCTTTGTCACTTGAACACTCCACCCAGACATACATGTACCTGTAGCCTAGTGTTTTTATTGTTTGCTGTCCCAGAACCGTAATTAATTTCAGTTTTTGAAAAGGCAGTAGGCCTACATTATTGCAAATTCATAAATGTATTTCAGGCCTCACCCTTAGTCAGTAAATACACTAAATACAAATAAAAATGCAAATAAGCACATGTTTATAAACCTAAAATATGTGTTCATTTGGGTAGCAACAGTTCAGGAATTGTGATTGCAACCAGAATCTCAGCTGGGCTATTGTGTTCGTGCCATTTCTCTGCATAAGAGCTTGCTTAAAAATAGGTCAGTACAATAACAGTAGCATAAAGACCTACACCAAGCAAAAACAGGAACCTAAAGATACACATAGGATTCTTGAGAGAAAATGTGTCTCTTTGCACTGTGGTAAACATGGAGTATTGCCCTATGGAGTCATCTTCTAAAAGAAGGTGCTGGGGAAATCTGAAACCAAAATCTAATCGAGTCGTCACAGGTCTCTATCTTCAATTTTTAAGGCTCCGCAGAAACATATACAAGATTTTTCCACCTGACCTTTGTTAAAAAGGAGAATTTATTATTAAAATAAAAAGGCAAATGATGTAGAGCTGACATTTTCAAAATCCATTAATTCCCAATAGATGCAGGATCGTTTGTGTTCATAAGAATTTACATCAATAAAGTTTGATCGAAGGAAAAAGACCACAGATCTCTCCGTAGTCTTCGCCGCTGCCCTCTGACAGGGCCGGTTTCGGAGCTCAGCTAGACGCGAGATCTGACGTCTTCTCTGTCGGCTTCTTCTTCCTCAGCTCCGCCTGTATCTGAGGAGGAAACTGATCCAGATGCTCCCTCACGCAGCGCAGACAGAAGCGTTTAGTGTAGAACAGACTGCAGTCCTGAAAGATCCACACAAAAACCCATAAGTGATTTAAGACCATTCAGCAACAGCTGGCGAAGGCTGTTCTGCGTCCTGCAATCAAGCAAACACCAGAACGACTATTCAGTATCACCCAATACAAAGCCTTTCAGAATAACACGCGTTCCAAAATTCTGGTGTTATGCAAGGGCAGTTAAAATGGGAGGTGGTTCTTAGATTAAACAAGTAAAACATACTGCACTGACGCAGACGGTCTTGCGACACAGACTGCAAGTTGATCCGAGAACCAAGAACTTTTCCTTCTCCGGACAGAACGGATCCCTCATCACGTAACATTCCTCCAGAAGCCTGTGAATCCAAGACATTTCATAAGATCGCAACAGACCAAAAATGCAATATACGCAAGAAAAATAGGCCTGTAGACACGGGTTTAAGTCATTACTTACACAATAGCCCTGGTATTTGGAGGTTTTTGTCCGTAGTAAGTGAAAGGGGTGGTTAATTCACAGAGCTCGCAAGTGAACAGTCCACGCGGGGTCCCCTCCGTACCGCCCAGCTCCATGTTGCATTCGCCACCGCCTGCCTATTCATCTAGTCTAAAGCCAGCAAGCTTGCAAAAAAACAGAAGTAACCCTGAGATGCATTGAAGTGTTACAAAATAAATATCAGTTGACGGTATTAATAACACTGTATCCGTTTACTTCGGTGGGTACTGTAGGTTATAAAAATAATAACAGCATACTTTTCTTCCGGTTAACTACGGAACGCCAGGTTGGACAATATGAATAGAGAACTTGATACGTGTTTTTTCAGGTACGCCGTCGCCCAAGGGAAATGCTGATACCTATACAGCACCGAGAGTTTGGTGTATTAATAATTTAGGCGACACTGGGTAGGATTTGTTTTGGAATAGAACTTGTTTCATTTGTGTAAGCTAAGATAGCCAATATTGTTTGTTGTGACTTGGCCTCTGTTTGATATCAGTACTTTTAATAGCAGGCCAAGCTTTTACAAGTTTTAATTAATGACTTATAGACAGTGCTTTGTATGCGTAACTCAGCATTTTTGTACGTTGAAAACATTTTTTGTTGAGATACGGATATACCAACGAACTCTGAATGTGTATCGGAGTGTGATTTAAACAAGGATTGTACAGTTTTGAAAGACACAAGATCTGACTGTTCTTCAAGATGTACTTATTTATGAGTAATATAACTTTATATTTAGGATACTACCAAAACACCAAATATCATATTCACTGAAATTTAGTTGTGATAGAGGGTGTCCATTTTGCATTGAATAGTGGGATCAGCCTTAAATTGTATTTATCAGGATATAAATTCAGCATTCAGAATGGAAAAACTACAGGTATGCAAGGTATAATTTCAAAAAGTTTTATTTAAAATCCATTAATGTCAAATTGTGTTTTGTTTGCATGTCTAAAGATACATTTTTCAACCATTTACAGAACTGTTACTAACCCACAATTAAAGATTAAACAATTCCACCTTCGCCAGACTGGACTGGCCAGTCCTATCTCCAGATGCTAGCTAGAAAACCACTGCATAATTTCCCAATAACTGAGAGAGAGAGAGAGAGAGAGAGAGAGAGAGAGAGATCAATTAAAAGTTAGCTCTGATTCCTATTGCTGCTGCCCCACATATTATTTTATTTCTCTCATTATATTAGGAATTAAAATTCATTTCTGAATTAAATAAAGTGCAGATATCCAGTATGCATTTGATCATCTTTTGTGTGTGTGTGCTGCGGTGGCAGGCTGTTTCAAATTGAAAACAGAAAAAGGAGCAGGAAAATAAGGTCAACAGTACCAAAGGTATCCTGAGCTAGTATACACACAGGAAGACAAATATTCCCTGATACACCTTTAAAAATCCCTTGTAGGTTTAAACATTAAGAAACACAAAACAACTTCATTTTGTGTGTGTGTGTGTGTGCGTTGGGGGGTTGGGGTGGGTGGGAGCAGAGGTGAGAACAAAGAAAACAGAAAATTAATCAAACAAAAAAAAAAAACATTGAGGCTTATAGTTTCTTCAATATTTCGTATTAAGTGGCTGGTTGGATATACATCAGTGGCATAGCTGGTAAACCTGAGGTAAAGTTGTTCTCAGTCCCCATTACATGCCGTTCTCACACAGTTCAGCTTTAGTGTACTGGAGAGAAAAATACTACTGGGCACTGTGCTTGTTTTTTGTCAGAGTTAGCGGGTAATGGCATTAACCTTAACGTCAAGAGAGGCTGCAATTTGTTTATTAACCGTCTCATTTTCCACAGTTGTGGTTCCCTTCCATTTTTATCCCCTGGCTGTCTTTGCAATTTGTCATGGCATACAACATGCTGGAGAGAGAGAGAGAGCAACATATATATTTAACATACAACTTCGTACCATATAGCATTTTCAGCTGTGAAGGCACAGTGTGGAATCCCTTATGGTTTTGTATGCTAAGAAAAGGTTTGTCTTATAATAAGGGTGCACGACTTCACTTGGTGAGTAAGTGCGGCTGCGCACTCACATGCACATTTCCACCAAGGATGCATACGCAGTCTGCAGCCGTAACTCACGTCTTTAAGGAAAAATTGAGATAGCATGAGCAACTGAGCAGTGCAGTGGACTCCTGATAACTGCATCGGCTTGGGACTGTGGTGGCACTACACCAACAAGAACATACTGTTGGAACTGCACGTAACAGGAACACGTGAATTCTACAGGGCTGAAACTTGCACCAGCTGCATACCATGCTATAAAATGGCGTATGCATCAACCTGATATATAAATACAGTGGGCTGACTGTCCTGAATGCAAACTGGGAAGGTTTCTCACATGAGAAAAAAAGAACTAAACTGAAACGGACTGCTAGGGAACAACGCAGAGACAACAGTCACAAAATACACCCCAACTAAGCTTAAAAAAAAAAAAAAAAAACACAAGCGCTACTAATTCATAATGTTATGTTTCCTTTTCAGCATTTAGTTGATGCTCTTATCCAGACCGACTTGGATTATATTTTTTACATACAAACCATTTACACAGCTGGATATTTTACCAAGTAATTCAGGTGAAGTAAGCAGTGCCCAAACTGTGAATCAAACAAGCAACTTTGTGTACAGGCCCAGTACCCTGACCAGTATAGACAGTCATAGAAAATATACTGCATCTCACTGAATCCATTTCCTCTTTTAATATTTTTTGTCTGTCTGAAGGAGACACAGATCAGATTTTCTTTCTTTCAATGTAAGTATCAAAACAAACACTGACATGACATTAGACTGGGCCTAAATGACAGGTTACACATTGCAGACTGTGCACAGCAGAGGCAGGAATTACTGTAAAACATATAACCGTCCTCACTGCTGCATGACCCTGTGCCTGGGATTGCAGGACAGCAGACAATCCCTAAATATGCCCTATCAGGATGCCGGGGGCTGGCTGTCATTATTTTTCTATCAACCATTGGACGTGTGTCCGCCCAGGCTAATCTGCTGTTAAACTTGAAGACTTAGCACTCTTGCTTGCCCAGACCCCATATTTTTTCAATTGTATGATTATCTGTATCGTCAAAAAAGACCCTTTACATTTTAAATGTGTCTACAGTCAGTATCACCGAATATTGGGGTAAACAGAAAATGTCTAGATGTTCCTAGAAGGCTTTAGTTTTGAAATCCAGCTTTGAAGCCTAGACATACTTTAAAATGCATATCCTTATAGTTTTCTCTTTTTTCATATACATTTCATTTCAGAAAACTTAAAAACTTAAGCAATGCTGAACAAAACACATGTACAGTAAATGCTAAGAAATACAGACTCAGTCACTGCTACAGAATTTCTAACATTGATGGTCTGAAATAAAAAAAAAGAAGAAATTTTAAACCACATTCAAATTCCAGGCCAGAAAAAGCATGGTTGGTCTGTTAACCAATTTCTCCAAACTCTAAAAATGACCTCCAGTCTTCACAAATCATATAATGGTCTTCACTGGCGGATTTGGCCAGGGAACCAGCAAAGGAATGTCCCCATGCAACTACATTTTTTACGGAAAAAGGACATATTCTTGCTAATCACCATTCTATTTACATTGTACTTACAGAGCTTACATAATTTGTTTATTTTCACATATATTTTAGTGTCAGTATATAAAGAATATGTTCCAACTAAATTATAACACAATTGTGGAAATATTATGTAGTGCAGAAACAAGTGTTAATGCTCTTAAAAATCATTTGAACACTTTTAACAGAAAGAAAAAAGAAAAAGATACAAACAGACTGAATTACCCAGTAGTACCTTGTATACTGTTTAGGAGCAGGGACACAAAATTCAAATTTTTTTTCCAAATGGTCTAAAAAAAAACAAAAAACAAAAAAAAACATTTTCAAACACTGTGGATAAAAAGCAGCTGAAATCCCTGGGAATACATCAAGGAAGAAATACTGTGGTCAGTCCCTTATGGTCAGTCCCTTACAGAAAGTAAATGAATTCTTACAAACCTACATGATCAAACATAATATCAAATGAAATAGCATTTAACACCTTCCAGCAGTTCTGTGTAGCATGGCTAGTGACGATAGAGGAGGTGCCGTTTTTAATCTCCAAATCTAACAGAAAAATGTAGATGCAACCGTTTCTGTACATTACCTGCATATTTTAATATGTAGACCTAAATCAGGCTTGTACAATTATTCCTGGTGTGGACTGGCAATTTATTTTTTTAAAGGGGCATTTAAAATCTCTGTAAACATGTCTAAAATCTCCAGAACCCTCTTCTTCCATTAAAATAAAAAAATATAATGGTTGCTGAACCATATTCCAATGTGCATTCACTGCACTAGCTGTAGAAAAACCTCTTCTACCCACTCTACAGAGACACTAGAGGCACTGTGCTGAAGCTGAATGAGGATATGACATAGCTGACGCTAAGTGTAGAGACAATTGAGGATTAGGGAGTCAAAACTGTGTGAGTGTAGACACACCTGAGTTTGATTGAGTGCACACACAACTTAGGCTGTTAACACAGAGCAGCTGAATGTGGGTAAAAAGACAGTTGAAGCTGACTGAGTCTAGACATGGCCGAGTGGGTACAGATACACCTGAGGTTGAATGAGGGCATGCACAGCTGAGGCTATTAACACAGAGCAGCTGAATGTGGGTAAAAAGACATTGGAGGCTGACTGAGTCTAGACCTGGCCGAGTGGGTGCAGACACACCTGAGGTTGACTGAGTGCACGCACAGCTGAGCCTGAGTTAGCGCATAGCAGCTGAATGTGGGTAAAAATACGGTTGAGGCTGACTGCGTCTAGACATGGCTGATTGGGTGCAGACGCACCTGAGGTTAAATGAGAGCAGACACACCTGAGGCATAGCTGAAGAACGGTGGGGCGAGGACAGAGAAGGCAGACAGGAAACGCACGCAGCAGATAGTCTGGAGATCTGGTCTTGGCCCAGCAGCATTAGTTATTAGCACAAGTTATAATGCGGTTTCAGTTTGTACTAGCCCTTAGCGCTACAATCAAAAGAAGCTTAAGTATCAAAATCACATGTTCTGATAAAATAATTCTACTGAGGTAACAAACAGTCAGATATCAAGTCTTTCACACTTAATTATGAGCAGACTATCTCTTGATGTTAATGCTGATGCAATAAGCTAGATAATAATAATACACGTCTGCTTTACATCAAGGGGACACAAACAACTTCTAAAAAGGTAGAAAAATATTTCCATGAGTTTAACCTCAAAGACAGCCTTAACATTTTTTAGTTAGTTTCTACTCCAAGAAACAACATAAAAGACTTTCTTTCCATTTGGTATTAAAATGTGAGCGTGCATACTATTAAAGATGGGTATAAACATTACATGATAATTCATTTTGTTTTTAAAGTAAGTCTTGGATGAAGTAGAAGTGAGAGCATGTATGTTTGGTTGGAAGATTAGTTAAATGCCCCAAACCTCAAAGAAACTTTCCCCCCAAGAGAACTGGCAGAAAAGTACAGAAAGGAAACTCTTCTGCCACAGAGTTGGAGCACTGTTCTAAGGTCAGGTTCCCCCTGGCATTACCCTTACCACACCCAATACAAGCTTAAAGGTAAAACTGATCCTAGATCAGCTCTCCAACTCAGATGCCTTACGAATATGGGTCCTGCACTATCAAGCCCATGCACAAACCGAGGGGATTTTTAGGTAGCTTGGGATCCAGTACAAATAAAAACAGACTTAACGGACAGTGAAAAATTAGGCAGGAAATGGGAAAAACGCGCAGACGGACTCCCGAGCAGACTCCGTCCGCCAACGGGGGCCAGCTGCCAGGACCTAATGCAGGGGCTGCGCAGAGTTACGAGCGTACACCAGCGAGGTCGTCCATGATCACACTCTCCTGGAATCAGCGGCTTTGTGCAGTCTGGGAATCTCATTGCACTCAGGATCAGAGCATCCTGGTCTTACACGGGGAGGGCGGGGCGGGGGGGGGGTATGCTATGCTATTATTTTCAATGGCAAAACAGAGGTCAGAGGTCAGGGTATGCAATCTAAAACTAAACCAAAGTGCTTCTGGAAAAAAAAGTCATGGCGAAAACCTGAATGGTTGTTGCTTTGTTCATCTAGGGCACATCCTTACATGCAGGTATTCTACGCTCCGTGTGGTAAAAGTGTCAACCTGGGCTTAGGGATGAGCTGCAGCTTGACTAGCCCGATGGTGTGTTACATTCACCAGTTTACAGCTGAGGGGGAGACCACTTAAAGGACACTTGGGGGCTCTGAAAAAGCTAGATTGACATCTCTCGTGGCTTTACAATGTTCTGGGAGTTGTAAGGAAAAGGGACACAGGGTTTTTTGTCGGTCTTTCGGTCAAGAAAAAATTTCACAGTGCAGTGGGGGGTTTTGTGTGAATAATCTGTGTATGTGTGAGTGAAATCCTTTACCCTGGCACACTGCGCTTTCTATACACAAGATGAGTACCACTCACATACACACACACACATATTATACATCTCCTGTCATGCTTTGGGGAAACACATCCTTTGTCACAGAGGGAGTCGTTGTAGGGTGCTTGTGTGAGGCGCTGGTGGAGTCACACCACAGTGAGTCTCTACGGCGCTGGTGGCCACTTCTCTCTTCTTCTTCTTCCTGATCTGTCTCTACTGTGCGAACCGGATTAGAATCCGGTGCCAGGCGGGCTGTGCCCGGCGCTGGGAGAACCCTGGCACTGGTGCCAGTCAGAGTCCGTAAGGAAGAGCCGGCCATTTTCCCTGTATGAGGCTGACACAAACTCCTGAGGGGAAGATCAGTTCATTTCCTCATTTCCCGTCTTCCCTTCAGCACTCTGATCTGCAGCGGGCCCATCCACAGCAGGCCCAACCCCAAGGCTAACCACACCACCATAGATGCAGAGCAGTTGCTCAGCCTCCCATGTGGCGGGCTTGCGCATGTCCTTGTGAGTGAGCCCCCTATGGGCCCGGAGGTCACAGTGCATTGCTGTGCGGGTTCTCCTTCTCCTCCTTTCCCCGCCCATCTCAGTACATGTCCCTGTAGATCTCCTGCAGGAGCGGGTGGAGGGAGGTGTCCTCAGTCTTCTTGATCTCCTGCACCAGCTGGGCGTGTTCCGTCACCAGCTGCCTTAGGTCGGCCAGTTTCTGCAGGAGCCTGGGGAACAGGAAGGAGTCGTCCGGGTGGTTCGCCAGCAGGTGGAGCTGGAGGACCTGCACGATGTTCTCCTGCATGCGCTCGATGTACGGCACGTTCACCAGGCCCGGCCGGTCTACGACAAAGACGGTGGAACAAGTCACAAGAACAAGACAGTTACAATGCAATCTAATGGAGAATGGTGTCCACAAGATCTAGTCAGTTTGTAACCGTGTATGTTAATTTACGACACTGTGTTGAAGTCAAACAATGTTAATATACGAATACTAAATGAATTCTCAAGAAGCATACAGGCATTAAGCAAAACAATTATTTTGACATAGTAAAGAGACACGTTCATTTTAATGCTAACAAAATGGAGCAGATTATCTGTGTGCTCTTAGGCAGGCAGTTCCCGCAACACTGGTCATGGAGAGTCACATGGTTCTGCTGGGATCCCCAACAGAGTCAGAGTGTTCTGCCGGGGTCCCCAACAATTTAAACTGCACTTTCACTGATGAATTCAATGCTATACTTTAGTGAAAACCAGCAGACCCTACAGCTCTCCAGGACCAGGTTTGGGCACTTCAGCAGACCCTAAAAAAAGCCCCTCATGAGGCCACGCCCTCCACCCCCCCCCATACCTCCGCAGCAGATGATGGCGGCTACGAAAAGCGCCAGGTCGCTGTCGTCCAGCTCCAGGGCGTTGAACTTCATGGCGAACTGGAACTTGGGCTCCATCATGTCGCTGAAGGGCCGCCGCAGGCTCTTCAGGAACTCGCGGGTGATGAAGCCGTTGCCGTAGGCGACCAGCAGCCCGTCCTTGTTCATGCTGGAGGCCAGCATGGCGAACATGGCCTCGTAGACGCCGTACTTGAGCAGGGTCACCTGGTCGTTGAGGTCCAGCTCGGAGAAGCCCGGCACCGACTTGGCGAACTCGGTGAGCTCTGTGACCGTCTCCACGGAGGTGCACTGGCAGCAGTGGAAGAGCCGGACCTCGGCCTCCCGGTTCTGCAGGCCCCCCGCCGTCCCCACCATCTTGGCCACCAGCGTCTGCTCGGCCAGCTGGAGGGTGTCCATGTCGTGGATGACGAAGGGCTGCCAAGAGCCAGAGGAGACTGTTTCAGGATCAGTGCATTCATTGACAAATATGGGCACCGACACTAACAATGGCCAAGGGAGACTGACCCAGGATCAGTTCATCAATGAACATGTCCATAGATACAAGGGCTGCCAGGGGCCAAAGAAGATCAATACTGTTCTTAATAACCTGGAGTCTGTATAACTCTAATAAACACATTAATGGTGCTTATTAGCACAAATCACCTTTTCTACTTTGTGGCACGAAAAATTACATTTTTATAAACAGAAATCACCAAGCAAATCTAGCAAATTCAATCAGCTTTTCACTGATATTTCCATATCTGTGGCAAACAGCTACTTTAGAGTAGCAGAGCCAGTCCATTCGCTTATGCTGAATGCTCAGATTATAACCCCCTTTTAATTATAACAACGTTCAATTAAAGCTGTGGTCAAGCAGAAGCAGCCTGGGGGGGGGGGGGGGGAGCACGTGTCCCGGTAGCCAGAGTTTTCATGCAGGTTATTTACCGCGGGGAAGGAAAACAATGACGGACCGAGCGGCGGAGCTCCTGGCCCGGAGTGACCGCAGCGAGACAGGAAACGGGGATCGTCCCGGGCCATAAATTACACCGAATACATTCTGTTCTTTTTTTAGGGGTGGAGGAGGACCATAAATCAGAAATATCCCATCCCACAAAGATAGGGGGTGGGGGTGGGGGTGGTGATCCAGACTATAAAAATACGCTACGATCACCACTTTCCCGTTTTCTCTCTGTGAGTGCTTTGGCACGCAACACCTAGTTAAAACAATGAAATGGTTCACATCAGCATTGATACATAAGTACATAAATATACACTGTAATACATAAATATAGACCACAAACGTTTACCGGCCTTTTATAGTTCTTTTTGTGGATATTTCATACTGCGCCCGCACGCTCAGGAGCGCAGGCTCGCAGCCTGTACTGTAAACAACTGTGCACACACTCACGCCTCCACAGTCTAACACAGGCAGCCAAGTACCACTGAGATATCAGAGCACGCCAAGTCAGCATATTCACGCACAAACTCACACACACATGCACACTCATGCACAGACACACACACACATTCAAACTCACACACACACTCACAAATACACACACAAACAAATGCAAGGGCGCACACACAAACACACACATGCAAAACTCACGTACATGCTCACACAAATTTAAGCTCACACTCACGCACACAGATTCAAACACACACACTTGCACACACACACACAAATGCATGCACACACACACACACACAGACACACACACACGCGCACACACAGACTTGTGCAAACAAATCCACACATACACATGCATTCACAGACATAGATGCATGCACATGCACACAATACATAAACAATTGTTTTGGCAGCCAACATGCATGCTCTGTAAAATTTGTTAAATTGCTCTTTTGTATAAAATAAGTCACTATCACACAAATATTGGCCAGTGGGCGTTGAGATAGAAGATCTGTTTCAGTTTGTGGTATTTCACGTCACATGACCTTGTTTTCCTTCATGCAGTCAAGCAGAAGAGAGGAAACAGGAAGAGAGAGCAGTGAAATACTGTAGCCCCTGGGACTCTGCTGCACAGACTCAAATGAATCCTTTCAGTTCAATTAATTAAACCTGACCAGAGGCCCTACTGTAGAATGACAGGCAGAAAAGAGCTAGACGTGTGTGTGTGTGTGTGTGTGTGTGTGTGTGCGCATGTGTGCATGTGTCTGAGGCCAAAGATGCCCTGAAAATGCTTTCTCTGCTCAGCCTAAAATCAACAGTAGCATCTGAATTGGTAATTAACTGCTGTACTATAAAGGGCCTTTAGTTGTGGGCCAACCATTAATATAAACTGAAATTACTAAATTCAGCTTGATAAAACTGCCTTATGAAGTCCTTGTAAAATACTGGTAAACATACCAACAGCTCCAATAATGCCAACACCCACAAGAAAGTTAAATGAAGCACAGATACTATGACAACGAAAAAAGATTATGTGATAGAAGAATTCATAAATGTACAAATTGGTTATCTGACAGAGGAATCCCTCATCCTTAATCATCTTACGGGAAGCGATGCGTTCCCATGAGCATTTAAAGAGATTGTTCATGCAACACTGGGAGAGCGTGACAAATGATGGCCCCCGCTTTGTAAGTATTATGGAACAGACTGTATGAAATATCTTTTTTCCCTCCATATGGCAGATATGATTTCTTCGTCCTTATGCTTCCTAACCATCTGTGAATCGTCCTGGACTTGGAAGTGCGCTACACGTATAAATCTCCGATCGTTCACACACATGCACGCAGACACACAGACATGCAGACACACACACAACAAACTCAGGAGACCATTCAGTGCACACACACACACACAACAAGCTCAGGAGACCATGCACGCAAGCACATACACACTCAACACTCACACGTGTGAACACACGTGCACACACGCACACGCACACGCACACGCACACACACAAAGGTGCAGAACGTTCCAGGAGGCTCACCGGATTGCTGGTCTTGCCGGACAGTATGCTTCGCGCTTTGGACTTGTTCATGTTGAAGTTCTTCAGGTAGGAGTCGTAGATCTGCTTGGCCAGCGTCTTCTGATCGGCCACCCGGGGGTTCTCTTCCTCCCCCTTCTCCCCCGTGAGAATCTCCGCCTTCAGCTTCAGCTTCTCCGACTGGGGCATCCGCCCGAAACGGATCGCTACAGAGGGGGTGGCAGAGGTCAGGTCCCGGGGGTAACCCCCACAGATACACGCCACTCACCGTCAGCACCAGTATTGTGTGTGAAAGTGAGCTGGGAGTGAATTTCAATTCAGACAACTCAAGAAATTACTAAAATTAATTCATTTCATTTTTGAAATCCACATACATGGAATATTATGGACATTTTTTTTTTTTCGATTCATGAATTGAGCACCGGTTCTTTTCATCTGAACAGACTGAACCGAAATGAGATTGACCCCCAATGAATATGATGGGGAAGACGGGTAGCGTGGCTAGCAGGAGATCTGTGCACTGTGTGGGACAGCTGAGGAACAGGGAAAGACACATCTGCTGTTTTTCCATAGAGGGGTTCCAGCGGTGCTAAAACAGCCCCGTCCCTCTCAGACGGCTTAACCCAGAGCCTAACCGATTAGGCCCGCTACGCAATGAACCCATCCACCCTGAGATACAGCACCTGCACACTGACACATCACTACAGCAACACACTGATACAGCACCTGCACACTGACACATCACTACAGCAACACACTGATACAGCACCTGCACACTGACACATCACTACAGCAACACACTGATACAGCACCTGCACACTGACACATCACTACAGAAACACACTGATACAGCACCTGCACACTGACACATCACTACAGCAACACACTGATACAGCACCTGCACACTGACACATCACTACAGCAACACACTGATACAGCACCTGCACACTGACACATCACTACAGAAACACACTGATACAGCACCTGCAGCCTGACACATCACTACAGCAACACACTGATACAGCACTGCACGTGCCACTCATGCATACAGCAACACCTGCATTAAGCATGCACACTGACACATCACTACAGCAACACACTGATACAGCACCTGCACACTGACACATCACTACAGAACACACTGATACAGCACCTGCACACTGACACATCACTACAGAAACACACTGATACAGCACCTGCACACTGACACATCACTACAGAAACACACTGATACAGCACCTGCACACTGACACATCACTACAGAAACACACTGATACAGCACCTGCACACTGACACATCACTACAGAAACACACTGATACAGCACCTGCAGCCTGACACATCACTACAGCAACACACTGATACAGCACCTGCACACTGACACATCACTACAGCAACACACTGATACAGCACCTGCACACTGACACATCACTACAGCAACACACTGATACAGCACCTGCACACTGACACATCACTACCACAACACACTGATAGAGCACCTGCACACTGACACATCGCTACAGCAACACACTGATACAGCACCTGCACACTGACACATCACTACCACAACACACTGATACAGCACCTGCACACTGACACATCACTACAGCAACACACTGATACAGCACCTGCACACTGACACATCACTACAGCAACACACTGATACAGCACCTGCACACTGACACATCACTACAGCAACACACTGATACAGCACCTGCACACTGACACATCACTACAGCAACACACTGATACAGCACCTGCACACTGACACATCACTACAGCAACACACTGATACAGCACCTGCAGCCTGACACATCACTACAGAAACACACTGATACAGCACCTGCACACTGACACATCACTACAGAAACACACTGATACAGCACCTGCACACTGACACATCACTACAGCAACACACTGATACAGCACCTGCACACTGACACATCACTACAGCAACACACTGATACAGCACCTGCACACTGACACATCCTGACACACTGATACAGCCTTATGCTTACGTTTCCCACTCTACTGGCACTGTGTTCACGCACCTTTCCATTTATTAAAAAAAAGACAAGCTATTCTCTCACTTTGTTTTGCAGGGCTTGTGGCTCGTGCCTCTAAGATGGCACGGGTTTGACTGCAGTTCCATCTCCCATCTCAAGCTGCAGTGCTAACTCTCCAGCCATGTGAATGGGCCCTTGTGTAAGCCCAATTTGGCTAAGAAGAGCTGAATTTCTTAAAGTGTAAAACTGAGCACTGTGATGGACAGGTGACTGTCTGCGCCCCTCCCGTATTTTGGGTAAAGATGACTAGGATGCATTCCTCTGGGCGGAGCTATTGCTGGCTGGGGTAGGGGGGTGGGGTTGGGGGGAGCTGGAGCATATCATTACAAGTGGAACGGGCTTCTGAACGTGACAGGTCATTGAGTTTGCCTACTGCTCGGAAAGATGACCTTCTCCCCCGTGCACCCAGCTCCCCTACTGACAGATGTCAGCTGACAGTGGCTGTGACCTCCTATGTTACAGCAAGGTATAAATACAACGGGTCACATGACCAGCAGATCGGCGGGGGTCATCTGTAATCCTCCTAAGATGGGGGTGAGCGGGTTCGACTGCCGTCACCCGACCACAGACCACCTCCAAAAAAATCTCCTTTCTGTTATCCGCAGAGTAACTGGATCCAGAATCAATAAGAACAGAGCTCTGTATTCAGAAAGGCCCTGAGGCTCGCTTTAGCATCAACACTGACCGCAGCGAGAAAAGCAAAAGCAGTGTAAACACTGCTCAAACAGAAAAGAATGGGGGTTACTCTATTATTTACACCTACATTCAAAAAAGAAAAGCTCATATGAGTGTGAAATATGACTTACAATTTTATATCCATCCATTCCTTATCTAACCCGCTTATTCCTGGTCAGGGTGGGTCGCAGGGGGTGCTGGAGCCTATCCCAGCATGCATTGAGCAAGGGGCAGGAATACACCCTGGACACGTCACCAATCCATTGCAGGGCACACAGACCATCCACTTACCATTCACTCACACACTTATACCTAGGGGCAATTTAGACTCTCCAATGAACCAAACCTGCATGTCTTTGGACTGTGGGAGGACACCGGACTACACGGAGGAAGCCCACATGAACTTGGGATTCCATGAAGAAAGGCTGCAACTTTATAACTTTTTTTATTCTTATTAAAAAGGCAGCTATTCTAACTTCCCAGAGAAACTTGTGTAAATTTCAGTGTTAGTTTCCCAGTCATCTCCGTTTGCTACTGGTTTTGTTGCTAATCCTAATTTACCCAGGAGTAAAAGTTCTTCCCATTGGCTGGGACTGGGTTCCGCCGGCCGGGATTGGCTCACCGTTGTGGGACATGCCCACTGACAGGCACTTCTGGAAGCGGCAGTACTGGCACTTATTGCGATTCTTCTTCTGGATCTTGCAGCTGCGTTCGCACTTCTCGTATTCCAGTTTCAGCCGGATTGTCCTCCTGAAGAAGCCCTGCAGGTGGAACCAGATCATACTGAGGCACAGTGTGAGAGAACAGGAACCACATCTAAAGAGTTACATATTTAACCCCTTTGCAGAGCAGGTTTTTGGAATGTTTTTTCAAAACTTTCAGTGTTCTAGAACTCTGTTGCTTTCATTTACCAGTAGTGATTGTGACATCCGCATTCAGTTAAGAACATTCCCACACATATTTGTGATCTTGCACCTTAGAGGGTTAAATGACACACTAAACCCAGATCTAAGGGGGGAATCATATAGATGGTGAAAGAAACACTGGCCTTGTAACAGCTTTAGGTTTAACCAGGAGCACAGAAAGTGCTGCCAGGTTATGGTGGTCACAACCACATACAGAACATTCAAGCTGAACAGGCTATGCCAACACTGTCAGCTCATCACAGTCCCTCCTATCCCGCTGTACAACAGCTCCCATAAACGCACGGGACCCGCAGAGCGGCAAAAAAGAACAAGGTGTCATTACTGCGGGTGCGTCAGACCAGTCTGCGAAACGCGGATCATGTGAGCGGAAACACGCTACGCGTCCATTTTTCCACCCCGCCGCAGAACAGCGGCATTCTGGGAAAAGAACATAAGCGGGGTCGCTGTAAACGAGAGCGTGTGATGATAGCCAGCTGGGAAGAACAGAAAAACATGAGGGGGGGGGGGGGGGAGGGCGAAGAGGGAAAACTGAAGAACATATTTAGCTGTCGACATGCTGGGGCCTTTTCCATTGTTACGAAAGACAGGTTAGCACAAGAATCCTTGCAATTACAGCTACAAGGTCACTGACCCACTAAGCTGATATGCTCAGTCATAAACCTGGAGTAAAGTCACTGTTCAGTATGTGAGGAGTTAGGTTAAAGTAAGGACACTTCAGTATGTGTGGAGTTAGGTTAAAGTAAGGACACTGTTCAGTATGTTTGGAGTAAGGTTAAAGTAAGGACACTGTTCAGTATGTGTGGAGTAAGGTTAAAGTAAGGACACTGCTCAGTATGTGTGGAGTAAGGTTAAAGTAAGGTCAGTATGTGTCAAGTAAGGTTATAGTAAAAACACTACTCCGTGTGTCTGGAGTAAGGTTATTGTAAAGATACAGTTCTGTGTGTTTTAGCAAAGAGGCCCCTGCTCAGGGCCTGATAAAGAATAAAATGCGATTGGGCACTTGTTGATGACATCAGCAATCACATTGCCAGTTCTATTTACTCCCAGAGGTCACCACAGAGGAGGCATGAAGTGGCATCATGTGAGCAAAAGTGTGGAGCTACTGTACAGTGTGTGTGTGTGTGTGTGTGTGCCTGTGCCTGTGCCTGTGTGTGTGTGTGTGTGTGAGTGTGTGTGTACATGTTGACTTTATCATGGACTGCTAAGAGCCCGGATATCTTGCAAAGATAACAATACAGTAGAACTGCTCCAGGGATTCGTACATTACATGGGTCTCCGGATACACAGAGGCATTAGACAACACACTGACAGTTTCATTCACACACACACACACACACACAGTATTATACACACACACACATACACACAGTATTATTCACGTGCACACACACACATAGTATTAATGATATGACCATGTGCGGTGCAGTCCTCAAGCCATATACAAGTCCCCCTACGTGGCTGTGGGTTCAATTCCCCCACTACGGCACCTTCTGAGCTTTGATTGATCTCTTCTCTGTCTGTCGCCCTTCCTGCTTTCTCCCCGTCCAAATAAAGCAAGAAATAAAAAAGAAAAAAGAGGAAAGGAGGTCAGACTGGCTGCTCTCTTTTTTTTTATAAAAAAAAAAGAGGCTAATTAGCATTTCCAGCAGAACCAGACCGCCTCTGCACCCGACACGGTTACGACATTCTGCACACGAGCGCAGTCTCACAGGAGCACGCCAAACAGCCCAAACACGCCAGAGGCATGTTCCGTGCACGCCGAACGTCAAACCCGCTTTTAACGAGCCCGCGGAGACAACGTTGCACGCCCCCCCCCCGCAGACAACGAGACGCTCGGATGCCAAAACGAGCTGGCGGGCTAAACATAGCCGCACGTGTGTGTGTGTGCGATCATTTCCATTGTGAAGAACCCCGCCTTCCCCAGATACAGGGCGGCTAATCTGTGACTCGGTGGTAAACAAAGTCAAAAGGTCTCTGGGACGTCTCGAAATGCGCGGTATGAGCGAGAACGGCCAGAATGTCACCCCTTCTTGTTTGGGGGGGGGGGGGGAGACAAGGTTAATGGGCCATCATAACAACTTAGTCTGTGTACTTACAGTCAGGTCATCCAAAGTCAAGTCCAAAATAGAATCAGACGGTTGGTCAGTAGGGAAGTAGGCGGCGTTTTCTCTCGGAGTAGCCATCTTTGTTTATAGAGCTGAATATTATTACAGAAGCAGCTCGGGTCATGTATCTTACTCAAAGTTACAACAGGACTGCCCCAGCTTGGGGTCCAAACCTGCAACCACTGAGTTACAAGTCCAATTAACTAACTGTTTAACTACACTGCCACCAAATTATAATTAGGCCACGTGTATTGTGGATTGTTGAGTTATTTCCTCTTACATTGCCCCTGTTCTGCATGGAGAGAGGTCATGTCAATAACACTCAAATATTTTTTTGTTCTTTGAATATTTTTCTAGCCTTGATTTAAAAATTTTTTTATTTTTATTTGGACAGTCCACTTGTAATTCTAGGTTACTCTCATTGCCGTACAACCAGAAAAGCACAGACAGGTAAGCACAGGTGCCCAACTGACCAATGGGAGTGGGGGGGGGGGGGGTCACTCTTGCAAGCTGAGATAAGGAAAATCCCGCAGATCGGAACCCCCCCCCCAATCCCTGGGCGGCACTACAGCCAATTACGCGTCTCCCTCACAGTCGGCACGGCTACGATGCGGATTCTGTTCCAGGCACACGCCGGAACGCAAGGTCTTCGCAGGGTGAGCCAGCGAGCGGGACACAGACGGCACACAGGCTGTTCAGGCGTGAACCCCGTCCACCGCAGAGAACGGCAACAAGCTGGCGTGACGAAAACAACAACGTCAAGCGTAGCCTGGCCAGGGGGGATTCAAAATACAGCTGAGGAAACCAACAGATTCCCCCTGCCTGGCCTGGCTTTCAGGACGTGAGAACATCTTTCCCTTCTCTTCGAAGGGACACAAGCGCAAACCAGGACCCAGGGTCACCACTGGAGTAACACCCAGAGTGAGGGGACGGCCACAGATTCTGGAGGGCGACCAGATATTCAGCTCCGGCGATCTTAACGTCAGGAAGTTTTGGTCAATCATAGAGACACAACTACACGGCAGTTTACAGTGCTGTATTTACAGTACAGAACATCCTTTGGCACATATCCCTATAATCATTGCTTAATGAGCGATAACCTCATCGTTTTTCACATTGACAATAGTCATTTCAGATAAAGTGCATTCTGATTAAGCAAGCCAAAATCTGCAGTCAGTGAATCATCCTCTTCCTTTCTAAATGGACCATAAATATGAATGTCAGTCATGACACATTGTTGTTATCCGTGAACATCACTGCATAACACGTTTCAACAACCATGCCCACAAATCAATGTGCAAATATGTAATTACTTATCGTCAAGTCACTGCACTTGCACAACGTGAGGAGAGTTAATGTACAGTATGTGTCTTTAGGCTGTCCTGGCACAGCGCCACTGGAAAACTAAACTACAGGCAGTACAGGTATGATCACATGGTCCTCCTCGACTGTTTTTAAACCTTTAATGTAGCGAAGGTGACTGCCCCCATTCCGACCTGGCTGAACCCAGACACGGGCCCCTCCCCTCCGCGCTGGAACATAGCGGTCATGTAAACAGAGACGCCACGGAAACAGCGTCAAGCCCGTCAGGCGAACTCACGCGCTACTTACGGCAGCGCAGTGAGAAACAAGCGTGTCACCTGACCGCACAACGCACTAAATGACACACTGCCCTGAACGCCACACAGATGACCCAGCGCTAGCCTACCATGCTGTGTGATCACGCATTAAGTCTACACGCTGGTTCTGTACAGTGCGTAGGGTCTACACGCTGGTTCTGTACAGTGCGTAGGGTCTACACGCTGGCCCTGTACAGTGTGTAAGGTCTACATGCTGGTTCTGTACAGTGCGTAAGGTCTACACGCTGACTCTGTACAGTGCGTAGAGTATACACACTGGCTCTGTACAGTGCGTAGGGTCTACACACTGGTTCTGTACAGTGCGTAGAGTCTACACTCTGGCCCTGTACAGTGCGTAGAGTCTACACGCTGGCTCTGTACAGTGCGTAGGGTCTACACACTGGTTCTGTACAGTGCGTAGGGTCTACACGCTCGTCGCACACTCACCTTGCAGCCCTCGCAGGCGTGCACACCGTAGTGGTACCCCGAGGCGCGGTCGGCGCACACCCTGCACTCCAGGGTGAGGGGACCCGACGGGAACTCCTCCTGCCCCGCCTGCCCCCCGAACCCCCCCGAGGAGGGGCTGGAGGCTGGAGTCAGAGCATCTGCAGGAGACACAACCACACGCACATTAACACACGCATACACATGCATCAACACAGACACATGCGCACACACACGCACGCGCAGGCACACACAGATGCAGACACAGACACGCACACACACATCAACAGACACACACACACACAGCACACGCACACACACACACACGTGCGCGCATGCACACACAGACACCCACACACCCAGACACACACACATTCTTCTGCATACAAGTACAAATTAAGAGGCATTTGCGCATGGTCAGCCGTGGAATATTTAGTTTGTTTCCTGGAAGAGAGGGAGTGGAACAGAGGCTTAGACAAACATGAAAATTACTCAAATGAAAAAAAAAAAGTCAGACTGTAACAAGTGTAAACATAGCCCTGAGGAGCTCTGTGGTATTGGCAAACCCAGCAGTGCATTCTGGGAGTTTAAAAACAATGGAAATTCACTACCATTCCTTCACTAGCGACCAGTCCTCACCTGCCTGCACACTTCACAGTCCGCAGCTAGCTGGCCTTCCATATCCCTGCCAGGGCCTAAATAAAGAGATGTGTAGCATAGCTGCACACTGCACCGGAACAATGTTTACCCTGCGGATTACTAACGGATTTTCTGCCATACGATCTCGGCATGCTAGCCACACCCAATATAAGTGCAGGTGATCAGGAGTTGGATAAACGCCCAAACCTTAAAATGGATGACTAATAAACGGACACTGGCTCTGTCGGAAAATGACACATTAAGCAACCGTTGTCTTGTGTAACACACTGGAGTCTGGAGCCACCGGGCACATTAAAAACTCTCAAAACAAAGTGGTCACAGTCCACTGCCGTGAGTGCGCTGTGTACATGAAATGTCCGGAGGTCAGAAACTTTTCAAACGGAAGACTTCGTTCTATAGTTCGGTCAATACTCTAGGCAGCGTCTTGCTGAATGTCGAAAAAGAACAACTCTGGTCCCTCTCCCTACTACAATAACAAAAGTAAAAAAAAAATAAATCTGCCAAAACTAGCCAGCCAGTTCACAATAGTTAATCAACACCTAGTAATCAAAATTTCCCCTTAACTGATTTATAAATGGTCATTTTGTGCTCCACAAAGTTTACAGTCTTATCTGCTACAATGGAAAGGATCTAACATTTTAGGAGTTTATATGTAACTGTTAAAAAATTATGCCACAGGGGTTTTAATAAGGGAGGAAGTGAGACAGACAGTCACAAGGAGGTTTAAAAAGAGAAGGAAGAGAGAGGAGGAGGTGAGCGGAGGAGAGGGAGGATGGGTGGAATGAACATCTGCAGGCGGGACGGCGAGATGGCGGGACGGCGCTCTGTACGGGCCTGTCCCTCCCGCCGCTCCGCATTTCGGCTGTTGGGAGAAGCGTGTCATCCCTCAGATAACTGAGGGGTAGCGAGGCATTCACGCGGCAACACCCCCACGGGGGCTTTTACAGACACACCCCCCCCCCAAAAAAAGATCTAAAAATGCACTCTTCAGACGTTTGCAGATTCTCCATGATATTATCACCTTGGTCCATCGCACGTCTTAAAATTCAAGAATCAGCAACAAAAATGGAGAGGCCTGGGGCATTAAAACAGTGGGACAGGAATTTGAAGAGTTATGTCAGTATGGGCAGTCCTGCTGTTAACCCTCACCTACAGCTGTGGGGAAAGGCTTGGGTTGCAGAGAACCAGAAAAAGATTCATTGTTTTTACTCAGCTACCAAACGGTCTGCAAACGTTTTTTGGCTTTGGCAGCGACTGCAGGAAATCCACTGCGTATGAGAACAAAAAAACCTGACGCTTAAAATACAGGTGTATAGGTTGTTCTGCCCGACTTTCATGCAGGTGAACCAAGGCGAGGGGACTGCCAGGGGGTAACTTTCAGCCCCTGCACACGATCTCAGCAACACACCTGGCCCTCCCCTCAAAAAACCCCCACAGAAAACAGAAAAGGTGCGTGTGCGAGACTTGGGTAACCCTAATCCCAACAGACTGTGGATGGTGCCGTACTGAGCAATGTGTGTACGCGTTGGAATGTATAACAATATATGAATGTGTATATGAGTGTGTGTGACTGTATCAGTGTGAACAGTAGCCTATATGTTCATGTATTTCAGTGTATCAGTGTGTGTGTGTGCATGTGTGTGCGCGTGTGTGTGAACAGATACCGTACCGAGCCCAGCGGAGCCCTCGGACCCCGAGCCGGTGCCGGAGGAGGGGTACTCGGGCACGTCGAAGGAGCTGAGCGCGTCCTCCTCCATGGACTGGGAGAGGTCCTGCAGGTCCTCCATCCCCTTGATAAGGTCCCCACAAAGCGGGCTGCCCAGCACTGAGTCCTCCAGAGGAGAGGGGGCGCTGTACTGCCTCTGCATGTCCACCATGATGGGCTGGGCCCAGGGCCGCCTCACTCATTAGACTGCAGAGAAGAGAGAGAAATGCAATTAAAACATTTATTTTTACAAACATTTTTGCGATTTATGATGCATTTCAACAGTATACACAAATGAACTAAACTGAAAGTTAAATAAATTGGAAGGGACAGAGAGAAGGAAGGGGACAGAGTGGCACCATGAAAAAAAGGGAGAGAGAGACAGTCAGATTGACAGATTGACAGAGAGAGGGAGAGAGAGAAAGAAAGAGAAAGAGAGAGAAAGAACAAAAACAAAATTCCTAAATAAACTAAATCCCTAAATAAACACGCTCAGAATAGCCTCCCTGTAGATGAGTCAGAATTTGATTCAGAGTGAGTAGAGGCACAGACAGTTGGGGCTTTCCATTCTGAATCAACCTCTCAGTTCAGTTAATCACTGTTGTAACAGAACCTGTCGAATGGAAAACCTTTCTGGTATACGGCCATACGCTCGGCCTCAGTTAATCAGTTCAGGTGGCGGTTCGGGGGTTAGCATAAATGATTAAACACTGTGAAATAACAGGCGCATTCAGGTGAAGCAGATGATGACAGAGCAGCAAACCGCTCGCTCTTCGCGGCGGCTCGACTCCTCTCCAGCTCACGCACCCGTTGGCCAACGCGTTTAAGAGCAGGTGAATATCCCCGAGCAGAAAACGCCTCGTATTACCGGCGGTTTACACGAGGAAAAAATCCAAAAACAGCCCGTTCTGCTTGGGAAAGAGCGAGCCTCCAGCCAGGA
Source organism: Anguilla rostrata (assembly GCF_018555375.3). Lineage (NCBI taxonomy): Eukaryota > Metazoa > Chordata > Actinopteri > Anguilliformes > Anguillidae > Anguilla > Anguilla rostrata. Next base: position 46,040,238 of record NC_057939.1, on the reverse strand, counting down.
CACGCGCGCTTTCTGTGTTACATCCACCCCAGGAGCGGCACACCCTGTGTAAGTATTACTCAGTGAAAGCTCAGCCGCTTCCTCTCGTCTCAACAATAGAATAAACGTTAGAGCCAAAGATTGTACTCATAAACATACTCAGAGCAACAAAGTCACTGGTGACAGGCGGTTATAGTGGCCTGGCGTAAACTTTAACTCCTTCATTAGATAACGCTGTGAGCTGTTCTTCTGGAAGCACGGAATTTTGTGTGAACATCTTCGCACTTCAGGATCCCACACTGAATATCGTACTAACTAAGGCACTGGGATTTCCAAGCTTCGAAACTGCTACCATGCTATGGGCTTATTAATATAATGCAAATTAATACAGAGAATCGCTCCAATAACCATTGATGGATAGTGAAAACACATCAAGTTGTCAATCATGGAAGATGCACCTTTGTGTGGGGTATATAGTTCATTCATCCAGGTGAGTCCCATTGAGATAAAAAAATCACTTTTTCAATGGACCCCTGGGGAAGACGTTACAGCATAAAATACAACATGGCACATTGCAAAAAAATGATACCATATATCTTAGGTTTGCTATTTATCATTTTCCATTAATCAATTAATCAGCCAGTGGGTGAGCTCAATCATCTGATGTTGAAGTTTAAGAGCATGTTTTTCACTAAGAACATCCTCTCCTCACCCTATCCTCCCATACACCCCATCTCCCCCCCCTCCCCCCGGCCACCTGTTCAAATGAATTTATATCAGTAATTTTGCTGATTCAGCAGCGTGCACATTCAGAGGAGATATTGTGCTCCTCAGAACACGCTATTACTGGATCCTGCTTCAGCTCAGTCACACACACATGTGCGTGCATGCACACACACACACACACCAACACAATATCTTTGATATAAACAGTAAACAAGACAGGCCCCAAGACTGATCCTTGGGGTACACCTTCAGTAACATGTAAAAATTATGACTGAATATCGATATTGCTAATTTTTGCACACTGAAATCTGCCAGACAGGTAGTTTTGGAACCATAATCAAGCCTCAACGTCAGTAAAGAATGATCCACTGTATCAAAGGCTTTGGAAAGACCAACAAAAAGTGCAGTGCAATGCTTTGGTTATCCAATGCAGACACAAGATCACTTTAAAAAGAGAAGTAGCAGTAATAATGCTATTTGCGACCCTAAAGCCAGATCGAAAAGAGCTCAGCATGGAAAATCTAGACAAAAATGTCTTAAGATGATCATTGACCAGTGATTCCAGAATCTTTGCCAGACGTTATATTGCCATTTTACCATTCAGCATTCCCCACTATAGGCTAAATCCATTCAAATCCACCCAGAATTAAACACTTGCGAAGGGATTATAGGGTGGCATTGACACAGATCCCTGCCCTAGTTAATGTACATTGACCCATATTTCGTTATTTAATTTCGCCTCAGACGTTTTACTCTCTGCAACAATTTTTAATTAAAATAAGACTTCACCGCAAATGAAAAATAAAAACAAAATGTACACTATATAACTAAATGTATGTGGACACCTGACATCCAACATCTCATCCAAAATTATGGGCATTAATATGGAATTGGTCCACTCTTTGCTGCTATAACAACCTCTAGTCTTCTGGGAAGGCTTTATACTAGACATTGGAGCATTGCTGCAAGGATTTGCTTCCACTCAGCCAGACGAGCATTAGTGAGGTCGAGCACTGATTGGACGATTAGGCCTGGTTCGCTGTTGGCTTCCCAACTGATCCCAAAGGTGCTGGATGTGGTTGAGGTCAGGGCTCTGTGCAGGCCAGTCATGTTCTTCACAACGTTCTCAATGAAACCATTTTTATATGGACCTCGCTGTGTCCCCAGGGGCACTGTCATGTTGAAACAGGAAAGGGCCTTCCCCAAAGGCACAGAATCGTCTAGAATGTGATCTTATGCTGTAGCATCCAGTCTGCACTGGAACTAAGGAGCCTAGCCCAAACCATGAAAAACAGCCCCAGACCAAGGGGTGTCCAGATACTTTTTTGTCGTCTAGTGTATTTTTTCTGAATATATTTTGTCATTAACTGGGGAATGGGGCATATTAGTCACTCATTACCTAATATATCTAATGGGGCTACTGGGACCAGTAGAACTGCAAGGAGAGGAGCAGAGTGAGCCTGGAGCAGCCAATCAACACAGAGCCTGTGAGGTGACCTTGGGGTGGGTCAGCCAATCATAATGAGGACAATCTCATCACAGTGTATTCTCAGATCCCCCCAACACACAAGCACTCTGTCTCTGTCTCTCTCTCTCTCTCTCTCTCTCTCTCACACACACACCTTCATTTACATACACACACACACACTCTCAGTCACAGGTGCACACACACACACACACATACTCAGTCACACACACACATATACATACACACGTACACATGCTCTCTCTCAGTTACACGTATGCATATGCACACACACACACACACACACACATACATACCTAGTCACACACACACATAAACACACTTTCAGTCACACGTGCACACACACACAGGAGCAGCCCCGCACTCCTTCATGCTGACAGTGCCCCCTGACAGTAATTACATTATTTTAAGATTACAAATGGGAGTGGGAACATAATCCTGGACTGTCGCCCGTGTGCTCGTGATGAAATGAGAAGAGGGGAAAAAGCATGTGCAGCCTGCCGCTGCTATCAGAGGCTAAAGCTCTTAACCCTTCCCCTGCTCCAGTGTTAAAGCCTGCATGCGTCTGCAATGCTACTGCTATGAGGGTGGGAGCGGATTCCATTTCCATTCAGTCAATTCAGTAAACCAACTGAAATTCAATCTGTGAATGGAAAAAATGGCCATTATGTTCCGTGGGCATTTTACAACTGAATTCAAGTACATTTCATTAATTGACAAAACTGAAATAGAATTTAACCAGACTTCAAATCAAACATTTTTTATATTATTATTATTATTATTATTATTACGGTGCCACATTCCTGGTCCAAATTACATATTGAGTAGAGAAAAAGAAAGACATTTTAACTGTAAGATCAAAAATAAAACAATATCATCCTTTTGGCGAATGCAGTTAAAACATCACTGAACGTATCTCTGGTTAGAGAAGGTGGATAAGACTCAGAAGAAAGCGCATTTCTATTGTTTCTCTCCCGAGCTCTTCCAAACACACGCTCATCCATCCATACACACACTCATCCATCTCCGAGACTTCCCGCTGCTGTCGGACAGCTCAAACACACAGGCGGGAAGGTCAGACAAAAGCGGGACTTAGGGAATCCCAGCCTTAGGAGAGGGCAAGCCGGTTCATTCAAACCCGGGGCCAGGGTCACCCCCCCGCCCCCCCCGCCGGGGTCAGCGCGTTCTTGTGCGCAATTAAACGGGAGGGGCGAGGAACCGCAAGGTCACCGCGAACGCCGCGTCCTCCACCGCGGTGGGGGGGGGGGGGTGGCCCCCGTCCCCAGGGACCAACAAAGACTCTCCTAGATTAGCCCCGCCGGGATCACCATGACGATGACAGGAAATTCGATACGGGGGGAGGGAACCCGTTTATTTCCAGAGCGCCTGTTTGCGGGGGACATCACTCACGGCCATGTTTAAAAGCACGACTTGGCCTGACCGAGTTACAGCAGTACAAATTATTCACCAGCTGACCAGTGTCTTATTAATTATTTGTAAAAATGAAGACATATCTATGGCATAATATCTATTACCTCCAATACAGCACAGTGGAGGTGTGAAGGTGATCTTATAGGTGGTACTGCAAAGGGTTAATCCACGAAGCTCAGGATACAGCCACCTCCATGGAGCTCAGCGTTGGCTCATAAATAACTGCTCAGTATTTATCAGATCAAATTTTAAATGCCCCATATGATCATATTTTAAATGCCCCATATGATCACATTTTAACTATGCCAAACAATCACATTTTAGCTGCCTCATCCTATCATATTTTAACTGGCCCATAAGATCACATTTTATCTGCTCTGTACAATATTTTAATTGCCCCACAGGATCAAATTTTAACTGCCCTGTACAATATTTTAACTGCCCTGTACGAACACATTTGAACTTCCCCGTAGGATGTTTTTACTGCCCCGTATGATCACATTTTAACTACCCAATAATAACAATATTATTATTATTATTATTATTATTATTATTATTATTATTATTAATAACTTTAGTTATATAGCACCAATCAAAACACAGTTAAAAGTTCTTAATTCATAAAAAACCCCAGCTGTTTGTGGTAAGTGGAGCATGTGTGCTGCTGAGCTTGCATTAAAAAAAACCCAAAAATTACAAAAAATTAAATCAAGAAAAATATTTTTTAACTAACTCAGTGATGCAAGAATATGAAGACCGGATGTTACAACAAACAAAAACAATGAGATCTGAATCAAAGCTACCTAGCTAGTTTAAAAAATAATTTCATAGGATGTAAAATAGGATGTAGCCAGAAAACCCATACGATCACATTTCAATGTTATATTACTTGGCACATTACATTATAGCCATCACATTACACTTCTATACATCACCCAGCAAACTAAATTACATCCATTACATTAAATTGCATTGCGCTTCATTAGATTAAGATCACCTGGCGCATCGCAGTACAGTCATTAGCTCACATTACGAAGCTCGTTACCTCACGGTTCCCAGCTCACAACACTCATTTCCATATGTTACAGCACACGTCCATGCAGCAGACACTCACCCAGGGCTACTTACAAAGCCAAACACAGGCGTGCGCAGAGACAGTTTACAAGAGAAGCCCAGACACCACAGAGGCATTTGCGAAGGAGAGGTACCAGAACGTTCTGCACTTGTTAGCAGAGATGTCGACCCCAGGCAAACGTGCAAATACCCTGTCATCATATCCAGAGCAAAATTAGGTTAAGTGCTCTGAGCTGCTTAGGGGAAAGGAGACCAACAACACTGCCTAGGATGGGAAAGGTGTGTGTGTGTGTGTGTGTGTATGTACGTACACAAGTGTGTGTTGGGGGGTCACGTGTGTATGTGCCTGTGAATCGGTGTGTGCACACATGTGTGTGCGTGTGTCTGCGTTTGAGTGTCTGTGTGTCAGTGCATAAATGTGCATGGTTGTGCATCTGTGCACGTGTGTGTGTGTGTATGTGCATGCGTGTGTGTCTGTGCATGTGTGTGCATGTCTGCGCATCTGTACATGAGTGTGTGAGTCCGTGCACATGTGCAAGTGCATGCGTGCATATGCATGTTTGTGCGTCTGTACATATGTGCATGCGTGCGTGCATGCATGCACGTGTATGTGTGTGTGTATGTGTGTGCGCGTGTGTGCGTGCGTGTTTGTGTGTGTACAGTGAGACTTTCTGGCAGTATACCAAGGACAGGACGGCATGTGCTTGGACCTGTCTCACTCAGGAGCCAGGAGCCTGGCTGGAGAAACAGGGATAAATGCAGTGTGTCAGCAGGAAAACAGCTGGAAAACACACAGCAGCCAAGAATTCCGCCCGTGAGCCTCGCAGGACGGAGCGCTCACTCCCACTCACCTGTCTTCGGTCGGAAAATTTCAGCCAATTCAGCAAGTCTAGGTTTAGGCCTGATAATTCAATGTTACTGGTAAAATGATACGCTCATTGTTTTCACACAGCTGGATATTTACTGAGGCTTCAGAAGATTCCATTCAGGTAAGCTTCGCTTAAGAGTACGGGATTTGAATCTGTAACCACAAGGTTGAGTGGCAAGCTGAATTAATCTAACTCTACACCCACACAGAGTGTTTTTCTTACACTAAATAACAAAACCATTTTCCAGGAACAGATTCCCAGGTGGGGCACTGACTTAGTATCCGTGAGCCTGGTTTTGAACTTGAAGCGCTTCACTGGCATGTCCAGCTGCATGTACACATTAAATGTAAATGAAATTAGCCTATGTATCTCCCTGGGCATCTGCAGGTTGATGCCAGGTACACACATACACAGAGTAAAATGTGCATAAAAATACCATTACATTACAGGCATTTAGCAGATGCTGCCCTATCGGGGAATCAAACCTGCGACCTTCAGGTTACGAGACCAACTCCTTGCCCACTATACTGCACTGCCGCCCTAATACCAGGTACGCACAGAGTGTAAAATGTGCATGTAAATACTAGGTACAGGCATAGTGTGAAAGGTGCATTAAAATACCAGGTACACACAGTCAGTTTCCTTGTGTCCTCCACTAGAGGAGCAGACGAGAGGTCTTTTAACCGGACCCCGGTTAAAGTTTAACCGCGTCGCGCCGTGGTCCGAACCGCCGGCACGCCCATTCCCACGGGTGGCGATCGGACCATCCCGCGCGGCCGGGCGGATCGGCCCCCGCCCCTGCCCCGCACCTCCTGCCCTGCCCTGCCCTGCCCTGCCCTGGCCTGTTTGCTCTCAGGGGCCCCTCTCTCCCTGGCCCCGTGTTTACCGTGACCGCTGCGCAAACACCGCGCCGCACTTATCAGCGAGCGCACACACACACACGCACGCCAGAGCGCTTCAGCCGCCGCGGTTCCGGATCAAAGTACACGACGGGGGCCGCGCCGCGCAGGGCGCTAGGCCGTGATTCAGCCGCGCCGAGGCTCCAGAGCGCTCCCACGGGAAAAGCGCTCGCTCAGGGGGGTTAACCCTACCCCGTCCGCCCCCCGGCGCGCCGTCCGAAAACCTCCACAGCCAGCTCAGGGCAGAGGGGTACAGCTCCGTTCCTGGCGGGCCGGAGAGGGAGCTGCCCTTTGGTCCCGGCCTAGTATTCTGGTTTCGTTTTCTGAACAGCTGTGCACGTCAGCGCTGGGTAGCAGAAACGCGCGCCTCACCCCTCCGTCTTGAGCTGGGCTCGGTAAACACGACGCAGCCTTTAGAAACTGGCCGCAGCGGGTTTCGAGCCGAGCTGGGGTGAGGCGTGTGACTAGGCGACAGCAGAGGAAGTTCAGTCAGGGGTGACAAACCACATAAAGCTGAGACTGATTGACATAACATAAGACCGATTTACAAGCACAAGAACACGGCAGTGACCCCCCCCCCCCCTTCCGACACTGAGACCCCGAGTTCTCACCACCACTTGTGTCACCCCTACCGAACGCGCACTCCCGCTAGGGGACCTCCGAGACCCCAGAGCAGGAGCGGCAAGCCGCTTCTTGCTTACCCGCCACTGACGCAGAAGGAGTCACAATGACGCTGGAGATGCTGGAATGGACAGGGAAGTGGTCTGACGCAGCACCGCGAACATCCGCTCGTACGATTTAACCCCGGAACACGACGACCAGTAAACAAAAGGAATGCATTCCAGGGTAGCAACACAGATGTTTATAGTTCTGACAAACAAGCCGATTGTCAGCTTTCATGAGAATATATATGCCTCTCTCTCTCTCATCTCCACCTTTGCCCCCACACCTGGCTCCAGCACTGTGATTACATCAGAGGCAGGAAATGGGAATCATAGAGAACCACGGTTATAAGCCTGGAGGGGAGAGGGAGGAGGAGGAAACAAAATTAAAATTGTGACTAATAGCGTGTCACAGGGTCTTCCTGGCTCTGCAGGTCTGCTGTGACATCACAATGCAGTTGCTACGGAGGGTAGGGTAGAAGGAGGGTTTCAGAATGTTCAGTTAAGAATTTTCTAATCACATATTCGTGATCTTACGATTTAACCCTTTAAAGAGTTGGTTCTTTGGAATGTTTTTCCAAAATCCTAATCCAGTGTTCTGGAACTCATTGCTTTCAGGTGCACATTGTTACATCAGCATTAGAATGTTCAATTAAGAAATAAGAAAAAATCACACATTTGTGCTCTTTCACCTTAAAGTCAGACACCTTTGCCAATCTACTCTTTCAGGGGGAAACTGCATCAGGTCTGAAGACCCATCACTTTATTTTGTCATGACACTCATCTGATGTAAAATTTCCACACACACTGTCTGGTAATAAAGACAAATAAAACAACAGTTCACCTGAGAAATGTTAGACTAGATCCAGAAGTTCCCTCTGGGAAAAATTAAGCTATTCCATTTCCATTTTCGATTCTGTTCTATTCTATTCTATTCTACCAACATTTTTCCTGTTTGACAAGCAACATACTGTAAAAGCAGCTGCCATTTCTTTCAAAACACTGCTCGGTGAGCTCAATGCAAGGAACAATCGCATGCGTTCACTTGCAAAATCAAAGTTAACGACGAATGATGATCGACTCCGGTCAAAAGATAAGCAGAATCCATTGGTTAAATATTTGTTTGGACACAACTCTGGTGCCCTCAGGACCTGGGTCACAGTTCATTTAATCATATTGGACTTATAAGGACAAACGCCGGTTGAAACCAGTTCACCATCCTCCACAAAAAATAAAACGAGATCTGGGCTGAGGAGGTCACATGACGGCACAGGACTGCCAGCGCACGCGTACCGTGGGGCCCAGGCTCACTTTCTGTACGGCAAGATGTTTTTTCTTCCCTCTTCCTCTCCTTCTCCATGATCTCTTGCTCGCACTTGGCTCAGATGTCCAGCACATTTCCAAATCGGTCAGAAGCGCTCAAACCCACAGACTCACGGCCCACAATTACGCTCAGGACAGGCATCCATTTTCGGGATATCCACCAGGAACGCTATAATGCACTAAACCGCGCTTTGTGACAAAATACCCCCCAAAACGTATCTATAAACCACAATTAAAATTAGGGGGGGGGTGGTCGAAGGCTGCTCTGCAGGTGGCACAGAGGTATACTGTACACCATGCAAAGAACAAGGGCCACGACTACATACAAGAACACACATTTTAAATGCATTTGAGCATTAGTATGCACATATGATTTTTGTTATTTGTACACATGTATTTGAAATGCTGCCTGTCCCTGGCTCCCACCGCTCCCGGGCGGGCCGTCCCGGACGGAGCGAATCGGCGATGGCCGCTCCGGGGTTCAGCAGGGCAGCGTAATGACGCGGTCCGCCCGGAGAAACGTCCGGTTTGCGCGCCCAGACCGCGCTGCCAGCGCCGGGATTCGGCGTAGGCTTGAGCGGTGAAGCTGCAGTCAGAGTTCTGCGCGGTGGAGCCCAACCAAGAGGCCAACTGCGGTCACTCAGCGGCTACTGGTGCTGAAAATTCCCAGACCTTCCCATGCAATTCCCAAATCCGCACAGCTTCTGGCTCTGTCTTTCAGTATAACATTCCCAAACCCACCCAAGATTCTAGGCTCTGTCTTCCAGTATAACATTCCCAAATCCACCCAAGCTTCTAGGCTCTGTCTTTCCGTATAACATTCCCAAATCCACCCAAGCTTCTAGGCTCTGTCTTTCCGTATAACATTCCCAAATCCACCCAAGCTTCTAGGCTCTGTCTTTCAGTATAACACTCCCAAATCCACTTTGCTTCTGAGATCTCTCTTTCAGTCTAATATTCCCAAATCCACACAGCTCCTGGGCTCTCCCTTTCAGTATAACATTCCCAAATCCGCTGAGCTCCAGGCCTCCCCCCCCTTCCCCTTCCCCTACGCAGGCAGCTGCAGAAGCTCTAGTCATGTGCTCCTCTAGCAGGGCGCTCTTAAGACAGCAGACACTCCATAAGCACCGGGAACGCAGCCGCAAGCCAGGGGTCATTTTAGGATAGGCACGGGGCCTACGCTATATCTGGCAGCTCCGTGAGCTGAGGGGAGTAAACTACAGGGCCCAACAGGCAGCGGTGGGGGGGTGGGGAGTGGGGGACTAACTGGCTGCACTCCAGGAGCCTGGGTAAAGGGGGGGGAGGGGGGGGGGTTGTGGGGGGGAATGGGGGAAAGGGGGGGAGCTGGGGGGTGGGGGGATTCTGTGCAGCGATGTCCTTGCTGTTCAGGTCATGAGTGGCTCTTTCCTGCCACCATTTCCCCTGCCTGCGATCGCAGCCATGGGAGTCGGAAAATATGCTAAATTCAAATTCAATAACAAAAGAGCTCCTCTCCCTTTGGAGACAATTACAGCATAAACAGCCTGTGCATGTGCGTGTGTGTGTGTGTGCGTGCCTGCATGTGTGTCTGTGTGTTTTGTTGTGCCTGTGTGTGTGTGCGTGCATGTATGTGTGTGTGTGTTCTTGTGTGTGTGTGAGCGCATCTGTGTGCATGTGCGCATGTGTGTGTGTGTGTGTGCGTGTTTGTGTGCATGTGTGTGCATGCATTTGTGTAAGTGCGCATGTGTGCATATGTGCATGTATGTGTGTGTGTGTGTGTGTGTGTGTGGGGGAGCATAAAGTCTGTGCCAAGTTATCTGGAGCTAAGCTAGGAGAACACACTGCATGGTTCCTACTGTGAAACAGCTGTGGGGGTTCTGCTACGCTTTCTCTATACCCCCCACCCCACCCCAAAAAACAGACAGGCTGGATTACAGTCACCCCCCTCCCCTTGTGGTTGGATGGAATTGTGGGAGGTGAGACCGGAGAGACTGAAAAACAACTTAGTGCTGTCATGTGCTCCACAAACCATCATTTTCCCTTCTACATCTCCTGCTACGATGGTTTTCCCTTCCTCTTCCACACACACAAGCACACACACACACACACACACATACACACACACATACATACACACAGATATATAATTTGGCCAGAAAAGGAATTTGGCTCTTTAAAGAAGGGGGAAGTTGAGGCCTGTCTCGTTCTCTTACTGGTCTCCTTAGTGAGTGGGGGTTTATGGGACATGTTCTCTTCTTTCACTGTTATCTCCTCAACTGAGGTGGCCTGAGGAAGCAGGTCAAGTGACACGGAGATTACATCACATTGACTTCGCGAGGCATTCTTATCCGGAACAGAATGCGTTCCTGGCAGCACGGCGCGTCTCGTCTCACTCCTCCGTCCACTCGAACCCGCAGCAGAGCCTGCTGCCATCACGGAGAGAGAGAGAGAGAGAGGGGCAGAGAAAGACAAAGAAAGAAACAGAGAGAGAGAGAGAAGGAGAGAGAGAAAGCAAGGGAGACAGACAGACGCAGGCATGTTTGCACAAACAAGGGGCTGTCGGATCTGTGTCTGTCACACTGCCTCAGGCCACGCCCCCGCCAGTTACAGAGGTCAAAGGGCACTAATGCTAACGCTCGGCCAATGGCGCTCAGGTGGGATGTGTGCGCATTACCATTAGCTCAGACAATCTCCCGAGCCACAGCTTACGCTAAGCCTGGGGGCGATATCTGGAGCTCACACAGGCCATTAGGGGTTAAAGTCCTTCACTGGGGGCAGCGAAGTGGCTCGTCCCACTAAAGCGCTCGGTTCGAGCCCCAGGAAGGACGCTGTTGTACCCTTGAGCAAGGTGCTTAACCTACATTGTTTCAGTATCTTGCTGTATGGGCGTAATGTCAATTCAGCACCAGAGGGGCCAACTGACCAAGGCCAGGAATCAAACAGCCGCCTGCAGTCAGACCGCTCCAGTGGCCCGTGCAGCAGACTCCCCGGACGAAGCGACTGCGCATGCGTGTCTGCGCTCGAACGCAGCGACTGCGCATGCGTGTCTGCGCTCGAACGCAGCGACTGCGCACGCGCGTCTGCGCTCGAACACAGCGACTGCGCACGCGCGTCTGCGCTCGAAACACAGCGACTGCGTCCATACAATTTCAAGCTGGGAGAAAACGATGACATCAACATTTCTACAAAAGTAATCGTGCACAAACACTAAACAATGTGCGCACACATTGTTTTGTGTGCACATGCATTGTTTGGTTTGGCGAGCAACAGGATTCAGGACTGTGAAAAACGATACTACAGGTTATGTTACACAGGAATTCCACAGGCCAGGAACGACGGGGCTATAACCCTGTCCCATTACTCACAGCCTGGGGGCTAGCAGACAAAACGCTCAGTCGCACCTACAGAGACAGACCCTCAGTATACCAGCCAGAAATGGAGGAACATCTCCCCACCTCTCTCGGTCGTTGGGAAACTGCGTACGACAGCGACGTAGCTACGGCTCACGTCCGACCGGTCGGCTTCAGGAGAGGCACGAAGGCGTCCGTGTTTCCAACGCGGTTTCACACCTTCTTATGTTACACAAACACTCTGCCATTTTGCGAGAAGCGTTCAGTTTCTCAGGTTTCTCATCGATTCCTGCCAACTACGCCCAGTGAAAGAATGTTATATTTACTTTGAGGCAAAGTAGACAGGAAAGGTTGGTCAGAATTGATTCAAAACTGGATATTTATGGGTTCTGTGGTCAGCCGTCATTACATGGAAGGTTCTGGGAAGTGTCTTTGTTTCCTGAAAAACCCTAAAAACTGCATGTGAGCGGCTAAGCGTTTCTGTGACACATGAAGGCTCCTTAAAGGGTAGCAGGATGGAGCCACCTGTCACCTGTCAGAGGGCCGTGCAGGACGGCCAAGGGAAACATTTCGGGAAAATTGGGGAGGCCCTGAATCACCGTAGGACTTGTGACTTCATGTCCAAGCCAGCTGCAGAAGCACGGCACATTCTTTTACCCTCGCTGCGGCAGGTCATACCCTCCGCTGGAAACGGGTAGCGAAACCTGCTAATCCTGTTTCACCAAGAAAAAAAACTGCCTACCTGCCTACGTGTCTCTCTCTCTGTCCTCTCTCCCTCTTTCTCTCCCCGCCTCCCCCCCCTCTCTTCTCTCACCTCTGTCTTTTCAACTGAAATTAACAACGGGGCTCATTGGAGGTTTCAAATTCCGGGTTTCAATCACATCGCCGGCAGTGAAATTCGAAACTCGCACCCTCCCGAGAAAAGGGACGGATTGTCTGGTCGGCGTGCGAGGAACACGTCCCCGCGTGCACGCTCCGCTCAGAGAGGGAAGCCGCCGCCAGGCGTCTGCACACCTCGCGCTGCACGGCGAGGCTTCTCGCCAGACACGGTGCTAAAAAAACAAACGGCCGGGGGAACAGGCAGCGACTCTCGTTCACCGTGTCAATCACAGAACGGTCTGAGCGAAGCTCTGTTCGAAGCCGCAGATCAGCCCTCCCCACAAAAGCAGCTGCGCAGGCCGTACGCGCTCTCTTTCACAGTCTGCGGCCCCGCGGCCCAGCTGCGCGGCTGCTGCACCGGAAGACTGCTGCACGTGCGCAGCCGTTGCAGTCAGACTGCAGGAGAGTGAACTCGACACCGACCGCATCCTCGAGCAGAAACCCACCACATTTGCAACCTATGGGGGCCGGTTCTTTATCAAAACTTCTTCACAATAATAACAAGCACTTTATCTTTACTGTATATAAAAACCAATGATATTTGTGGTGCAAGGTTCCCATATAGCAGCTCGACTTTCGCAGGTTATTCACAGGAGTCTTATCCAGCCGTTTGGTTTTCCTCAGTCACGTTTTGTTTCCCCCCCCCCCACCCTCTAGTTGACTCGGTCATTGCAGTGTGCTAAGAAAGTGGTAGCTGACATCACATGTTCCAGAGGAAACTGGGGTGACAATAAAGCAATAAAATCCGCTGGACACAGGAAAGCAGGGGACAAAGACTGTCCCAAATGGGGGCGGGGGCGATAAATCATTGAACTATATATTATTTATCTATAAACCTTTCAGCCATATAAGCTGAAATACTGGTGGTTCTGGGATAATATAGGCCTGCTGGAATTCTCTGAGTCCCATGAAAGAGTCAGAAAATGTACGACCACACCATACCCCCCCACACCCCCGCACACATACCCCCCCACACCCCCGCACACATACCCCCCACACCCCCGCATACATACCACCCCAATCCTGTGATCTGCCTGACCCCTGTAGCCCTTCGGGTTCCGGACCAACAGGTGTTTAAAGTGCCGAAAACGCGGCTCGCTTCTGTCTACTTCCTCTGGTTCCTCACGGGGACTCTTAAGCAAGGTGGAATAATTTATTATTATCCAGCACTGAACAGCTGAGACAGAGAGGGGGAGACCCTGTCACAGTGTTTAACACACGCGCGCAAACATATACACACATATACACACACACACGCGCACGCACACACACACGCACGTGGCTGTGCACATACACACACAGACACACACACGCGCGTGGCTGTGCACATACACACACACACACACGCAAATATGCTCACAAACATTGTTGTGGGTCCACATAAAGAGACATGGGCAGGAAGTGGATTATGATTCACAGGAACTTAATGGTCAAAATGAATGCTCCGTTACTGAAAGAATGTGTCTGTGTTTAACCTGCGCGACTCACCCTTTAGAATGCACGAGAAAGCAAAAAGCACCAGGAGAGCACAAGAGCCCATTCCCAGGACTTACAATTGGTCACTGGAACAACAAGGCAAATATTAGGCTTATGTCATCATATATGTGACCCAACCAGCGCACCAACCTTGAACACAAAGACAGCTTCACGTGGCTTTGTCGGGGAAAAATACGGTGAGTCAGTTAACACGGGAAAGCTGAAAGTTAGTTACATAACCCATTTAGTACAATAAATGCAAGAGGAGAAGGGCTAAGACCTGACTATTCAGTACAAACCCATGTGAGAAAAACGGACCCCCCTTCCCCCGACCAAACTTAAGTTCAGATGCCACTTGTGTGTTACATAAACTATGTTAGTGTCCTACGGAAGGCCAACGCCTAGACTACAGACCCATCGACAACATCCCCGATAACATCCCCCAGCCAGTTGAAAAACACGATAACAGCGATGCCAAAATTCGCGGGTAGTGTTCCAGGGATCCCCTGCCCTGATCCTGGAGAGCCACAGGCTCTGCTGGGGTACCCAACCCTGTTTTCTGGAGAGAGCCACCTCACCCCACCTTAAAAGTCAGCAATACACTTTGAGAGTCAGCAATCAGTACAAATGAAATGGGTGGACTTTGCACACAGCAGGATTAGTCACTACGTTTTTGTAGCTCAGGCTTCCCAGCCATTCGCAGTAAACCCAACTGTAAGTATTAAGCCACATCAGTCACGCTCATGAGGCGAGGTGAGGCCATGTAGCTGTGTGATCAGCTGCTCTAATTGCCCTATTCAGCACCGGGAGACTGCAAAAACAGGCAGGCCCATCTGTAAAGACGGTCAAAATGGCACGATCGTAATGAACCGCAAAGTAACTGCTCAGGATGGGTTCAGTGACACAGTAAATGAACCTAAAAACCAAGGGCTGTTTTAGTAGCAGCTATGTAATAGTAAAGTTTATAATATTAATCGAGTGTATATTTAAACAAAGAACCAAGCAGCAGAGCGAGTAAAAAGACAGTTAAAACCCTATAAAAGGGTCAAATGCATATAGAATCCAACAGCCGATTCCTGAACTCCAGATCTGTGTGTTGAAATAAAGAAAACAGACTGATAAGGAAACGGTCTCCTCTCCATCCATGATAATGTCTCTGCTGTGAGTTAGCCAGCCCCACCCCCAGCCCCACCGACTGCCAATCGCATCCACAGGAACAAATACGGACTCACCTCCATATTTCTACAATTTCCCCAGCTGTTTACACAAGTGTTGACAAATGTGTACACTGTATATATAAGCCATCATTTCATAAATAGATACATCCAGTCCATTTTAAGCTTAACCCCAATACAAGTACATTCACCACAACCTTACTCAAGCTAAACCCAAGCTAACGTGATATGAGCTTACAGTGCAGCGCGTAGGTATTTGAACTGACGCAATTTTTGATGTTTTGGCCCTGTACTCCAGCACATTGGATGTGAAATTAAACAATGAATATGAGGTTGAAGTGCAAAGCGTCATCTTTATTCAATTTGAAGTGTATTGACATCCATATCGGGTGGTCCGTGCAGGAATTAGAGCCCTTTTCATATATAGCCTAGTTTGCCCATTGTAGGGGATCAAAAGCGATTGGACAAATAAACAATCTTAAATAAAGTTGTCGTATTTAGTACTTGAATGTAAAGCCTTTGCAAACGATGACTGCCCGACGTCTGTGACTCATAGACATCACCAGATGCTGGGTATCTTCCCGGATGATGCTCTGCCAGGTCTGGACTGCAGACATCTTCAGTTCCTGTTTGTTTCGGGGGCTTTTTGCTTCCAGTCTCATCTTCAGCAAGTGACTCACATGTCCAGTCGGATTCAGAACAGGCGATTAACATGGTGACGGATGCTCCACATCTTGCCCCTGAAAAACTGCTTTGTTGCTTCAGCAGAATGTTTAGGGTCATTGCCCTGCTGTAAGGTGAAGCACCATCCAATGAGTTTTGAAGATTTTGGTTGGATCTGAGCAGATAAGCTGTTTATCTACACTTCAGCATTCATCCTGCTGCTGTCAGCACTCAGCAGTCACATCATCAATAAATTGAACTGACTCAGTTCCAGTGGCAGCCAGACATGCCCAAAACATAACACTACCTCCACCATGTTTCACAGATTTTGGGGTGTGCTTTGGATCACGAGCAGTTCCTTTCTTTCTCTACCCTTTCCTCTTTTCCTCACTTTGGTAGAGGTTAATACTCATCCCATCTGTCCATAAGACACTGTTCCTGAACTCTACAGTTTTTTTATGTACTTTTTAGTTAACTCTAACATGGCCATTCTGTTCTTGAGGCTTACCAGTCGTTTGCATCCTGCAGTGAAACCTTTGAGATGGTATTGGTGTAGTCTTTTCTTTATTTTAGTTTTTGACACCTCTGCACCTACATCCTGCATTGAAAGTATTCTCCTGTCATTCACTAAAGTGGTTTTCCGTGGTCTACCAGGTTGCTTGCTATTTCTGAGTTCCCCAGTGCGTTCTTGCTCTTAATGTATCCATTGATTTTGACACACCCAATGCTTTGGCTATGTCTCTGATCAATTTTTTTTCTGATTTTTCAACCTCTTGTGGTCTGTTTTACTGTCATTGACACTTTTCTGGTCCCCATGCTGAGAAACAATAGCAACAGACTCCAAATGCAAATTCCACACCTAGAATCAACTCCAGACCTTTTATTTGCTTCTTTGTGCACAAACTAATGATGCAAAGACACACAGCAGACCAAAAAACAGCTGAGCAGACAATTGTGCAATTAAAGCTTACCGTCCGCACTTTAACCTTGTATCCATTGTTTTTCTTTTTTAAATACAGAGCCAAAACAACAAGAATTGTGTCATAGTCCAAATACTGAAGGACCACACTGTACCGAACTCTGCACAAACCACCAATCCATGTGGATTAGCATAACTTTACGTGCAACAGGCCCAGAAAACTGAAGTGTCACAGAAATACCATTGACATGAGCTCACCCTGAAACTGCACGAATCATGATTCACGTGACCTTGTTTCTGTGGTCGAAGTGCTGAGAGGACAGTGTGAATCTAAAACCGGTCTGCAGGAGACGGTTGGTTTGCGGCCCTAATCTTGAGTTCCTGACCATGCATCTGCGGAGTCTCCTACACACCCGACACAAAGCCCGATAAAACGATCAAAATCATTAGTCCTCTCCAAAATTAAAGAAAAGGGGGAAAGTAAATTAATCTCAAATGTCCTCCAGTCCGGACAGTCTAAAATACATTCCCCAATGGCTATGAGGCTACTGCACTCCCAAAGCGCAACAAACCGCTGCCCAGTTGCCTGTATTACAAAGCAGGATTACTCAGTTAGCTGGCTAACTGCACGGAGTAAAACCCGGAACCGTCCCAAATCTGGAACACGGACTGAAGTAAAAAGAGCTGTTCTGGGTTTCACTCAGTTATGCAGTTATCCAGCTAAATCAGTAATCCTGCTTCGTGAAACACCCCGTTGGTATCTCAGGAGGACTGACCACCAGTGATGATGACGTTGCCCCCCTCACTTATGACGATTCATTTGAAGTCTTTTAAGAAGGGTCATAACCAGAACGTAACCGAACACCACGCGGGTAGAGAAGGGGAATCCCGCGGGCGCTCGCGGAGAAAACGGCGCCTTTCCCCCCAAAAAAATCTGGCGTGGCGATGACCTAAATTCACCCCATTTTCGGATACAACATTACCGACGGGCAACGCCTGTGCATTAGACCTGAAACACTTCTCTGGACGATGTATCTGAGACCCTCCAATGTGAAATATTGTATTAGCCTACTGCAACCATACACATGCATTCTCTATGTTAAAAATGTCTACATAAAAATAACGACACACAGATACGCGTACAAAAGAGCTAATTCAGCGTTATACATATTAACATGAATGCGTGGTTCTAAACATCTGCAAATACATTAATTACGCCGCAATCTGTATATGTCCCCAACAAACATGCGTAAAAAACAACACTTGGACAAACCGAAGACACTGATATCTTTACACATTGAATGGGAGAACAAAATAGTCTCAAAATGTTGACGTTGCTGTGGCATGTGTGCAACTAGCAAGTGTGCTGCCGACAACCACTGAATTCAGTAGGATCGATAAGAAACGCTATGAATAGCTAAGCGGGTAAGCAGACGCACTGTTCACACGTTCTCTGTGACAATACTGGGACTGAGAATAGATTTAACAGATGTAGCCAGCTAAGGTTACGGCAACGGGTGGATCTGACTGATACTCCGAGCGTGGCTACGACAAGTCTGTAATTACTTACATAACAATTAAGATAACACGCTAAAACCGCCAAGCAAGCCAGTTGCAATTGTGGCTCATTGATTCAGGAGCACGCTGGCCATGAAACGTAACAAAATTTCTAAATAATTTCTAAATAAAATGTTCAGACATTGCTATGACATTGCTGAATACGTCAACATCTGAAACTAAAACTGAAATCAATCACCGCAATAATCTTAATTTAAAATATGAGTCACTACCTTAAAGAGGGCTGGCCGATTCGAAGCCGCCATATCGTCCGGAATCGCGGTGGACTGCAGCGCTGTCAATGCCTACATCGGCAGGACCGAGAAGAAGGGGAGGGAAAAGCCAGTTCCTCACAGACGGCCTTGTTTGTCTGAACAGCAGTGCCGCTGTCAAAATCCTGCACTGCAAGCGCTCCCTGTCCGTCGGAAGTGACGACATGATTGACAGCTTGAGGGATGAACGCACACACCTACTGACACACCTATGATTTCAGCGAATGGAACGCGAGCCGTTTTCCCCTCGCGCAGGACGCCCTCTACATTGACATGTTGCTCGCGCAGTTGGTCGGGAAGTTAAATGAAAGGGACAAGAGCGGAGATATGCAGTCGAGCCCCATTCATAACCAGCCCACGGTGTTCGTTTTACCCACACCATTCAGCATGTTAGAGACTGGGAAATAAAAATGGAGGTGCTTTAATGACGGACAATCTGCATTAATGCTTCTCTGGAGGCAACTGGTACTTGCATCGCATGAGAATGCTTATTTGAGAGAAAACATTACATTGTAATGTTGCAAGATGTGTGTGAAAATGGATATTGAAACACCCCACTATATACAGTGAAATTATAATTTATTGTCCACCTTCTATGCTAACATGGTCTCTTTACTTCTGTTTATACCTAAACATGAAACTGTCACAATGGGACCACAGCTCAAGGAAAATGCAATTCAATATTTGTTTAATGTATAAAAGTGTTACACTAATTTAGTTCAAAAAGGTTTATTAATTGTGAGTGTTTTCTGCACTGTATGTTTGAAGTCTGTCACGCTGCCCATTGTTTTGAGACAATATGCTCCATGCAGTTTTCAAATCATGACATTTTCTCATACTTTAGAGGGTCTGCACCAAAGACCCTTCCTTCTGAACCTGATTTGATTTTGCAGAACTTGTGTTTGATCTGTGTTGAGTATGTATTCAATTTATGCAGATTCTGCAGCAACAACTGTCCAACAACTGTTCTGCAATCTAACCTCAACACCAGTGACGTTTCAAATGAAATCTTGAAAATGATTCAGGCTGTTAGACCATTGGCACAGGCATGTCCTGACAGACAGTTAAAATGTGGGGAATGGCAGAGTTAATTCTGTATGTGGAAGCATTACAAATCTAATGGCTATGGTACATCATGTTTTATTTTGACATTCCATCTTGTAATTCCGTTTTTAACCTTTTTATCTTTCAAGCCATTAAAATGAATGGATTGTATTATCATAAATACACATACTGCCTTAAATTAGTTGGTTTAAACTTAAGGACAGAGATTGATGGCTGTGGGCAGCAGGGTGGTGCAGTGGGTAATGATGTTGCCTCACAGCAAGACAGTCCTGGATCCCAGCCTGGTCCTTTCTGCGTGGAGTATGCACGTTCTCCCCATGTCTGCATGGGTTCCCTCCAGGTACTCCAGGTTCCTCCAACAGACCAAAGACATGCAGGTTAGGTTAAGTGGACAGTCTAATTTGCCCATAAGTATGAGTTTGTGAGCAAATGGTCTGTGTGCCCTGCGATGAGTTGGCGATTTGTCCAGGGTGTATTCCTGCCTCTTGCCCAGTGTATGCTGGGATACGTTCAAGCAACCCCCACAACCCTGACCAGGAATAAGCAGGTTAAATAATGGATGGATGGATTAATGGCTGTACACACACCCGGCTAGATTAATTCTATAAAAATGCCTCTGGCGCCATCTACTGACAAGGCAAGAAACATAATATAGGATCATTTGAAAAGGTAAGCCTTCGGTCTGTGGTGAGCTATTATTTATATTATATATAGTCAGAAACAGAAATATGTCTTGAAAGCTCAAGCTAATATTGCGCATGATGCTTTTGGCAAACACTATAACTGATGTTTATGGCATCTGTCTCACCCTTTATCAGCTGACATTGTTATTTCTTTCTCATCTTTTTTATTAAACCCATCTACTCCTCTTTAATTCCTGTACAGTTCCTGAATACTCTATTCCTTTAAAAGAAAAGAAAAATGATCTGTTGCTCGGTGGTCCTCTCACTCATAGAGATAGGATATGCACTCATGTGCATAGGATAGGAATCTGTGGCTAACCAGTATGCCAGTTGTTAACACAGTCTAAATTACTCGCCAGACAGTCGACCAAATTTGACATTTTTCATTTTTAAATCATTTTGTTTTGTTGTATAACAGACTCTGAAGGTTGGAGGTGGGTCAAAAAGAAAGCAGAAAAACTGGGATTTTACCTGTAAGCGGGCAATGAGCATCGTCCTGTTTCTCCTGAATAACTGGTTTACCAGGTCTTGGCAAAGATTACCCAACCCCAACAGCAGCCGAGTCCTTTCTGAAGCATGTCTAAATTTGTGCACGTCAGCTTAAACATTTACAACAAAGAAACTTTGAACTTGAATTCTGATAATGACGAAGATTTCCAAGATTTTCTTTTTTATCTTATAAACAGTTACAATGATTTCATGTGAAGTGCACATTCAGAGCTATTATGAACATTGGAGACTGGGAAAAGAGTTTGTTACTCATCCAAAAAAAAAACATTGTCCTGTGCATGTCATGTAAACAAAGCAGATGTCTTAAATATAGCTATGACTTATTATTCAGTCACCTATCGGATGTATGCTGAATCGGTGTAGATGCAGGCCTGAACACAGGAACACTTTTTATGTACTTGATTAATACTTTCTATTCTTCAATGATCAAACGGCCAGTAGTATGTTTATGGATTTTCACATATTTTTACCGGTCCTCCAGGTGACTGGCCTTGATGTACGGTAGCTTTTTAAATCTACACTTTTGTTAAGGATATTTAATGACCAAGACTAAATATCAGTACATTCCAGACTGGAATATACTTCAGTAGTAATACAAACGCAGGTCTTTGCATGAGCAG
Organism: Anguilla rostrata; assembly: GCF_018555375.3. Classification (NCBI taxonomy): domain Eukaryota; kingdom Metazoa; phylum Chordata; class Actinopteri; order Anguilliformes; family Anguillidae; genus Anguilla; species Anguilla rostrata. The sequence continues at coordinate 46,018,641 of NC_057939.1, read as the reverse complement.
ACACTAGGTGGCGATCCAACCTCTTTTATGAATCTAAAACAGCTGCTTTCTTTGAAGATGAGACTACACAGTCACAGGATTAAAACAGACTTTAAGCAGAAAGCTACCCTTGTTTTCCTAAAGAAAGTGAAACATTGTGAGTGGGACTTAGCTAAATCTCTTCTGAGCGTTGTGTGCTTAATTCCTGATTTATTATGTACTCATATGTACTTGCAATTGTTTGTGTCATAACTTTTGCAGAAGGCATGCTTTGTGTCATGGTTCTTAGATGTCTGGTACCAACAGACTGGTGGAATAAATATAACAGCTATTACAGAGCAGAACAATTCTGCGGGAAGTCTATGAATGTATGTAAAACACTACCGGTGGCCATGTGTGTCTGTGTATGCATTCATGTGTGATTGCGCGTGTGTATGTGTGTGTATAAGTGTGTAGTGTGGTGCGTGTGTGTCTGTCTGTGTGTGTGTGTGCACATATGGTCCACACACAACCTGAAAGCTGGCCTTTTCTCTACAGCAGACACAAGAAACAAGCGAAACAAAAGAGCCCTGCTTCTAATGCGGAGGCCGAGTGCATTTAAATATGGGCACAGAGCTCTTACTGTTTCACACAGCCCTCAGACACAGTGGCCGGGGCTTCGCGTCTGGCAGACAGCTCAGGGGTCTTTCTCGCTCAGTCTCCCCCTGACCATGCATACACACACAGACACACACACACGGGGCACGGGGGGGGTTTCTCCCTTTTAGTATTCCGCTCTCCATCCCCTCTGTCCAGAGCCAGGAGTTCAGGACAATATGGTGGCTGGCACCGGCTCTCCCTGGATCACCCACCAAACTCCTCCTCCCCTGTGCTGAAGCCCCGCCCCCTCACGCAGCTGCTGCAGCGGCAGGGACGGCGGGGTGCGTGGCAACGGCACGTCCACCTGCGCGGGCCAGACGTCACATGACTCGCGCCAGCGCCCACTGTAGCACTGCGGGGAAGGGGACCCATTTGTCCCTGTGATGCGACTCAGAGAGGAACTATAACTGTGCTCATATAATGTACCCTAACTCAGGGTTCCCAACCTTTTAGGAACCCATGATCCATTTACTGAGCCAGCACATTAACTGTGATGCACTCCTTAAAAGTTAGGCAAACAAGTTTTATTTTATTTTAAAAATAAAGTTATAACTGTAACGCATGTAGCATGTGCAGTGTTTATTGTGACTGGTGTACAGTAAGTGCTTTGGGACAGGGTATAATGTACAGCAATTTATGTTCTCCCAAATTTATCTGGTGACCCCCCATTAAGCCCAGTCAAGACCCACAGTCAGGCACCCCTGCCTTAATCTAGGATAGTGAGACCCCCTTAAATAGCTTCTTGTGTGTCCCAGCACAGTTGATGAGAGGCACACAGAAACATATATTTAAATGTAGGTTATGTATCTGAAATGTAGATATATTGAGCTTTGTATGTGTAGTGTGAGGTCAGTGTGTCAGACAGAACAACTGTGTAATGCTGCTTATATCCATGGTCCACGTCTTACCCGATTCTCCCTTCATGCTGAACAGAACTGCAGGCCAGAGTGGATTTCAGCCACACACAGACAACTGAATTTGTTCAGGTAATACGGACGTAAGAATATAATTACGTCTGATGTCCAAAATAGACTTAATAAAAAAATAAAAAATAGAGTAGGCCATCCAATGTGGTCCTGGAGAGCTGTAGGGCCTACTGGTTTTTGCCGTAACTCAGCTCATCTTGTTTCTTGGGTCTTAACTGTCGGATTATTTTAAGATAAAAATATAAACCAACAGACACTGCAGCTCTGGAGAACTGGAGTTGGAGACCCCTGATTTATAGAATATGGAGGACAGGGGTTACCATGGGAATTGCAGAGCAGCAGGGGGCGCTGTCGCTGCACGCTCTCAGCACCCTGGCCTTCAGTGAGCTCTTAAAGGCTTACCCCAGGCCCCTCACTCCCCCCCTTCCCTGTACCCCCCATGCCAGCTCGCCCAGGCCAGCCCGCCCCCCCTCCCTGTGCCAGCCAGGGCCCATAAATATCCCAGCAGCGAAACAGGAGCTGCTGACGGGCCTCGGGCGCGGCCAGCTCTCCCTGACAGCCTCGGAGCTGCAGAGTGAACATTGCTTAATGGCCCGTTTGATGTGACAGGCATGTATTATTTACAGAACAGGATATCATCACTGGCTAACAGCGCAGCTGCACCCCAATGCACTGGGACACCCCAGGCTGCGAACACTTACAGTGTGCAGTGCAGGACAGACACACACTCGTACACACACACACAGCCACACGCACACACAGACAAACACACAGACAGACAGACACACACACACACACACTTACATATATATACACACACACAGACACACACTCATACACACACACACAGCCACACGCACACATACACTCATACGCACACACAGACAAACAGACACACACACACACACACTCACATATATACGCACACACAGACAAACACAAACACACACACTCATACACACACACACAACCACACGCACACATACACTCATACGCACACACAGACAAACACACAGACAGACAGACACACACACACACACACTTACATATATATACACACACAGACACACAGGTGATACAGCAAGACACAAACACACTCAGATACAACACACACACATTTATAAATTCAAGATGGACGGAAACAAAAATCACCACAAAACAACTCTATGGAAAAATATTGATTTTTTATTATTTCCACCGCAGAAAAGGTGTACAAAGTGAAATCAGAGGCTATTTCAGACACTGATAACACGGTTGCCAGGGCAACGTAATGGCTCATCACAAGCTGACATTACACTCAAAGTGGAGGCGAGGCAGTTGCGAGACTAATTAACACCTTTCAATCTGAAGGGACGCAGGTTTAGAAAATGCCTTTAATGAAGTATACACACACACCGATGGAGAGATGCATTTAAATGTGAGCTCCTTTGAAGAGCAGGAATCATCTAGAATCACCTGGAATCATTTTCCCTCCACAGCAGAGTGGGTGAGACAGGTGTGTGGTCAGAGGCCAGAGCTGCTTTGTTGCCCTCCAGGGAAGGCAGTAGGTTGCATTGTTATCTGCCAATGGGGCAATATCACTGCCCTGAAACCACACAACCTACTACCTCATCCTGTACGAACACCAGAGAACTTCAGACCACACGACCTGCCACCTCATCCGGTTCGAACATCAGAGAACTTCAGACCACACAACCTACCACCTCGTCCATTCTACGGGTGTCTAAGGAGTTATTAAAAAGCACAAGCGTTAGCTCAATGCACCATCAACTACGCAGAGGAAAAGCAGATGCGTGGGGTTCGCTCAGACTTTCAAATACTTATATTACGCAGGTCTGAATAACAGCCCAATAATCGAAGAGGCATTCTAGTCCTCGGGCACGGTTTAAACACAATCATTTATATGAGAAAACTGGAGAAAGGCCCGGAAGAGCTGCTTATTGTCTCTACCCCACATCACCACATCATCCACCTCCTCCGACAGGGTTCAGATCAGGACAAATACAAAGGCAGGCCCACACTCCGCAGCGATGACATCACAGCCACTTCAGGAAAGACAGTAAGTTGTATAGTTATCTCACAGGAAGGGCACGGCCCTAAAACTATACAACCTACTACCTCACCCCAAAGGACAGTCGTTTCTCTCTCTCTCCCTCTCCTCCAGCGTTCCTGTTCCATCTTTTGGCCGTGGATGCTCCACTTCCTGCACAGGAGGAAATTCCTCGCCTCCACACACACACACACACACAAAAACTCATGCAAGCCCAGTCTGGCTACATACCCTGGGATATCCTTACTAAAACAGAATATACTACAACATATTGCAGGACATTTTTGAAATTAGAGCGATAAATATATTTCGCAGCAATGAATTTTTACAAAAAATATATATATAGCAATACCTGAAAGCCGCAATAATTTGCTTGTATAATTGGGCTGCAACATATTTTCTGATTTAAATTGCAGTATATTCCATATCAGTAAAGAGAGAACTCAGTAATTCCTCACCTGGTGGAATTCACGGCAGCCTTTCAAAGGGAGGTAGTGTGTGACCGGTCTGCAAAGACAAAACGCAGGGCTCACCATTAATGCTCTCATTTTCAGGTCAGCCATCTTGAATGTCGAGGCGTTAGAGTAAGGCCAAGGCCTAGAAATGGCCTACCTTCCAGACCTTCCAGAACATTCTAAGTATGACAACAGCTTGACCTTCCTCACCAGTGGATTGAATACGGCCCACTGTCACATGGTACACTGGATAAAATATCTGTGAAGCAGAGAGCAGCGATGAGTTGCGTTTGTTACAACTTTGAAAGCCATTTATTCGGAGTGATGGAGAGAGTTGCAATAGCTCCAACACAACGCCATGTCTTTGTTACACACACACACACAAAATATGTCTCTAATTCTCAAAGACACAAACACATTTATTTTTTAACCTTTAACCAGGTTGGTCAAGTGAATATTAATTATCTATTGCAGAATGGGTTGGAAATGTAAAGGCTTGTGTCAGCAATCAGATGTAGGAGCATGACTAGCTCTCCAGAAGCAGGGTGGCAGGTTTGTTGGCACTGGGGTCAACACCCTACTTTTTCAGCTCCTCTGCATAAATGACTCACCTGAAGAATAACACATGGTTTCCAGAGACAAATATCAGAATCAGTCATGTCACACAGTTGTGGTGGATGATTTTATAATTTATATCATTTATAATTATGTCATTTCCTGTACATGTGCCACATGCACAGGAAATGATATAATTAGCTGAAATCTGAGGCAATTAGCAGAATATCTGTTTCCTTGCTGCATTTAATTTTTAGCTATTGGCTAAAACAAGGAAACAGAATTTGGGAACCCCTAATCTAGCACAAATCTGCTACTCAGATTGTGATATGTACACAAGCAAGTTACCTTTGTCATGTGACCCATTTGGAACTGTCACAGCTCTGGACGAGTAGCCTCATCAATGTTGCTGAAGTGTAAAATGCGATTTTGCTGTTGTTGGAGGTCCTTAGCTGCAACGTGACTCTGAAAGAGAGAAAATAAAGGGTATTAACAGGAGGGATACACACACACACACATACACAAACAAATACATGCACACACTGCACCAGAGATTCAAAAACACGACCTCAGCTTCTCTCCAGCTAACGAAAACACAGCCTTAAGATAGAAGAATTACCATTTCTCTCATTCTCTCTCTCTCTCGCTCTCTCTCCCTACCTCCCACATTGGGCCTTGTTGTGGGAGCTCAGCGGAGGCAGTCTGACTCTCTCTCTAAATTATTCACCTGATCCTTGCTTACAGGTCAGCCAGGTGAACGAGGAGCAAATTACCTGCCCCAGCACTCACCTGCGGGCATTTACTTTCACCTGTCTGATAGCTGCCAGAGCACCGCCCAATGGTCCAGCTTACCCTACACTCAGAGAGACTGCTTAAAAGCCATTACTCCTATTGACACCATTCACTTTTACATCACAGATTTAAGCTTTTATTACATTAAGGCCAGACCTTATTGCCCCACTCCAAAAGGCCATCAAACATGCTTTAAAAGCCATTTTTAATACACAGAATGCCCTCTCAGGCAGCTCTGCCAGTCTGAATGAATAATGAAGCTGCTGCATGAGAACCTTCAGTAAAAGGGTTAAAAATATTTACTTTGGAGAAGAAAGTCCTCTCTCCTGAAGTTAATTTTACCTGCTCAACTACTATTTGGAAGAAAAAAAACATGTAATTAAGAGCTCCTTGGCTACAGCAAGACACCGAATGTAGCATTACGAGCAGATTAATCACACAGACCACAGAGACAGAATTCACACACACGTATACACACACACACACATACTTAAATGCTGTATCAGGACAGTGTGGTTACGGCTGGATTATGGTTTGCCTGAGGCTGAGGGGTGAAAGTGGCTCATAAAGGTGAGTAACACAGCAGCGCTCCCTGGGGAAAGACACAGGCCGCTCACCGAGGCCTTGATGTGGCTGTTTTACAGGGAACGCCATCACTGTGGAAATCCCACCCACAGCTGCCCTCTCACACAGTCCCAGATCATTTCATCCCCACAGTACAGACACAGTAACTGCACACTGACAGTACAGACACAGTAACTGCACACTGACAGTACAGACACAGTAACTCCACACTGACAGAACAGACACAGTAACTCCACACTGACAGTACAGACACAGTAACTGCACACTGACAGTACAGACACTGTAACTCCGGACTGACAGTACAGACACAGTAACTTCACACTCACACTACAGACACAGACACTGTAACTCCACCATTCCCTCATTATCCCCATTACCTCATGGGCCTCATGGGAATCATGGGAATCGAACCTGTGACCTTTAGGTTACAAGACCAGCTCCTTACCCATTATTCTACACTGCCACCCCAATGCATGCACACACACACACACACACACACATATCCCCAAACTGTACATCAGTAAACCTGTACACTGAAGCTGTAAGCCGTACAGCAGTAAACCTGTACACTGAAGCTGTAAACTGTACATCAGTAAACCTGTACACTGAAGCTGTGAGCCGTACAGCAGTAAACCTGTGGACTGAAGCTGTGAGCCGTACAGCAGTAAACCTGTGGACTGAAACTGTAAACTGTCTGATGGTAAACCTGTGGACTGAAGCTGTGAGCCGTACAGCAGTAAACCTGTGGACTGAAGCTGTGAGCCGTACAGCAGTAAACCTGTGGACTGAAGCTGTGAGCCGTACAGCAGTAAACCTGTGGACTGAAGCTGTGAGCCGTACAGCAGTAAACCTGTGGATTGAAGCTGTGAGCCGTACAGCAGTAAACCTGTGGACTGAAGCTGTGAGGCGTACAGCAGTGAACCTGCAGAAACAGCAGAACACAGGCCCCTTTATTCCCAGTGATTCTGCCCGGAGACGGAGCGGCAGGGAGAGACGAGATGGCTCATCTCAGGCCCGTCCCGATAAGCTTACACGCACATCTGCCAACCGACACGTCACGCTAAACCCCCCCCACCGCCCCGCCTGGCTCGCTATCTCACTGTACCGGGGGTGGGGGGTGAGGGGGGTCAGGCAGACAGACAGCAGGAATCCAGACAGACTCTCAGCACAGTTTAAAAAGGGAAACGCGACCCCACACCCCCAGGCCAGAACAGCGGGCACGCACAGCTATTTATATCAGAGACGCGGCCGGGGGCGTCCGGTTACCGGGCAGTCGGGGGGTTGGGGTGGGGTGGGGGGGCGGTGGGGGGTTGGGGGTCGCAATCCAGGGCTCAGTCAGACGGGGTAACCTCCCTCTAACCTCCAGGGTACATTCCAGCTCCCTCAGAATGAGAGGGGAGGACAGACACTATAGAGAGTGGTTCATACTGTACACACGCACACACACACACACACACACACACACACACACGTGCACAAGCACGCACGTAAACCGGGGGAATGTATCACCCCCAGACCCTCGGGAGAAAAGCCGGACTCCTTCGTGAGTCTCACACCCCGCTTGCACCCCCATTTTTGGAAAAGGGAAAAATGACTCCTGAGTGGTTTCAGCCACAGGACAGACAGGGCAGGTCACCCACAGATGTGAGCTGGCATGCGGCTGTGCCTCGCTATAAATCTGGAGGAGGCAGAGCCATTTGGGCCTACACTGAGGAATCGCCGGGACACAAAAATAGCCCTGCAGGGACGACAGGAGCACAGCGGGATCAGACTCAACTCAGCCTGCAAGGCAGGGATAATACGCAGAATTTAAGTGCAAGAGGTTTTTGAGTCGCTTGAAGTACGCAGATTACACACAATGTACGATGCAAAACACACCTTTAGGAAATACCTTCATGAACCAGCCGGAAATTGGTAAATGGTAAAAGGACTGCATTTATATTGCGCTTCTATCCAAAGCGCTTTACAATTGTTGCCTCTCATGAACCAGAGCAGTTAGGGGTTAGGTGTCTTGCTCAGGGACACTTCGACACGCCCAGGGCGGGGACTGAACCGGCAACCCTCCGACTGCCAGACAACTGCTCTTACCTCCTGAGCTATGTCGCCCCTATTGCAAATTGATATTCCTTTTCTGGTCATCAGTAATCTTCAGAAAATATTTATAGTACCTATCAGGGGTTATTTGACTCAGGTTTGCAAAGGTTTATAACATAAAGCAAAATTTGAAAATTGATTAAGGTTTGTGACCAAGTACACTACTGTGGTACCGGACTGTCCTGTACTGTAAAATAGCCCCCAGGAACTCCTGCAGTTCAGCATCAGAGAGGATGGAAGGAACGCAGCAGTGGAGTATCGGGTGAGTCTACAGAATCTGTGATTAAGCCCAGTCTAGGCCTTTTTTTTAAAGAACGCTGAATTACAGGAGTTCTTCCCCAGCGTTGGCCAATGTCACACCCTACACTGCAGACCACGAGCTGATGACGGAGTCACAGGGTCACAGGGTCACAGGGTCACCGGAGGACGAAGCTCAGCCGGGACGAGAACCCCTCAAAGAGGGAACAGGAGCCCCAAAACTGCAGACCGTGGTCAGAGTGACCTGAAAAGACCTCTCGCCTCCTCTCCTCACCTCCCTTCACCTCTCTTCACCCCCCTCTCCAAGATAAGGGCCGCCAGACAAGAGCCATGCCAGATGAACAGAAATGTGTCTCGTGTGAATATCTATTTATAAGCCCAACTGGACAAGCCTCTCTCAGCTACGCTCCACACACACACACACACGCACACGTAGGTTAGCTGTGTGCGCTCGCCAGTCCGGTTGGGTCTGGTTCGGTCCGGTTCCGCCCATTCCCAGGACAGGCGTCCGGCAGGTAAAGTTCATGCTTGTGTTTGGTCTATAAGTCTCTTTGATCTCGTTCACCCTTTGAATGGGTGAACCTGTTCTCCAAACAGGAAGTGGAACCGAACCAAGGTTGCACTTTGTGAACTTAACGGAGATCGTTGCCAGAAAGGGGCTGGAACAGAACGTGTTGAATGTGCGTATTGTCCTTCTCCGCAGAAACAGAAAGCGGGAGAATACAGGATGAGCTTAGATCTGAGGTCCTCTTACACGTCTGATCCACTGAATGTGTGCACGCGCGTGTGTGCGTGTGTGTGCGTGTGCATGTGCGAGACAGAGAGAGACATATGCCACACATTGTGTGCTGTCTTCTGCTGTGTAATGCAACAGAGCCCCAGTAACACCATCTCAATGTTCCACATAGCAAACCCTGTACCAGGCTCACCAACTCCAGTCCAGGAGGGCCACAGTATCTGCAGGACTAAGGACTGCAGTGTCTGCAGGTTTAACTCCAGTCTTGGAGGGTCGCAGTGTCTGCAGGTTTAACTACAGTCCAGGAGGGCCGCAGTGTCTGCAGGTTTAACTCCAGTCCTGGGGGGCCGCAGTGTCTGCAGGTTTAACTCCTGTCCTGGAGGGCGCGTGTCTGGGTTTAACCATCCTGGGGCGCAGTGTCTGCAGGTTTAACTCCAGCCTGGAGGGCCTGTACTGGGTTTGGGCTTGAAAGACAGGTTTGTGGTGTTGGCTTCCAAGGCATAGCCCTCTAAAACATTTGTGCTGATGAAAACGTGTGGTTCTTCCAGATCAGGCTGGGTGTGTGTGTGTGTGTGAGTGTGTATACGCGTAAATGTGTGTGTCTGAAACGGGGCTGTTTGGATGCAGCCAGTGGGACGGAATCATGCCTGTAAATAACAAAAAGGGCAGATTGAGTATTCCCATCACTATCCATTACCCCCCCCCCCCCCCCTTTCACCCATCGTCTGTACCACCACCACAGCCCACCCCCCCGCCCCCCCAATAGCACGGTCGCAATCTCCTCTGTCTCGCCTCCGAATCTGACAGCTCTGGCACGCACACAAAAGGGAGGGTGGGGGACGGGGTGGTGGAGGAGCGGGGGCCATTTTGTGAAGGCTCCTGAGAGACAGCCGCAGCAGGCTTCGACGACGAACCCGCCGACCCGGCCTCGCCAAGTTTCTACGTTTCGCCACAAATCCGTTCGCCGGGCTCGTCTGATTCAGCGGAGGTCGGCTCTCAGTGTTCTTAACCTTGAGGGATCCATCTCCGGACCGGCGAAACTCAAACTGTCCAATCTGAAGACAATAAGAGGCACAAACGTACGATGCTGCGGAACGTACACGTTTTTTTTTTTTGCGGCAGAATAGCACCTGAACCTCCTGCAGGTCTAAAAACCCTGCGGTTACGCCGCGCGCGCTTTCGCGCGTTGGCGGACGTAGCGGTCGGAGGCCGTGCGAGAGCCGCGTGGCGTTAGCGACGCTGCGTGAGCGCGGCAGGCTAGCGCGTCGCGTAGACTCGCAGGCAAACAGGAACGGATCGGAAAACAGGAAACACTTCATCAGTAACGCCACGCTTCCTCTGCACTCTCGCACCGCCCTTAAATATCTCGCAAAACAATACTACCAAAGAAAACAGGATCACAGATTCCTCCTCACGAAAAAAAGATGGCCCCATCTCTTGGAATTTGGTAGTTCAAAGTACCGAACTGCTGTTGAATAAAATTAATCAAAAATATCAAACAATCATTGTGCTTATTTAATCTTGTCCTTCACAGTTTCCACCCCGAATTTCTGTACGAGCGAGTCAGTCCCCAGGCTGGACCATTAACGCTGCCTACCTGCAAATCTTCAAATCTGCAGGACCGTTTAACACAAATGCCAGACAACCACAACATTGCTATGTGAAATTCACACAACTCAGATTAAACCTGTAATCTGTTTAAAAGCTCCATAACACTGCTCATTGTAAAAATAATAATAAAGGCGTTTTGGTCTCCCAAGAGTCTCCTGTGCTGTTATTTCAAAAGTCCGACACCCCTGTCACACATTAACATGTTGAGCATTAATTATAACAGTTTATATAAATGCAAAAGGGATGCCCTTTATCAGAATTTTATTGACTATCACTGTCGTTTCACTGATATCAGAATCAGTTTTACTGCATCACATCCTGGAGCCAATAAAAATAATTAAGCGTAAGGCAAAAGGCAGTCGGTATATACGGTATACAAATGGCTTAATCACTTTATGAAACAGAATGTCAATGTACTGTAAAACAAATCTTATCTACTAATTAAATGTATTACAGGAGAACAGAACCATCTACAGCCCATGCTCTGGATTAAACTGGACTTCAATTGCGATAAATATACAGCCAGGATTAAGTCTGCGAAATACCAACAATTTCACTGTTTTCTTTCAGAAAAAATTAACCACTTACTGACGAAATGCTTGCAAAATTGGCTAAGGAGTTTGGCGAATGAAGGAGGAGAAGAAAAATCCTGTTCTTATACTGTAACAAAAATAACTATGCATTGCTGTTACTTTTTCACAAGAGGCTATTCTGTGTTGGGGTTTCCCTGAGCTAAACTAACTGGGGAATGATTAGATAGGCAAACTGGGAGATAGAAATATAGGCTCTTATATTATACTCTTTAGGCATTTGATTATAGGCAGTATACGTTTCACAGGATCTGTAACAGCCATGAAGAGTCTGGACCTTGGTTTAATGTCTCATTTGGAAGAGGGCATTTCCTACAGCACAGTGTTCCCATCACTGCCCCACGACTGGCTGAAAATAGACTGGCAAAGTCATGAGCCATATAATTAAATGTTTTGTGTTCATAACAAGCCATTGAAGTGAAAGGTCACAGCTAACTAAAGGTCTAACTACAACAAACATGAAATCCACACAAAGGCATCTGAGATGCATGAGTGCAGTGCTAACAGGAATATAACTCAGAATGTTTCTGTGTCGATGGACGAAGTTAGTAAAAATCTAAAGTCCTTTAAACTGAACACCTCCTCCAGGGTCCTTGCGTAGTGAAATGTTGAAAACACTGGTGATAAAAGGCTCAGACTCAATGTAACTGCAATTTTGAACACCCTTAATTTTGAAAAAGAGCAAATAAAAAAAGCAAATGTGGCATTGCTTTTGTTTAATTACAAAGGCTGAATTATTAATTAACCAAAACACAGAATTTAAAAAAAAAGAATAGAAACTGTGTCAGACAAATATAAGGACAATGTATATTCTGGCTGTACTGGTCACATTTAATCTGACTGGTGAAAAAACAATGATCAATATTGTGTGAAGCCAGGTGAAATATGTGTGCAGAGATGTTTAATCTTTTTTCTCCTGGACACTTAAGACTTGGGGACTGAATGCAGGCTCTCAGTCTGTCTGGTGAGGTGTTACTAAGCTGTCTGGGGGCTCCCCGAATTAGGGAACCAGACCCCACCTTCAGCCACAGGTCCTCCTGTTACCGCCCGGTAACGTAAAACTGACGTCCTGATTCACTGCGGTCACGAAAGATCCCAGAAGAAGAGGAGGAGGAGGAGGGACGGTAACCCTGGAGTCCTCCTCGAATCCTCACCAAAACTGGCGCTCCACGTCTTCCCACATAACTATCCCTCCCTGCTTCTGATTGGCTACGCAGCCCCTGGCATTCCACAGACGCCGCAAAATCAGACCTGCCTGCTGACCTACCTGGTTACAGGAAGTTAAAATAACGAGATAATTTCACACGTTCGTCATCCTCTGCTTCCTCTGGTTTATCTGTACACTTATCTGCGCTATTATTTCAAGCAGACGGTGCGATTAAAAATTAAACCTTAATGCGGTGTGAAATTCTGGCTGGCGAGATATTTCTGGAAATTTCTCTACCCTTGTGTCTCTTTCAGATCATATCCAGGGATTTGCCTCCCAACGATTCTCCGACAGCTTCCTAAGGAATGATAAATCGACGGCAAGTCGGCCACACTGATGCCCGTAGGCCGAAGTCTGGATATTCTATATGTCTGGAAGACACGGGGGAAACTCATCCCAGACGTATTTTGGCCGATATGGTTTGTGACAGCCGCTGCGTGAAACAGGTGTCCGTTTGATTAGGGGTGCACGCTCCCTTTCCACGCGGAGCGCGTCTTCGTCTGAAACGCGACGCGGCCCAATTAAGACGTTTCCAAAACATCTGTGATTTGTGGCGGCGCCTCTTTGGCGAGTGTCGGCTTACGGAGAGGCAGATGGAGTCCAGTCGCCGCTCCCTGCCGCTCTTTCACCGGCGAGAAAACCGCTGCCCCCCCCCCCCCCCCTTCCGTTCTGCCCGGAAAATGATCACCACGACGACCGCTCACGAAATACGGTGCGGCGGTGCCTCGACGCGGGCCGCGCTGACGCACTCAAACCTGCCGTTGGCCTGAACGCGTACCAGCGTGCTGGACCAATCAATTAAATGACCGATCCCTGCTTTTGTACGACGCCATTAACAAACGCAGCCAGCATACGGTGCCTCACAGACTTGGTGACTACAGACGTTGTTCAGGCTGTGATGTAAGAAGAAGGCCGAGCTTCTAGATTGGGCCAACACTTGGCCTTGTTACTGATCCACAATTAAATGCTATTACACGCAAAACTAGTGTCAACTACACAATTGATACACAATGTTCAGTGTTAAGTCGACTATGACAGAGTACATTCAGCTCTAACACAGTACATCTGATTCCATATAAAATCTTCTCGTTAAATTAATACCTTGACAATAACTGGCTGATTAAAACACACAAAAAACTTTTTTATAAATTATAGTCAAATTAAATTAAAATTCAAAGTAATTCAAAGGAAAAAGCAGGGCAGTCTGGCTGCTGTGAGCGCAGCAGAGAGCCAGTAGGTGGCGCTGTCCCCTCGAGATGGCGCTTCCCCGGCCGCCAGTGTCCAACTCCATGACAACGGCCTCATTGTGGGGAGCGGAGCACCGACCGCCCCGTGCCGGTCTCTCCGCCTGACCTTTAAGACGCCGAATTTCGACCCGAACTTCCATTCACACCGTGAATATCAGCCGAGCCCAGGAAAACGGTCATAGCATTGAGCCATAAGCCCGCAGTGAGAAGAGTTTAATTCCTCAGATTGACTATATTCAATCAAATAAATAAGTGCCACCCAAGAGCTTCTTCCATAGGTTATCTGTTGCATGAAGGTAAAATCTTTCTATGTAAGAAAAGTGACAAGAGAAAAGTGATTCTGTGAAAAAACAAGCTAAATTATAATGTACAGCATTGTAGTGTATCAATATAGCCTCATAATGGCAGGTGAATGTATTTTCGTCAAATAGTTGGCATTATAAAGTAGTCAAAACAACACTGCTATAATGTGCAGCTTAAACTTTACATTGAGCGGAATGTCATTTAAGTATATTTGCGAGCAGCGTGTTTCCAAAAGACAAACCAGGGAAAACGGAACGAGGTGCACTTCAACAAACTGCCCATAGTGGCCGCTGTTTCCCACTCTTCACCTTCAACAGAACGGTGACCCAACGATCCACCAATCAGAGCCACTTGGGTCTTAATCTGCCTCGTGCCCCCTTTCTCATTTCCTCAAACAGCAGGACCCTTCGCCCACATTGTTTATCCTCGCTCTCCACCCCTGAAGTGCAGCTAAAAAATGCACAAACATCTCGAAAAATGTGAGATCACAAAAACCAGGAATGCAGCCTCCGGGCTCTATCTGCTGGCTCTCTCTCTGCTCCAGGGTTTTTGATCGGGTCCAGGGAAATGGTAAAAGTGCAAAATGTACGAAGGCTTACTCGTTCGCTCGCACGCACGCGCACACTCTCACACACACGCCGCTCGATCAGCTTCATGCTTGGCTAGTATATTTAAAGGGAGTGATAAACTGCGATTCTGTGTACTTTGGCCCCTTCAGGTGAAAGAAATCTCCAGCTAAACTATCCCGATCACCCCTCCCTGTCGCTTACTGAAAGAAAAATGCACAGACAAAAAATACACAAATTAAAAAACGAATAAAACTAAGAAACAAAAAAATCAATAATTATTAAAGACCTGCAATTTCCTGGAGAGTTACGTAGGTTTTACATTAGCACACACACAAATGTGGTGCCATAACCACTAATGCTTTTTCTGCAAAATGTATAAAATTTATACCATTTAGACAACACACACAAACACATACAGGCGCACAAACACACACACACACACACACACACACACACACTTTCATAAACTCACATATATATTTTTTTAAATTACAGCAAGAAAATACAAGGTACTGTATATGCACGGTTCTTTTCGACTGAGACAAGTAATGTAGACTGTACAATGTAACCTTAACAAATAGAAGTTATTCTTGGTTGTTTAATGAGTTTCCATTTGAAAATATCACAGCTTTGTGACCTCACATTCCAGGCAAACGAAACGGGCAGAATTTCTCAGGCCGTCTCTGGGCCTTATAGGTATATTATCACAGGTCTGATTTGAAGCAAAACAAATGCATAAATTTCACCTTCAGCTTTTCTGTTTCTCCTTTATTTACCTTTTAAATAAACTGAAAAGCGGCCCGGTTCTTGAGCCGAGAGCATCTCAGAGAAACGGCAGCGCATTTCACCCTTTTCATTTCAGCTCTTGAAGCTCAGAGGACTTTCCGCGACAAAGCCTTCCGCCTCGTGAGGGAGACGCGATCGGCCTGCAAACTGCGCTCTCATTGATTGGCATTTACCTGCCGCATTTACCAGCTCTGCAGCGGCCTTCGCATCACACCCTCTCCGCATCGAACACACCTGACCTACAGCAAGGCTCTCGCACATCTCCTTACTCCTTAAACCCCCTTTCCAACACATCCCACACCCTCAAACACTCTAACGCACTGTGTCTGGGTGAAATATAAGGGCAATAGAAACGGGACTGTACCTCGATTTAAGCTCCGTCTCCTCTGTTCCTGGACAGCCACCGCTAACCTCCGCCTGAAACACAGCAATGAATCATGTGGCGATCGCCTGATACTCAACTGGGTTTCAGTTCATTTCTACTCTCGCCTCTAATCTTAAATGGAGCATCCGGACCTTTCACAAGCACATGCACACACACACGCACACAAATACACACACACAGACATGCACACGAATACACACACACACAAATACACACGCATGCATACACACACACACACACTCAAATACCCTTGCACACACACACATGCACACATGCAGATGCTCACACATGCACACAGGCACATAAACAAATATACACGCACACACACACACACGTAGAAATGCATGCACATGCTCTCTCACATACACGCACACACATACACACACGCAAATACACGCTCAGAAAATCAGATGATTAACTGTTGTGCTCTTTGTTAGTTACAGGGACAATCCTGGAAATCTACTTTATTTCACTTCTTGACAATTCTATATTATAAAAACCAAGGCCTAAGAAGAAAACTAAAGGCATGACATACCACGAGCAACACACCAATCCCGTGACAATGCCGCAAATTAATCTGCAGCGCTGGTCGTCTCTCAGCGCGCTTGTGGATTGATGGAGCGAAGGAATCTTTTTGGAAAGGCTTTCGAAAAAAAAATTCCCCTCGCCTCCCGGTGAAACTGATCAGGCCACAGAGAGGGAGAGCTGGAGAGAAAAGTTGGCGAAATGCACCCGAAATGCTGGGACCGAGCCTCCAACATAAAATCACATTTTCTGCTCCTTCGCCCCACCGTGCACCACAGTGACCGGCAGAAGGGAACGGTCCAGGAACTGTAATGAGCGTGCGAACGCCATATTAAACGACGATCAAGAACACAGAGTAATGATCGGACTCAAGCAAACATGCAATTGCTGGGTGTCAATTAAATATCTGGAGTCACCACCCAGTGTTCTGAATTTAAATCTCTTTTGCTACAAAGCTATATTTTAGAGAATGGCTCTTGAAACACGAACATGCTACTAGCTACTCGTCACAAAAGATGGGTTGATTAAAAAAAATCTTAAACAGTGTATAAATATAAATAAAAACGTATTGTCATTTTCATATGGTAAACTACTTTGCAAATACCTTAATATTTGCAATCCAGCTAATTTTTGTAGTCAGTCTGTTTTGGTTTTGACACCTAATTAAATTAATACTATAAAGGACAAGCTTATATGTCAGTAAAAAAATCTATTTTCTCAATCTCCCCCTTAAAAAATGCACTCTGTGGCAATACATTACAGTGGGACTATTATTATGCAACTCAATAATGAGAAAAATCTACTTAGTGAAACCAAAGTAAAAAAAAAAAAGCTTTACTACAACATGGCATTTAATTTTAATTATTTCTGAAACATGAAACAAAAACCTCTAATTATAAAGAAAACAACAGCATAATTCAGTATAACACATATATGGCCGGTCTGAAATCTGAAACATTAAAGTGAATGAAAATATAAGACAGGCTAAACTGAACTGAATCAGCTGAGGAAAGACAACATATGCACTAGACTGCTTGCTAACACACATACACACACAACACACACACACACTCATAAATGCTCATTCATACACATATACACACAAACACACACTCATACACAAATTCTCATTCAAACACGTAGACACACGTACACACACACACACACACGCACACATACGCACACATGCACACACATGCACACACACACGCACACACACACACACACGCACACATACGCACACATACGCACACACACGCGCACACACACACACACACACACATATAAACACATACACATTTATTTCACTGCTTGTTAAAATGTTTTTGTGTGCAGCCCACAGCAGCGGTGCCAATCTCCTGCGATCGGTGCGTAACTCCACACGCTGTAAAGCAGACTAGCAAGCCCTGCAGTTTGGACAACGCGCATGTTAACAAGTCTGCTACACTGCGGAGTTACAGCTCTCATTAAAATAAATACAACCAGCCAAAAGGCTGCAAATACAAGCAAGAGGTGTGTTTAACATGGTCTTTACATTTGCAAAGAATATAAAAAATTATTCTGTTAACACAATTTTTTTAAAATGTAGTTATATAAAAAAAGATATTGATGAAAAGAAGTACACATTTTATTTGTTATTAAATGTTATTTGGTAATATATATGCTATAACACTACTTGCTATTTCTATGGTATTGCAATGTAGAAAACATTCACAAATATGGCTGATAAAATAAAAAATTAAACTCAGTCATGACTTCGTGTAATTAAATGTTATAAAGACAATTACAAAATATAAAAATGTTCAGATTTGAAAATTACTGCAATAACTGGATGTCTGATATTTTGGATTAATTAATCAAGTAAATATGACAAATACATTTCTCGATATTTATAATATATAATTATACATGTCCATAATATTAAGTTACAGGTTTAATAACATTAATTTAACAATAAAAAGAAAATTATAATTACGCACATTAAACAAACACATTCCTTATAAGAACAGGACGTTCTGACCAGCCAGATTTAAGCATTCATTATACCAATATTTAATATGGCATCCCTCGTAAATGTGTCAAAGCTTGTGCGCATGTACACACACAGTTTTGTAAAATATCTTTACTGTAAAATATAGCTCTCAAGAGGATTTCCATCACTGTGATGTTGTGTAAAAACTGATATTTCAAGATGCAAATCCACAATTGAATTATTGCAAATAAATAATGGTGATGGAGGAACAGTATTTGTTTGATCTAATCTCACTCCCCAAACTTGAACAGACACACAGCATCTCCCAGTTTAATAGCTTCGCTCAATGTCTGAAACTTTAGAATTTCAGAAATAATCAAGTGCAACTGGATTTCCCCATAAACTTTAGAGCTAACACAGCATTTGCCTCAGGCCACCACACACACACACACACACACACACACACACACACACACCCACACACACACACTCTTTCTATCTTTTTCTCTCTCACACACACACACACACACACACACACATGCACGCGCGCACACAGAAACACACACACACGGACACACAAACTCTCTTTCTCTCTCTCACACACACACTCTATCTCTCGATCTCTCTCTCTCTCTCTCACACACACACACACACACACAGAAACACACACACACAAAAACTCTCTCCCTCTCCCACACACACTCTCTCTCCTTTTCTGTCTCTCACACACACACTCTCTCTCACACACACACACGCACGCACACTCTCGCTCTCTCTCTCTCGCACACACACACACACACCACTCTCTCTCCCTCACACACAAACACTCTCTCTCTCTCTCTCACACACACACACACTCTCCTTTTCTCTCTCTCACACACACACTCTCTCTCTCTCATACACTCACACACGCACACACACGCACTCTCTCTCTCTCTCACAAACACACACACACACACAAAGCAAGGCCATTTCTCTGTGCCGGGCTTTATGGCACACACTCACATGAATATTAAATACAATGCTCACACACCCCCAAACATTCAGAGATCTCCCTTACCTACCGAAAGGAACTCTAATCATTCCAGCGCAACAGACAACGATGCTTAACACAATAATATTACTCCTAATGATCCCAATGGCAATGGATTTACCAATGGATTTAATAAAATTTATACATTGTAGTTCTTTTTTATTATTACAATTCTTCTTCACGGTTGTTTTGTACTCCGATATACACAAAGTGAGCCACAAATCGCCGCTGTGCTTTCACGGGACACCTGCAAATGGCGGCATGGTCGCTGCCAGTGACGCGACGGAGCCACTGGTTTAAGTGCGCAAGGCCCCCACGCACCGCCATGAATCTGCTAAGCAACGGCTGCGCTACACACCAGAGAGCACCATCCATTTTACTATTAGGTTCAACACATTAGCACATTAATAACAACACTTCAACAAAATGGATCCATCTAACACTGCGCAAAGTACAACAGAACGCAACCTGACAAATACTTACATTATGCAGCCGTTAATCTGGCAGTATTTATGTTCAATTCTTAATATTTACAAATATATTTTCTTGCAAAAAAAAAAAAAAGAAACTGAAAAATGCATTTCGTGTTGTAATAACTCGTTGCCATTAGAAAATGTTGTTATATGACTGGTTTCCACGTTTACAAAAAAATTATAATTATGAGAGCACCCTTACAGGTGGGCGTGGATGTGGAACCTGCCCTTTGTCTATGAGAGAGGTGTGCGCATTTTTTAAAAATCTGGCTAAAGTTATAAATAAAAACGGTTACAAAAATGGGGTCCCCCCCCCTCTTTCCATGGAGGCGTGTGAACAGAATTGGGGGTGTGGGATGGCGGGAGGGGAGGGGCCTGGTTGGGCTGCAGATGGAAGGACAGCGAGCGTGCGTGCCTGTAAACCACGCAGCGGGAGTCCCGGGTCGGACGCCGTGCGAACGCAGCGCGAACGTTGACAGAACCTCGTGCGAAGGTCAGGCGCCATTTGCAATGTGCGTCGTTACGGGAACGAGGCCGTGGGGGGGGGGGCGTGGCGTGCGTGAGTGCGCTCCCCAAAACGGGAGGGAGGGGGGAGAAAAGGGGGGGATGGGGGGGGGGGGAGACTGGCACGACGCGAACTGCAGAACAATCCGCGTCTTAGATCGCGCCACCTGCGCCCACTTACAGGACGAAGCATCCCCGAAATCCGCCCTCTGCACTATCCGCGCCAGACAGAGGGAGGTCGCGGGTTCGAGTGTGCCAGCGTATGCCCGAAACGTGGGCGCGGGGGGCCGCCCCGGGCCTCGCAGTAACAGGCCCCCCGTTTCAGCAAGCGTCCTGGGGTCCCGCTCGCCCCTGCCTGTAAGCCATTTCACAAACCGCAGGCGCAACCTAGACAGGCCCTAACCCAAACCACCACCCACCAGTCGCCCCCAAAACATAAAGACTCAGCAGAGAACTACAAACCCAGGAGGAAAGGCTATGGCTGAATATCAAAATTTTTTAAATGACTGTCTGCAAAATACAAGGACGCGCGAAGGAGAAATGCAATAAAGCTAAAATAAGTCAAACTGACAAAGTCACTCGACGTTTCCCATTTAGCAGGCGCTTCCTACCCAGAGAAACTGACGAAGATATTTCATTTTTACAGTCGGATATTTACTCCCAAAGCAATTCAGGTTAAGTGCATTGTTCAAGGGTATAACGCCAGCACCCCAGTCGAGAAACTAGCCCTCAACCGTTGATTTTGAGCCCAGTTTCCTACCAACGATGCTAACCTACCTCCTCAGTTATAAAGAAGGAATCACAAAATACTGCTACGAAAGGATCTCGTTTTACCGTTGGCCCAACGAGGCAGCTGAGGTCAAAATAACACTTTTCAGAAAAAAAGAAAGAAAAATGTTTAGAAACTAAACATGCTTCTCTATTAATAATTAAAGCACATAAACTGGTCTGTGAAAAAGACACACAATAGGCAATTTCTTAACTCGGCAATGACTATGCATTACAAGTCAATCAAAAAAAAAAAAAAGAACTGCAAGTAAATTGCAAAAAACGAATAAGATCTTTCTCTAAAGGTAGCTTCATAAAAATAATTACAGGAAGTGCTGGTGTTTCCCCTACAGTATTTTTTTTTTTACCACATACCTGTTCAGCACCCTTACCACTGTAGTGTCACTACGCTTATTTACATAATATATTCTCATTTATTTTAAATGCCCTAATATTCTAACCTTCTATTTAGTAAAAATGGATTGCTATCACCAACAAAACCACAACAACGATAAATTAATCAGATTTTCTTTGTTATTATTTAAACGCAAGATAAGATACTCATTACTCAGTTCATAGCCACTGAATTAATGTCTTACATTTAAGTAGCCTCAAAATGAAAATGACAAGAAAGTTTTAAAATATAATATTTAATGTCTCAAATTTATTTTTCTTCTTTTACACTTATATTCTTATATACAATACTAATATCGTAGACATAAATGCAGTGATATCAAAATATGTCTTGCAATGAAAATTGCACCCATATTTATATTAAAACATGCATATTGTTCATTATTGGTTAACTAAACACACGATTTGTACGCAAGTAGTTCCAAAACATACATCTAAATTTTATTACAATATTCTAACCACAGATGGTTCTAGAACATTTTTAAAACACTTTAAAAGGTTCTTTTAAAATTAATATCCATCGCAATTATCTGGATAAGTAGCCGTAAATCCACGAAAATAAAAGAAACTGTCACATCATATTCAAACAAAGATGCAATAAGGATTATTATAAATTGTCCTTATTTCTATAACATGTAATAATATAGTGCTGAATTAACTGTGCATTTAATAGTGGATTCGGTCCATAAATGGTGCATACTTCATGTTAACGTGCGAGAGAGCAAAGCAGAGACAGACTCTGTAGTCTGACGATGTCGTGGAGGGGGGGGGGGGGGGTCCAACGTTATCCACCTTAAAAACGTCTAACAAACGCGAAGACAAAGCGGCCACATTGCGCCTCCCAAACGACACAAACAAGGTGAAGATCATTTTATTAACAGTTTATAGAAACGGGGGGAAAAAATGCAAACAAAACAAAACACGGTATTCAAACACGATACGACAGGCCTGCTCGCACTGCCTGGCACCCATCCCAAAACTGTCTCAGTCTCTCAAAGTCCCTCCAAAACTGCCCTCTTTCACAATTCACGGATGATGCTAACTCTCGCGTAGCAATTAACAGGCCTGAGAACTAAAACCACGACGACAAACAAACATTCAACTCCGGTAAGGGACAGTTTAGCCATCTGAAGGAGGACAGATGTCTACCCTCGTCATTCCGCAGAACTAGCCCGTTTATTCACGTCTTTTCACCTGAGAGAGAACTGCAAACACACACGTGCCAGACAGCCGTGTCTTAAACCGCGGTTCAACGCTCAAGATTTTTCTTGTTTCTGTGCGCGTAACAACCTAGTCAAAACAACTATGTGACCCGTGTGTACAACAGATCCGTGGAAATGCAATTATACATTCACACACATAAATATTTAGAGGAAGATGAGCTACACACATAGTTATACATAACACACACGTACACACGCGCGCGCGCGCACACACACACACACTTACATTCACTGGGACAGCAAAGGTCACAGGTACGCAGGTTCCAGATGAGGAAGAGGAGAAGCGCCCGGAGGAAGGCCTTACTCGTCGGATCCGCAGCCACAGCTGGAAGGGACAGGAGGCCCCCGACCTAGCAACCGGGCCCCCGAATCCCAGCCCGCCAGCCCGCCCGGCGACCACCAACCTCCGAGCCGCGGGACCCGAAGGACACGCGAGACAGCGAGGGGGGGAGGGGGGGCGGGCGCGGGGGGCCGGCGAAGGTAGCGGAGGAAAGCGAGCGCTAAGCTGGGTCCGCTAGTTAACAAGTCTTTGAGGGAAGACTGTTAGAGAGCAGACGATCGGCATGTCTGGTGCATGCTAATACCAGTCCCTCAGCCTCAACTCAAATGCTGGCTCAGGCCTATGAATTATTCAACAGTTTGAAAAAGGAACCCCCCCCCCCCTGCCCCCCCCAAAAAAAATCCCAACACTCCCCACCCCTCCCAGACCCAAATGCCTTCACTGCACTCGTTCACTCTACACCGGGAATAGAATCAAGAGTAACGCCTCCTCCTCTGCTCTCCTCTCTCCACCCCTCTCTCTCTCTCTCTCTCTCTCTCTCTCTCTCTCATTCTCCCCTCCCTCTCAGTCTCTCTCTCTCTCTCTCTCGCTCTCTCTCTCTGTCTCTCTCTCTCTCTCACTTGCTTTCACTCATCATGTCCCCGGAAATAATTTTGCAGAAAACGCAAAACACTATCGCGCAGAAGAAGAGGGAAAAAAAACTCCTAGCGTATGCAGACACGCACACGTACACACACACACACACACACACAGACGCATCATCATCACCGGCGCACGTGACGACTTTCAGCGCATGCCTTTTTCCTTTTTTTTTTTTTTTCCAAAATTCAATCTGTGCGTTTTCCACCCGCTGCCTTTTCTATGTCTTTTGTTCGGAATTGGCACCTGTCCCAGAAACTACAGCCCAGCTCCGCCCTCCCGGGAGAACCACCCAATCAGGCGCCCGTGCCAGAAACTACTGCTCAGCTCCGCCCTCTCGGGAAAACCGCCCAATCAGGCACCCGTCCCAGAAACCACTGCTCAGCTCCACCAACCAAGAGAGAGAGGGAGGGAGGCACAGGGAAATAGAGAGGTAGACAGAGAGAGAGAGAGAGAAGGAGAAAAGGACAGAGACAGAAAGAGGGATAGAGGGGTGCAGACTGCAAGGATCTTTGCGATCTCACCAGGGCCACATCTGAGAATGTGGCCATTTCCACAACTGGCACCAAGAAGAGATAGAAAACAATAATTAAACTGAATGACCACTAAAGACCCCCCCAAAGCAAAGCTGCAGCAGTACCGAGCATCTGGGTATTGGGGGGGGGGGGTCAGGGTCCAGGTGCAGGACAGTCCATCAAAAAGTGTGACTTCACCATGAAAAACTCTATAATACGTATATATACACACACACACACACACACATATATGTATGTACGCATGTGTGTGTGTGTATAGGAATGAATCTGTGGTCTTGTGGGAGACATGTCAAAAAATATCACGCAATCTAAATCTTTAAAACTATGAGAAAGACTGCAACTTACTGCTGGTGCAGCAGAGGGCTGGAGGCTGAGGGTTAAACTCCACTCAGCAGTAAAAAAAAAACAAAAAAAAAACATGAAAAATAATCCCTCCTCTTTTGGCACAGGCAACCATGACTGGAGACAAAGCAGAGGGAGAGAGCGAGAGAGAGAGGGCGCGAGGGACAGGGAGAAGGAGAGAGAGAGAGAGAGAGAGAGAGAGACAGACAGACAGACAGAGAGATGAGAAGGGGGGGTTAAGTGAAAAAGTCGATGCTGAAACAGGAGGTGCAGAGCGAAAGCGCGAGCGAATGGCTTTTCCATCACCCGTCCGACACAGGGTGTACGTGAGAGAGGCGGGGAGAGGAGAGGAGAGGGAGGGAGGGAGGGAGGGAGGGAGCGAGGGAGAGATGGAAGGCGAGAGGGAGGGGCAGCGGAGGGAAATACGGAGAGAGAATCCACTCCTCCGAAACACGGCAGACTGCATCTGCTGGCGCCATTCCACCACGCTAAACCGTCAGAGAAAAGAAAAACGTAAAATGGCAAAAATAATACCGACTCCAGGGGCTCTCTGAAGGCACCTTAAAGCACGCGGCCGAGCAAACGAGTGACTTTCCCGCTCCCTCTGAGAAAACGGAGGAGTGGCCAGACTCGGGGAAGAACAGCCCGTTAAAAAAAGTGCTCATCTCAAACCTGCAGCGTCACTTAACTCTTCTGGGGGCAAACGAAAGCGCCGTTTGACGGGGGGGGGGGGCTAAAGAACTCAGGAAAAGGCTGACGATTCGGCGTCCCAGAAGTACCGCATCAGCAGATTAAAAAAGGCGTTCGGGCTGAAGACTCCTCCGCTCCCCTCCCTCGGTCGCGCTTTACGCTTTCAGCGCGCGGCGGTTCGGACGGCTCTCCGGGGTTAAACCTCGCCGGCCGCGCCCGCCCGCTCTGGCGCGGGTTCAGAAGGCGATGAGCGCCCGGGTGACACGGCTTTCCACTAAAGGAGAAACAGCTGGCCCGGCCAATGCAGCCACCCCAAAATGCCACCTGCCTGGGGGGGGGGGGAGCAACATTAAAATGTCTGAAGTACAGCAGTGCTCTGCTCACCCACAAATATGCCTCATTTGCATATCGCTCCCCCACCACCCCAGAAGCCAGAAACGCACACACTGCTTGCTCTTCATGGCATTCGCAATCTCAAAGGCAGTCTGATGCATTCCTCGTATTTATACAAAGTTACTGCTCCTGTGCACACACCGTGCAGGCTGCAGTATTATTAAAATACACGTATGCACGTGTGTACATACATACAAACACACATGCACGCAACTACACATACATGCATGCATGCACACATGTACATACACACACCTACACATACATGCATGCATGCACATGTATAGAATCTTGTACATAAGCACACACACACACACACACACACATACACACACACACCACTTCTATTGCAGCCCTCTCCTCTCCGTGACCAACATTTGGTTTTTTCAGTTTGTGGCAGATTACTGTAACGCTATTGTAAAACAACTTCCTGCCTCTTCTGGCTGCGGCTCCAGAAAGCTGAGAGGGAGAAAGTCAGACTCAGTCCACAGCACAAACTTTCCCCTCCCATCTCAGAGAAGCTGGGGAGCAGCAGAGAAAAGAAAAGAGGAAAAAAAAAAACCGCCTTTATCTCAAACTCGCGTTCTGGACTATGCCATTTTTTTACCATTTAAAAAAAAATAAACAGAAAACAAAAATCAGCATTTTAAAAACATGCCAGGAAAAGGTGGAGGAGGGGGACTTCATGCAAAAACTGAAAAGGTGGGAAAACATTTCCTTTTATTTTTGTTTTCTTGTTTTTATTTCAGACGGTTCTGTCAAAATCCCTCTCTCTCTCTCTCCCTCTCTTTGTTTATGGAGAGAGTATAGTGTAATTAGAGTTCCTAACATGGCCGTCGCTTGCACTCTCTCTCCCTCCCTCTCTCTCTCTCTCTCTCCCTCTCCCTCTCCCCACGCACGTATTCTATCCGCGATGCGCGCGCACAAGAGGCCAGCCATGCACCCGTTCTGTGCCGGCACCCTTCCTGCCTGCAAAAACGATCAGCCCCGTCTGCAAAAAAACCCACCCCAGCCCACCGAAAACCGGGGAATAAAACGCAGAACACACGCAGATAAAAGCAAAATGCAAGGGACTTTCCTCCTTCTTTCAAGTTTTTGTGAAAGATTGAATTGCTGTCTCGGGCAGAGAGAATTTTTGGGGGGTACGTCTGCTTTGGCAGGAGCAGGACCCCCTTCCCCACACGCGGCTCGTCTACGTCACATCTCGCCATGTCTTTAACCAATTGAAAGATCTACCGATGCGAGGAATCTCATCTCTCGCACGCGCAGACGCGTGCGCGCACGCAAGACAACACACAAAAACACATGCAAACAAAACATGCATGCATGCACGTTAACCCATGCATGAACACGCACACAGAAAATAAGAATCGCACGTATGCACGCGTGTGCAACACACACAAACGCCCGTGCGCACACAAGCACAAGCACGTAAAAGGACAGATGCACTCACACACACACAAACTGTACTTATATAAAATATACTTATATTAATTTAAGTTTATGCTGTGCAAACACATGCATGGATTTAGATCCAGTGCATGTGCACTTAAGACTTCAGTAGCAATGTCAGGTTTTCACGAATACACGCAGAGGTATCTTTTTGGGTTATCTGCAGGAAGGTGCTCTGAAGCTTCTCACTTGTGCAGTCATTACTCTGAGTGTTGCTATCTGTTGCCCCAGCTTGTTGTGGTGTGCGTTGCGTAAAGTTCACATGAGGACAAGGGTTTGCTTTGTGTCAGCTGCCAGATTTCCGCAGAACAGGCTGCTGCGTCACCTCACCCACATAGCGCTGAATCTATTTTCACCAAACAGATAAAACGCACCCACAGAAATACTTCACCTTACATTTACCATTTATCGATTGCTATAACATCCCATACATTGCTTTAAGGAATCTGACTAGATTACCCATTCAGTAAAATCTGCCTTTTGGTGTATCTTGCAAGAGGATCAAGGCTTATCAAACATTTCCCGATAAAATTTCACCTGTCAAAGAATGCACATTAGTAATAAATGTACATATTAAAATCTACTAGCGATAACAGATACTAAACTGAATTGTTTGGGCTAAAAAATATATAAAGACATGTTTGAAGACTGATACTTGTTATTTATGGAATATTAATATCTGTCCATTTCCTAAAAATAAAATAAAAGATATTAGGGTAACAAAATAATGAAAACTATGACATTAAATTCCTGTCTTACAACATAATTACACCCCTTCATATTTAGGTTTACATACTTTCAAAATAATAAGCGCAAAAGAAACTCAAAGTAAATCAAGTAAACTGAACATTGTGCAACTAGAATATTATTATTTTAGAATAACAAAACTGATGATTATGTACATCTAATAATTCTGATACAGGGAAGATTTTGCAGAAACAAAATGGACGCCCCAGTAATGCATTCAGAAATGACCGACCTGCCCTGTTATCAGCAGTCAAACAGCAAATATTTGCCCATTTAATCTTATCTGCTACGTCCTGTAACTGGAAAATAAAAATAATACAATAAACAAAAAGAAAAACCAGAAGACAATAGTCCTTTTACTTTTGCTTGGATATAATAACGGATATGATAATTCAGAGAGGCTGTTCTGTGAGGCTCGGGTCTCCAGCCTGTTCTGGGTCTCATTAAGACAGAGCTTTACGAAAGGAAACATGTTTTTTTCTCATTTAAAATGTAATTTACTTTCGTCATAAGGAAAATCAAGCCTTATAATTAAAACCTTGAGGATATTTCAAAAATAATTTCTCAAAATCTGATATTTAGTAACAATTCATTAGCTGCCAACAGTTCCTTTTGAAATTACTCCACACAGCACAGTAAAAAGCAGTTTTCAGTGCCAGTAACAGTGAATTTAACGAGCATTTTTACAACCCTGTAAGCTGTACCTGACAAACCGATACTGTACATTTAAAGACAAAAGAGCACTGCATTTAAATAACTGTCTTATCAAGTATACAGACATTAAACCACAGAAACCAATTTCAAAGCATGGAATAATGTTGAGCAAAAGGGTAAAATGCATTAATTCACAGAACTCATTACACTTATATGTATGTACATACAGTATATAGCTACATTGATATTCAAATTTCCATAAAATCATTACACTACAAGTGCTTGAAAAAATATTTCCTGACACAATTTTAACTTAGTAAGGCAGAGACTACCTGCAGAAGATAACACAAACTGAGCGGCCCTGCTCTGCTGCTAAAACAAATGTAACTCATCTAATACCACTTTATATTGCAGAAAAGCATTTATCTGAGTAAACAGCGTGGATGAATGTCATTGGCTGGCTGAGAGGAAGAGAGGCAGGCGAGAGAGCGTTTGGGAGGGCATGAGCCAGGGCCGCGGACCCACCATTATTCCAGTAAGCACACGCACACACACACACACACACACACACACACACACACACACACACAGCACATTCATATACATTGTACACACATACACATACACACACTCACACAAACACAAACACGCATACACACATGCAGACGCACACGTACACACACACACACACACACACACATCATATGCATTTTACACACATACACATACACACACACACACACACACACACACACACACACACAGCACATTCATATGCATTGTACACACATACACATACACACACTCACACAAACAACACGCATACACACATGCAGACGCACACACACACACACACACACACAGACAACATACATAGCATACAGACACACACACACACACTTGTGCACTGTACACACACACACAAACAACACAGAGCACATGCATATGCATTGTACACACATACACACACTCACACAAACACGCATACACCCATGTAGACACACACTTATACACACACGCATAGACATACACACAGTGCACTCATTCATACTCAACACACAAACACAGACACACACACGGATATATTCCCTTCTGGCAAACCCAATAAGAAAATCTGAGTTATATGAAGTCATAGAAAGTCATATAAAAGAACAGAGGAATGACAACAGAGACCTTGACCTGTAACTGCTAGGGCTGAGTTATGGAAAAAGATTTAAGAAAGAAAACCACACTGAAGTACAAACACCAAACAGAAAAAACAGTAACCAAATCTTAAAATGGCGATGAAAAAAATGTAACCATTAATTTCTAGAATCGTTTTCTTTTTAAATTTGATTACTACTTTATTATTAAAATTATTTATTTGATTCTTACTTTTCTTCTGCATGTTAGGAGCAGAAGAGAGAGGGGGAGAGAGAAAGAGAGAGAAAGAAAGAGGAGAGAAACAGAGGAAGACCGAGTAGGGTCTACCGGGCGGTCCCTGTCAAAAGCCGCACGTGTCTAAACTGCTTCTCTATTACCACAGGGACCTCGGAGGCCACCGCCTATTGAGACAGCAACAAAGGGCGTGACCTCCGGGGGTCGGAGGTCAGAGCCTATTGAGTGGGGAACAAAAGGGCGTCACCCGTGGGGGTTAAAAAGTGCTCCTGTGGGAGGCCCGGGCCCCTTTGAGTCACGGCTGTGTTTACTTAGAGTAGGTGAAGATCACTAAAACATAAGTAACAGGGATTAAGAGGTTACCCCCCCCCTCCCCTTACCCTGAGGGAGCGTCAGTCAGACATCTCCCCTAAGTAGGGCCCATTACCACTCTCCTCACTCTCTCTCTCTCTCACCCTCTCCCTCTTTCCCTCTCTCTCTCTCTCTCCCTATCTCTCCATTAAGAGCGCCAGACCAGCACGCCAGAGCTCGGCGAGGTGGAGGAGACACGCTACGCTACGCTACGCGACGACCCCGTTGGTACTCAAACTCACGCGCTGCCGCCGCCCTGCCCCGGGAACAAAACGCACGCCAAAGCGACGCCGAAACGAAACCCGCCAGCGCAAAAAATTAAACAACGTGATAAATAATGCCGTACGCAGGCGCGAGCCCAACTGCTGTCCGTCGAGAGCGCCGCCGCGCTAGCAAAGGCTAGGACAGCACACGACGTTAAACAGAAGCAACTATTTACCCTTTAAACGCCCGGCACCGGTTCACACTCACAACTGTAAAACTGAAAACAGTTCAAATGATCAAACATTTGATCATTTATGATGTGAACACAAAGCTCTAACACGTGCTTGAAAGGGTAGCGTTAAAAAAAAACATCTCGATGGCTGTCGGATCAAACTTGACAAATGTCTACTCCTGTCCCACAAAATCACAAGTTAAATAAACGTACTTGCGATTAAACTGGTCGCTAATGCAACACAAAGACGAAGAAATATTTGCTTATTGACAGCCACTGCTTGACTGTAGCCACAGTGGACCATCTCTTAAAATGGGGGAAAAAATGACTGAAATCACAAAATGGAGGATGCAGTGAGTCAGGAACGACATGGCCGCTCCGGACCCTTCTGTAAATGTACCGTACACAACATCAATAAAGACGCCACGCACTTTCACATTTCAATAGAACTATCGCAACGTTCTTTTGTTACGCTTCTACCTATAACAATATTTAACAATGTATGTTAATTATGAAACAAAGTGATTTTCTGAAACATCAGTATGGATATATTATTCATTTTAACACGTGTGCGTGAAAAACAAGTTAACCTTCTGCTTTCTGAAAGAAAATATAAAAAACAGAAAGATAATGAAACTGTTCTTTTATCAACGATGGATTGTTAATAGTTAAAATGGTTTATAATGGATTCAGTCCTACTTAAATACAAATTGAAAAGCCAACACAGAGCATAACTGATCTTTTTTGCTGATACATTTAACAACACAATAGATATATATGAACCACAAAAAATTAAGGGCATTTCCAATTATGATTTTTATTAAAGTAAATGATAAATAAATTTTTTTATTTATATTGTAGAGTTATATGTTGACCACAAAACAATTAAGTTTCCAAATTTGTAAAAGGTAGGCAAGTTAATATTTTTATTAAAATTATGTTGCATTACACCTTAATTCTCAAAATATGATCGGCAATAATCAATAAAAGAAAAGGAACACTAGTGTGTACTCGCCATAGTCATCTGAACACTTACTGACTAAAAAAGAGAAAAAATGCAATTTATTTGGCCACATTAAAGAGAATTATACATATAAACAGCAGTCTTTTCTATACATTTGCACCTGTATACTGTACAATATATTCTACAGAAAGCTCTTTATTTTTGTTTTATGCCCATGTAAATATTATAATGGACTGAACTTTATGAACAGTAAAAAGCAAATGCATTTATTTTTACACCTCGGACTTCATGATGACAGAAATGAAAAAAATTGGGAAAACCAAAAAATCCAGTATTGGCTACTAAAATTTATCTCAGCATTTTCCCCCCATTTTTTATAATGTTAAATATTTATCACCAAACACATTTACAGAAATTACAACAAACGTGTAGCAGGGTTACATCATCCCTGAAAATATGTTATACAGTCTTTTCATATTTACACATATACACACATACATACGAATATATATATATATATATATATATATATATATATATATATATATATATATATATATATATACATGTATATATACATACATATATACATATATATTCTATTAAATATTATTCTAATAAGAATGTGTAATTGTATATATATATATATACACACATACCTATATACGTATATATTCTATTAAATATTAATCTAATAGGAATGTGTGCTTGTATATGTTTATATATATATATACATATATATATATATAAGCACATATATTTATCTTTATCATTAGAATAATATTTAACAGAATATAGGAACATAAAATATAAGATAAGAGATGGCTTTGTGGTGAGTATTATATCACTAATTATGGGTATGTTCAGAGAGCCACCATTTTCTTCATTATAATACACTGCAATGAATTTATTATACCTGAAGTATATGCAGAAATTACACAGTGTATAAAAAAGGTGGAAACTACATTTTCTGTGAAAATACCATACATTTAATGTCAGACAGTTTAATGTCTGACCACTGGAGAAATTCACTCCTCATTTTCCTTGTTATATTTTACAGAATAAACATTGTATAGCAATAAAATGTGATATTTTAATAATGATTGATTTGATTGTATTGTATTTACACTAAACAGCACGTTACAATTCTTAATGAAAAAAATGAAGATTGTATATGATTACAGACAAATAAAACCAATATTTGCTAAATATTAACCCAGTGTAAACCAACTGGATTTGTGCATAATTCTTCCCAGAAATTCACAGTGAAAGCTACAATATTTACTTATTCTGTAATTCCCCGTATTTCAAAGCACCAACAAGTAAATGTCATAGCCTGAATGGGAGTCAAGAAATTAATTATTTTACCATATTATTTTTTAAAATTACATTTACATAGGCTGCCGCTTTTTAATAAAGCATGTGGCAGATATATTTCAGTTATTATGAGCACGTTACTCATGCTAAAAATAATTCTTGTATATCATTTCAAGCAGAATTTTTGCTTTACATTTTGTTCCACTTTATTTTATGCACATGCAAACTACTGTAAATGTAATATACAAATGATATGCCGACTAATTGAATACAATTTTTGTAATACACATATAAAATAACAAATCAGATCTCACATCATAATAACAATTATTAACATGCAGCCTTGACATTATTTCAGTAAACATGAACTCTAATCAGAACAAGTCACTTTTGTGTGGAAAACTCAGCGGACTCCAGCAAAATCAGGGAAATGCCATGAACTGACAATTTATGATCGATTATTATATTTTATTACAAATTCTGCTTTTGTGATAATCACAACAAACAATACCATTTTAATAACTGAACTGCTCAAAAATAAATCTATATATTTTACCATTTTCCATGCATAGTACAAATTACCTGAAGTCAGATAGGCAAACGAGACTGATAAAATTTAGGTTTTAAAGAATTGAATTATCGATACTAATTGGTATTAAACAAAAACACATTATCTGATATTTTCATTTGTTTAAATGGGGAATCTACTCATTTAAAGTGACCAATAAATAAATTAGTTTTCATGTTCTACAATTAAAAAGAAATACATCCTAAAAAACAGGTTAAAGAAATGCTTAGTATCATATTTTCTTGAACCATGTTACAGAAGTCTTATTATTTGAAACACACCTAGAGTAACTGTCACAGCTATCCTGACTCCTTAATAAAAGGGAAATAAAACAAATCTTCAAAGTGGGAAGTGCACTGAACTGAAAGTATGCATAACGACGCAACTGAAGGATAAAAATAATCGAAAGGTTTTGAGGTCCTCGGTACATTTGCAAGTTCTTACAAGTGCAGCACGCTGGTTTCACAGTCGAAATGCGAGGGCTTATTCAGGCAAGGGTTAAGTAAGTAAACACATTTATCTGGGCCATTTCAAGCCCCTAACAGAAAAAAGGGACAAGAGAATATCCCACCCCAAAAAACCAGACTCACCTTCCATACAGGCTGTGGGGACCGCAGCGAGCCTGAAGAGGGTTTCACGAGAAATGGCCCTCTCCGAAATTCTCCCCGCCGTCCCGACTGTGCCTCCCAGCCCAGCAGTGTCAGGAGCAGGACAAACTCCCCCACCCCTCCTCCCCCCCCCACACCCACCCCCAACCGGCTCCCCCTGGTGCACTCCGATGCAGGCACACTGTACTTTTCGACACTGCGCTTCTTCGGCAGACCAGCCGAATATTTCCCCTTTCGAGAACGCTAGAAAGCTTAGCGAAGGAGCGCGGGTCGCACCGAGGGGGAACCGCTAACGCTCCTCTTCGGCGCTGACTCACGGGAGACCGTCTAAGGCCAGGGGCGCACCTCAGCGCGAACTCATCGACCGTCGGCCCGGGCGGTCGAAAGACGGGCGACGGGGGGCGGGCGGCGGCGAGGCGTGAATTTCGGACGCGTACCCCCGTGAGCGGCGCCGCCCTGCACGGCAGGGGAACGCTAGCGAGAGCGGGTCGAAACGCACGGCAGGGGAACGCTAGCGAGAGCGGGTCGAAGCGCACGGCATGGCACGGTCCCGGTCCGGGAAAGAGCTGATCGAGCAAAACTCGGGGAAGGTTTAAAAAAAAAAAAAAAAAAAAGTCAACGACACAGAGAGAAGACGAGAGAGAAGACACCACTGGCCGCGCGCTCAGAGAGCCCGCGCTGAACGCACTGAACCGCGGGAGCTCCTCAGAGGCGCGACGATTTCACATCCGATTAAAACAAACTCTGCGCAGACGATATTCTTCCAGAGTCTGATATGAAACGATCGCAAAACTGAACTCTGGAGTATGAGGTTCGGATGCTGCGCGACACGGCGAAACTAAATACTTTTCCATACTTTGAAAGCACTAACTTAGTAGCACATCTTTGAAATGATCAACCGAGATTACTGACTACATTTCGGTCCTTTTTACAATGAGGACCTTGCATTGTAAGGATTCAGATTCATTTTTTTTTTACTTCTATTTCTGTCACATCACTACCGAACACATCACCAGATACACAAAGCAATGCGGTGCCCGACACATCGACCAAGAACGCAGGCTACTATAGGCTAACGTCTACAACCCTGTACTCTAAGTACCCTGTACTCTAAGAGTTCCTGTCCTTTTCGTTTATTGACTCCCACACTCAGAAAAAAAAACAAGATACAAAAATCACAATGATTCCCACATGGGGATCGCCAACCCCACCAAACGCAGTCACACAGACGAATGAACGCTACTTTTAAAACCACCGAACAGATCTTCACTAACGTCCCTTTCTCTTCACAGGCAGATACGCATGATACCTGCGCTGTCCCTCAAGTCCGGAGGACTACCAGCGCTGACCTTCTTTTATCTTCCGGCCTGCCAATCAGAAACGAGACGCGGAGCGAGCGGACGCGGGCCGCACACGCCCTGTGCGTGTGCCACGTCACGGCTTCCACACGGAACGGGACTCCAGGACGATTCACAAGATGGCCGCGGCAACGCGCTAAAATGGACCCCGTTACAGAATGCAAAATAACCTCCCAGTTCAGTGTATTTATAGGTATAGGCTGCTTGTTGGGTGGTACAGAGGTATAAACCATACAAAAAAGCAGGTGGGCAGCCCATATTAAATATGAAATACATACATAAATACTGCCCAACCCTGAGTCCCACACAGGACAGGGAAGTTCCCCCACCAGCCCCTCAACACCGATATCTGTACCTACCCCTAACCTTAACCCTAACCCGAACCCAGAGACACCCCCAAACCTGAGCCAGCATGCACCATGAGTCACACAGATACACAGGATAATTATTATTAATTAATATTCATCGATGGTAAAAAAAAAAAATGTAGCAACCACCAAATGACCAGAAATAAACCCACACATCACACAGTTCTGTTCCCGTATTAACCAGACGTGTTCAACAAGTTTAACCTTCAAAAGCACATCCATAATTTTATTTTTCCTCAAAATGTTCATGAATTTTAGATAACAGCCTGAAAAGGCGGTGCATTGTGAATACAAACAGAAGAAGCCAAGAGAACAATTAAGTTAGCAATCATTTGCCCACTATAATTCAGTTTAATAAATCATAGCTGTTCATTGCTTTTAAAAACAATCGACTGATTTTGACACGGTGAAAATCCCTCCCCTTGCCGATGAGGCATCCATTTTAATTAAATGAATGTCATCGGTGGGCAAAATGGAACCTTACATTTTCACAGTAATAGTAAACTCTGAGGAGAGAACGTAGCTCGCAACGAAGGTTGGCCTTGTTGAATGCCCGCCACGTCACGTCAATTCAACGCCGCGGCAAAGCTACCTCAGAAGGCTCAGCTGCGCAGAGACATAGTCGTAAATAACAGCATTAAACTACTAAAAATAAACGACATCACGTTCAAAAATGCACAAACTATTTTTTCGCACAGCTGAAGCAAGGTCTTGTCAAAGCAACTCAGGGAATTATTAAAACGGAAATAGAACCGTAGCCTTCATCAGCTACCTTCCTGAGTAGATGCAGTGTAAAGTAAATCCGTACTGGGAGGCTGGCTCTCAACCCTGACGTGACTCTCCTCGTGTGGACAGAGGGGTGCGATTCCCTGCCATGGTACTTTCTGCACTGTGATCCCTCTCTCTCTCTGCTTCCCCTCTGTCCGAATAAACAGAAAAACACATGAGGAGGGTAGACCCCGTTCTTCCAAAAGGGGAAACTCTCAGGAGTACGAAGTCACCTATTACCAACCCCCACCCCCACCCCCCACCCCCCCTCACATTGGCACCACAGCTTATCCCTTTATTTCATAAGACAGTGCTGATACACGCTTGTTAGTCAGGGGGCTTTTACCCGCCGAGACTGAAACTCCTCAAGTCGAAGCGGAGACGTACCGTTCAGTCTCTGCTACACGGCAACACAGCCAGGGTCAGCGCTTTCAGTTACTCAGCAGAATAAAAACCACTGGAGTCACTGGAGACTCCGATCAACTGCTGGCGTGAAAGATGACCAAAGATAACTGGCCAAACGAACAGACAAATGGGTGCAAAACAGGAATAATCCGTACTGATTACGCACACTACATAAATGGCTCATCCATACACTACACAAAAATGCTCGAGACACACACACACACACACACACTCACACACACAAACTCACACACACACACACACACACACACACACACAAACTCACACACACACACACTCACACACACACACACACACACACACACACTAGACAGACACAGCACTGCGCAGCACAGACCGCATCACGATCGTCACCCACCCGCGTGGCGAGCCTGGGCCGGAGAGTGCAGTCGGCGCGTCGGCCCATTGCGTTTTATCTTTCCCGTTTAATTGCTGTCCTGATTGCGTTTCCTTCGGAGAAGGCCTCGGTCTTTATCAGGAAAACGCTGAGGACAGCAATTTACTCTACTGCCCCCGGTGTCTGACTGCGGTACCACGCCCCCGTTCAGCCAGCTCCCTCACAAAAAAAATCTGTCGAGCCCTGGCACCTGGCCACCGATTTAAAAATAAACCGGGATAATTTGGCTGCGCTCTGCTCCACATATTTCAGATACAAAATTCAGATACATATTTGAAATACACATTTCAGACACATATTTGACATACGCACTTCAAATGCATATTTGAAATGCACATGTCAGATACATGCGTCTCTCGTGTCTCTTGTATTTGAAATTCTGTCCATGCTGCCAGTTGGGAGTGATCAGGAATGGGTGGGGTGGGGTGGGGTGGGGTGGGGGGGGGGGAGCCAGACAGCCGTCCCGTCCGGACACGCCTTTGCCCCCGCCATCGGCTGAGAGACGGACAGAGTGTGCCAAGCAAGTGCCCCCCCCCCCGCCAGTCACATATTCATCAAGTACAGACACTAAGGGAGGGGGGGTATCACGGGCGGGGGAGACAAAAACAAAAAGAGGGGAACGAGGGAGGGGAGAGAAAGAACCATTACGCAGAAAAAAAACAAGGGCACAGAAAGAAGAGAGGCGTTTGAGTCCACCTTTCAACTGCCGGAGTCCCCAAGGGGTCCGCCCCGCTCCATGATGCTGCCTTTTTTTTTTTTTTTTGCACATAGTTTTTTTATTTATTTTTAAATTTGAATTGAGTATCGCGGAGACAGGCGGTTGGTCGAGGGCGAGGCGGGGGGGCGGGCCGGGGGGGGGGGGGGGCCCTGGCCTGAGGAAACGGCCGCGGCCCTGGCCGTCACCCACGCTCGGCACAGCCACAAACGGCCGCTCCCCTGGCAGCGCGCGCAGATAAGGAGTCTAATCTGCTCCCCGGATTTTGGCCCTCGCGGAAAAGGGGGAGGGGCGAGGTGGGGCGGGGCCGGACTGGCACGGCACGGTCAGCCCAAACTCGCTCGCTCGCTCACCCGGACGCAGCGCCCCTCGTGGCAGACTGCAGCACAGAGGAATCATGGGAAAGGACAATAACGCTGACCTTTTTAAAGAACGTACTCCTCGTCCGGTGCTAGCGTAGCCGACATAATGAGATGAGATCATCTCTGAGGAGTGTAAAAGACGCGCACCCAGCTGTCGATGAGGGGCACATCGACAGAGGATTAAACGGAAACAGAAAAAAAAATGCACACTCTGTTTGATCCTTTATTTAACAAAACAAAAGCAAACTTGTGAAACGTACGCCTCCGTCAGAGTCTACAACATCACAGCCAATCCACTAGAGCTGACTAAACAGACTGCATTTTATGAAAGGAATTATTTGATGTCCGAACTGTTTGATGTGTTCAGTGACTGATCAAACCGATCGAACGTCACGTCCCTGGGGGCAGCGTCAGCACACACTTCTGTACTGCCCCTCAAGTAGAACCTTCTGCCCTCAGCTAGCATCTCCTGCCCCGAATCGTCTGCCCCTCAGCTAGAACCTTCTGCCTTTCCACAGATCCACAGATTACCAACAGACCCTTACATTTGACAAAAATCTTTTCTTTTTTTTCTCTGTGGAGACCTTTTTAAAGACAGAAGAACTTCCCTGTCCTTATGACACAAACTTTATGGGCCAGAGTGTTATTATAAAATGTTTCAAATAATGAATACCCCAGGCCCAGGAAAGGAATATAGAGAGTCTGTGATTAAGGAGACGTTGTGGAGAGCTACACAGATCCACCGTAGGATTAATTACAGGGACCCGTCACACACACTCTCTCTCTCTCTCTCTCTCTCTCTCACACACACACACACACACGCACACACACTCGCACGCAGACACAGACATGCACACACACGCGCACACACGCACACACACACTCTCTCTCTCTCTCTCTCTCTCTCTCTCACACACACACACACACACACACACTCGCATGCAGACACAGACATGCACACACATGCGCACACACACACACACTCTCTCTCTCTCTCACACACACACACACACACACACACACTCTCTCTCTCTCTCTCTCTCTCTCTCTCACACACACACACACACACGCACACACACACTCGCACGCACACACAGACATGCACACACACGCGCACACACACACACGCAGCGCTCCCGAATTCTGCCCCGGTTCGTGCCCGTGTCTCAGTCTGGCACAGACAGACTGGCACTCGACTCCGAGTGAGACCGTAATGAGCAGCTGGCACCGATCCCCTCTCGCCACCATTTTATATCCCGGCTACCAACAAAGGTATTACAGCCCCGCAACCGCCATATATTCACTACTGAGAGAGAGAGAGAGAGAAGGAGAGAGAGAGAGGACAAAGGAGTGTGTGTGAGAGAGGGAAAGACAGAAAGGGACGGAGAGAGATTTGAGAGGGGGAAGACAGAGGGAGAGTAAAAAAAGAGGAGTCCTGCATAATGAGGTGCCTGAAGAAGGGAGAGAAGAAACAATGAGAGAGTGAGAGAAAGAAAGATAGAGGAAGAGAGAGAGAAAGTTAGTTCTTCAGGATGTTAAGATTTTTTATTCCCCCCCAGTCTGATACCATTGCCCTGTAAGCCTTTGTGACTGGAAGAAATGCAAATAGCGTTGACCTGCTCACATGCAGTACACTTCAGGCTATTGAAATGAGTTCCCTCCTCCCCCTGCAACAGCGCCCCCTGCTGCCAGCAGCATCCACAGCCAGAGACGACAGCATGATGTCTGAGATCCAGCCCCCCGCCCTGAACCCAGAATCAACATACTCCATGTCTTCCTCCGAGACATCCTCCTGTCTCTCCCCCAACCCAATATCACTCAACACCCCCTCTTACTTTGAATGGACTGTATCAGTGTTTTTGTAAATATGCCATTTATTGCATTTTCATCATGTTTTAGTGTATTTTATCAGGAGACCTTTAACTGTAACTCTTCTTCTAATACTCCATCTCATTTATTTTCCCCCCTCCTTCTTATTCTTCTAATTACTTATTATTATTATTATTATTATCATTATTAATATTATTATTATTATTATTATTATTATTATTATTATTGACACACAATTAAAAACGGATTAAATGGTTTTTTATATGTCCTCATCAGATGAGTAATTCATATGTTCTCCTTTTTATTCTCATTTGCTCTCCTTCTATAAGTATTTAGTCCATGCTGTTCTTCACACTGCGCTGTAGTCCTGGATGTTTCTGTTAGGTCTCAACAGGTTTAAGCAGTGTATTTTTTCACATATTATCATAACCTGCACACACAAAACTTAAGATTCTTCTTACACTGCCAGTGTACACATGCAGGAGAAAAAGCTGAGTACACAAAGATATTAAAGCCGCAAGATCTAACAGCGATCCTCGACTGACACAGTGAGACTGTGCACATGCCAAGTCCTTTCAACACTGGTACAGTGGTTATAGAGTTCATTTTTTGTTTTGTTTTTGGATAATAAAGCGAGGCTGTAAGAAACTTCCCTCTAAAGTGTGGCTGTTACAGACTTTCCTCTGCAGTGTTGCTGTTAGGGACTCTGCTCTAAAGAGGGTGTATTACGGACTGCCCCCTGCTGCAGATTAATGCAGGGGGCCAGATGCTCTGGTGCAGCAGAGCACAGTACACTGTCAAGGCCATGCCATAAATCTGCGATATAAGAGCAGTACATTCTCTACAATTCCTCCAAAACTGGAGCCCCCCTCTCCCCGCCAAACCCTACCTGGGCCCTCCCCAGGGGTCTCTTTCTCTTGCCTGGAATGGGAGATTACTGTTCGTCCCCAAACGGGACACGTGCAGCGGAGCAGAAACATCTGGAGAACACCTGCTGGGTCACATGACCCAGGCCTGCCCTTGGAGTGTTGGAGCAGCATGAGGAGAGACGGCGAGAGAGACACTAACCTGCTGATTCAGCGCCTCCACGCTCCTCCGCTCTTATCTAGCATCCGTTACCCCGTGCTCTCATCTAACCTCCATTACCCTCTGCTCTTAACTAGCCTCCATTATCTTCTGCTCTTATCTAAACTCCATTATCCTCTTCCTTTATCTAACCTCCATTACCATCTGCTCTTAACTAGCCTCCATTATCTTCTGCTCTTATCTAAACTCCATTATCCTCTTCCTTTATCTAACCTCCATTACCATATGCTCTTAACTAGCCTCCATTATCTTCTGCTCTTATCTAAACTCCATTATCCTCTTCCTTTATCTAACCTCCATTACCATCTGCTCTTAACTAGCCTCCATTATCTTCTGCTCTTATCTAACTTCCAATATCTTCTGATTTCAGCTGTAACCTAACCTCCATTACCCTCTGACCACCCCATGTAAATATCAGTACTAATTTTTATTCAAGGAGAAATAAGTTACAATTTTTACAAAAGAGGCCACATTACACAGTAGAAGGAAAGAGTTCTAAAGAAACTAATAAAAAAAAACAAATATGGCAGTAAATAACATGACTCTGGCCTTCTGACCATAAGTACGGACATGCACAGTAATGCTTCTTTATTGCTGTGTAAAATTTCAGATTAAAATATATATAGAGAGTACAAACAGGAAGTGGACAGAACTGCGTGAACAGATGCAGCTCTGTTTGGGGAGGGGCAGCTCAATTTGGTGGGGGGGAGGGGGGGTGCAGGAGGGTACAGCTCAATTTGGAAGTATTTAGAGCGGTTACAACCACCACTCTGTACTTCCCCATTTAATAATAAAATAAACAGAAACGCAGCCATATTTCCAGTCATTAAAATGATATTTACCACCCTGCTCTCTTGCGGAAGGGCAGGGTGCTATTTCCCATAATTCTAAGCCAAGGGTATGCAGACCTGTTTGCCCATGATGCTTAGTTGTCTCAAGGGGGTGGAGGGTTGTCTAGGAAAATTCTGGAAAAAGAGCCATGGGATAAGGCCAAACCATCTCCTACACATCCACCTCCTCATTCATGAATCCGGAATATGATGAAACTGACTTTTCTGCACACTGTGTATGGAATGGTACTGCTGCGTTTGGAATGAGCCACAGTGTGTGACTTCAGACAGTGTTTGCTGAGCAATACTTGCCTGTGGCTGATGTTCATCACTGACGTGTCTCAGCAATGAAAAAAGTACCCAGTTTTCCCCCACAACTTCTATATAATTAGATTAGTTGAGAACGCACAGACATCTACAACTCAGGTGACGTCAGCAGCAGCGAGTGGCAGACTCTCACCTGTATCGGTGTGAGAATTCTCGGTTCTGGAGTGCGTGTTGGGAACTGGTGCTCTAAGGGAAACAAAGACAGAGGGAGCATTAGTTCCATGAAAAAACAACACGTCTGGCTTTTGCTCTGCTGATGACAGGCTTCTAATTTGTGCACGTAATCGTCCCCTGGTTTAATTTTAATTGCCTCATTATTTCCTCCCGATCCAGCTCAGCTGATGTGTGGTGACTGTTCTGGGAGCCTCTGCAGATAATGATACAGCTCTGACTTAAACCTACACACACACACACACACACACACACATTCACACAAACACACATATGCTCAGGCATACATGTGCATGCACACACAGAGGCACATGCAGAGACATACATGCAAATGCACACGCACACACTCAAACACATGCATGTATGAGCATGCACATCCAAAGAAACACATGCACACACACACACACACAATTTGTGGCTCTCCACAGGTGTACCCTGAGGGTCTGTTGCTCTGTTTTTTGGATTCCAAGACAATTGTTTCATTATTTCATTAAACCCAATCACATCATCTGACACTGTTAATAAAGTCAAGAGCTACAGCTGCAGAATGCTCGTTCATCCCTGGCCTGATACTGCAGTGAACCAGAACTGCTGTATACAGCTGTTTAGAAAATTAAGCCAGAATAGTTGGTTTGCAAAAACCAATAAACACACCCGTCCCTCCAATAGCAGAGTTTGCCAGACCTAATTCAAACCCAAGATTTGGGACGTGTTAAAAAAAACCTCTATATTAATTTGCAGATTCAAGCATAAATACATTGAAAGGACAACGATAATAGACACTCCTGGAGAATAACATGTTTTAGAAGAAATCTTTGGAACACAGCAGATTTGTAAA
This sequence comes from Anguilla rostrata, assembly GCF_018555375.3. Classification (NCBI taxonomy): domain Eukaryota; kingdom Metazoa; phylum Chordata; class Actinopteri; order Anguilliformes; family Anguillidae; genus Anguilla; species Anguilla rostrata. Next base: position 45,975,132 of record NC_057939.1, on the reverse strand, counting down.
TTTGGTGAGAGCTGACCACCTTTATTTAACGAAGAAACATCACGCTGTTAGCCTCTGCAATTGCTCGCGCTCTGCAATTACTGTCGGTCTTGGAGAGGAATTTGCAAGCATCCAAGCAATCAAAGCAGTTTTCAAGTGTCACGTCGTGCCCAGTGGCCATCTGCTACCTGTGCAATAATTTCTTTCCAGATTCCACGGTGAATTACTTTGCAGCATTTCATTCATCGGGAACAAAAAAAATGACATTAAAATTTGAAAAGATCAAAACCGGTGTTGCTAGATTCAGTGATGTAGCCGTCTCACTCTCGGACCGTGAACCTGTACAGAACTAGCATCAGAAAAGCATTGCAGGATCACTTAAAATAAAGGAGGTCGCAACCCCGCTTCTTCAAAGCCTGTCGGGTTTAGCCTGCAGCACCGCGGCGACGCAAACAAAGCCGTTTGGGAAACCCGGCGGCGCGGGTCAGGTTCGTGCGGCGCGTCCCCCCGAGACTCGAGCAGCCACGCGGCGGGGAGCGAGCGAACCCCCCGGCTAAACGCGTGAAGCCGCAGCCCGGGGAGAACGCAAGACCGCCAAACCTGCTCCGCGAAGTCCTCTCTCCCCCGTAACTATGACAGCAGACAGACGGTGTCTGGGTCAGGGGCTAAGCTCGGAGGGGAAGAGAGGCCGCGGCACGGCTATCTGCTGACAGTTCATAAACATCGACCCAAGAGGGCGCGTCTGCCGTCATGGGTCACAGGTGCCAAGACGAGGAGGAGGGAGAAAAAACTAAATAAATATGTGACTGAATAACCAGTACCTATATATTCAGGTCTGTAGGTGGGTTTATAAACAGATCACCCATGCCAGTAAGATAAGGCATGACAATACCAAACAAAACATCTGCAATAAACGACCGAGGACCATTTCATGTCATATTTATTGCATTTAAGTTAAATGTAAATGTTTTCTACTTATTTATACATGCATGTTTATTATTACTCCATTTTAAGTTGACATCATTTGTTCTTTTAACGTTCATGCTTTACCATTGGAAAGCCAACATTATTTATCAATTTATAATATAAGTATGTATTGTATGTAATATACATATCAAATAAGTACGCATGTAGTTCCATTCCTTTAACACTTCAGTGCTTCAAAGGAAGGAATTCGAGGAGTTGAATTATTTCCTGAGTGCTATTAAATGCCTCCATCACGACTCCTTCAGACATCTGACCTCAGATATTTGAAAAATCAAAAAAAAAAACAAAGACACTCATGAGAGAAGCAGAACTGGAGATGAGAGGTGAGGTTAAACTGGAGAAAAATAGGCCCCTTGGGGCAGCAAACACACACATGCACACGCACAGACACATACACACACGCAAGCACGCGCGCACACACACATACAAACACATGTGCACACACATGCACTCACACACACGGACCCTAAGTGTGCACCTGGCTCTGCCCAGGTGCACTCTTAGGGCCTGTTGGTCTGTTTTTTGGATTCCAACACACGTCTTTGTCTGGTTTAATAATTAACAGAATCTTAGCCTCTCCAGCTGAGAGACGGCTGTTGATTACCATGAAGCAGTAAGAATACAGAAGAACACAGGCTGACACCAGGAGAGAAACTCAACAGTGTGAGTGTGTGTGTGCGCGCATGTGTGTGTGTGTGTGTGTGTGTGAGCCTGAGATTTTTCACTAAACTGCTCTCCTTGTTAGTGCCCATTTCACTCAATCCATGTATCCTCTGTTCCAAACGTTTTAAAAATGTGAAACACCTTGAGAAACAGGTGATGCCACATTCAGTTACAAATTCCTGTTCAAAACGTGATGTGAATTATAATTCTTGGGGGGCGGGGGGGCAAAAAATTTTTATCATACTGTTCTTTGCCTTCTGATTAGAAAATGACTGATATCAAATTGACCAACAAACAATGATATTGTCAGCAGCTGAAAGACACCTGGAGATCCGCTGTGCTGTATAGCTTCAGGTTCATGGTGTCATGTCCTTCAAAGATTGAAAGAAAAATATACGGATGTTAAAAACAATGATGTGACACCAGCAGACCAGAGTAAAGCTAACAGGATGGATAATAATGATAATAATAATAATAATAATAATAATAATAATCTTTGCTCAGCTCCTTGATCTGCACAATAGCAATCTGTTTTCGCTCTCTCTCTCTCTCTCTCTCTCTCTCTCTCTTTCTCTCTCGCTCTCTCTCTCTCTCTCTAGTTGCTATGATACAACTCATCTGAAACACTGGCTTTAATAAGTCACCACCGCATGGGAAAACACATCCAAACACACGAGGGAAAAATACCAAAAAAACTAAAAACAACGTGATGTCACAGATGATTGGCGAATCACACTTACTAAAAGAAGAAGGCAGTCGTGGGTTTATATTCTTCTTCATGTGCCAGAAGATCTACCACCCAAATCAAGAGAAATGCAGTCCAGCCAGGAGTCAATTTCTGGCACATTTAAAATCTTATTTTAATATCCCCCTTCCTGGACTTGATCAAAATTTCAAAACACACATAAAAATTATACTTTGCACCTGTTTTAATCATTAAAATATGCTACACTATTAATGTTTTTCCTAAATAAATCCAAGTGACACTGAAAGAAATCACTCTGTGATTCTACAATTCCTACTAACACAGATGGGCGAATAACACATACTGTATAAATACAAAAATCGTGTTCTCACATAAATGACTACAAATTGTGACACCTTAAAATCCATACTATAAACCAGGTCACCAGCAACATTACATAACCGTATATCTGACATATTTGTCATTATTTTGAATACCAGCCCATGAAATTCCTGCCGTTCCTTCTTGTGCATTTTCCACAGAGATGAAGGGAAACTGAAAGCATTTCACACAGCCTGCTCCTCTCCTCAGAAGTAAAGTAACTGTTGCTCGAGCTAAATAAGGCCCACTGAAGCCAATTAACTTTCGATTGTTCCATATCAAACAGACAAAAACATCCATGGCTTGCAGATGAAACAATCTCAGGGAGATGTGAGTGTGTCAGTGCTTCAACTAACAGTATGGTGCAGGACCACAAAGAAGGAACAGCCTTAATGTCAGGACCCAAACGTTCAGCATAAAGGCGCCGTTTATTTGAAACCATACACAGTACTACACGTGGAACCAGTGACTATTTTACACCCTACAGTACTACACGTGGAACCAGTGACTATTTTACACCCTACAGTACTACAGGAAGCACCAGTGATTATTTCACACCCTACAGTACTACAGGAGAGCCAGTGACTATTTTACACCCTACAGTACTACAGGAAGAACCAGTGATTATTTTACACTCTACAGTATAACAGGAAGCACCAGTGACTATTTTACACCCGACAGTACTACAGGAGAGCCAGTGACTATTTACACCCTACAGGACTACAGGACGAGCCAGTGATTATTTTATACCCTACAGTACTACAGGAGAGCCAGTGACTATTTTATATCCTGCAGGCCATACATAGTACTACAGGAGAGCCAGTGACTATTTTACACACTACAGGACTGCAGGATAGCCAGTGACTATTTTACACCCTATAGGTCACACACAGCACTACAGAGAAGTGCTCTTTATTAAAGAACTTGTATCTGTGTGGGCATAGAACATTTTTTTAAACTGCTGACAACTCGCATTCTGTAACTCCAAAAGGTTTTCACCGGTTTGGGACTTACCTAATCAACTTCACTTCTTTTTTTTAATTAAAAAAATGTATCTGAACGCAGAAACAGCTCAGCCCTCTCTGGTACCAGGAGCGGGAAAGAACAGCCAAACCCCACAGAGATTTATTCCATCAGCCTCTGGGATGCAGTCGACTCAGGACCTGGCTCTTGCTCGCTGTAACTTTAAAGGACCTGAAGTTGCTCTGGCAGAAAAAGGCAGAACTACAAGTTCAGCCAAAATAGACAATAAAGCTGTTTGGTGGAACACGCCAAAATGCAGCAGGCCCGTTTGGTCCAGAGACCCATTTTTCCTAAATGATTCACAATGGAAAGAAAAGCACTTTTCTGTCCTTAAATGAACTTTTTGTGCTTTGCTGTCAAATCTGGCAAGGAAATATTCAGGGTAAAAAAATGTGTCTCTCTGAAGAAACCATTAATTGCAATTTTTTAAATAACTATATATATTTTTCTTGAATTTATTTTCTGCTCCCAGTAAAAATTAATTCAGCCTCATACTGCAAGACAGACATAAATACATTTGCAGAACTATGAGCGATATCCAAACCCTACTGTACTTTCTGCGGTCATATTTAATCGTCCACACTGGAGAGAGAGGCCGTAGCATGGTGTACATGCTCATGTACATCTGCCTTTCCAACAGTGAAGTTCATTCATATGGAGGAAAACCGCGCGGCTCCAGCGGAAAGCCGCCATGCTCCGTGCGCAGTGCGTACACGTTTCCTCTCACTCTGCAGCAGATTCACCAGCCTCCCCCCACCCCACACACACACACACCCCTCCGTGAGCTTACTCAGCACCTGAGCAGAACCACAGCCCCCTGAGACCAAGGCGGGAAGGAGTGAGAGAGAGAGAAAAAGTGGGAGGGAGAGAGGGAGGGAGGGGGAGAGAGAGAGAGAGAGAGGGAGGGAGGGAGAGAGGATGAGAGAAACAGACAGAGATAGAGAGATGTAAAGAATGTTCAACAATTAACTCAGTAATTAGATAATAAAGGAAGCAGAAGTTTGCCATTGTTCCACTGCCACTTTAACATTAACGTGTTTATATTCTTCTTTTTTCCTTGTTCAGCATTTTCCAGTATTGCCGTGAATCTGAACTTGGACTTGGGGGAGAAAGGGAGAAAAAAGAGAGAGAGAGAGAGAGAAAGGGAGAGAAATACAGACTATTGGTGGTTTGTGTGCGCTTGACTGAAGGGATGTAATTACCCTAAAGATTTGAGTACGTGCCACAGAAAAGCTCAATGATTAAAGTCACGTTGGATAAAGGAGTGAAACACTTTTTAAACCCCCCTTTAGCACCCAGTACACCGTCTCTAAAAAAGCAAGACAGCGAAGCGAATCAACACACCAGCACTGAGCAGCTTCAGAGCAAGCCGATAACACAGATAAAGCCAGAGGTTTTATTCCAATTTTCCACAGATATTGGCATAAAAAGTCTCTAATATTTTGATTCATATCACTGGCATCATAAAATCCCTGTATATCCAAAAAGGTAACATTTTTTGGAGTTATAATGTTTAACTATTACATTACATTACAATAGGCAAGTTCTGTCTACATTGTTTTTTGAATAAACTTTATTGGTTCCAGAGCCATGAAAATCTGACAGTACACAGAAGATTCAAGCTTTTCATTTATATAAGCACCCCGAAAATGGCAGAAATTGAGCCGTACAGTAGGTTTTTATGATGCTGATAATATAGGACAACAGAGAATTCACATCCCACAGGAACAGATCCTCAGTGGAGAAACAGAGTGAGCAAAGAATGTATAAAAGAGGCAGGATTCACAGACACAATTAAAGTGAAGAAATTCAATCATGAGATCCATAACTGCCAGATTATACCCAAACTGAGCTCCAGAAAGAGACAGCAGTCTGCCTCTTCAATGTGATTCCATTTTCCTGATGAAATGCTGTAGTTATGGAAACACGACATATTTCATTCCACAGTGATATGGTTGATTTAAAGAGAATTAGAAGAGACAAATTACAAGTTTTCAGCTGTAGTAATTTTTTATACATGTGAAAAGTATTTATATATATATATATATATATATATACTGTATAATACATACAATATATTGCAGTATCTATAATAATGAAAATTATATCTAATTAAAACAGCACTGTGGTTATTTTGATTGATATCATTCTTGGCACTTAACGACTATATTTGAACTTGTCAATCTGCTATTATCATTACTGACATTAGAATAAATGTAACTTTAGGGAAGTGTTAGTAGCACAGTATCACTCTAAGTAATGGCTAAAGTATTTGTTTTTGCCATTTTTGCTTTTAGCAATTCAGTGAATGCAAAAGTGAAAAACTGCTACATATTAAACCATTATTCTGACACATAAATCAATTATGTTTGTCCATAAAAAGATGACCATCCATGCCTTGATATTTAAGGTATTCAAAGTTCTCTCACACACACAACTGTGAAAGTAGACCCCCAAACCCTGAGATACAGGATAATGACACCATTCTAATAAGAGGTTCTTTTTTGAGGAGATCAAAACCAAAAATGTCCGCTCAAATCTAAACCCGTCCCGCGCGCCTGAATCCATGCACGGTCCTCCAAGGAGACGTTTGCTGCCTTCAAAAATTTTTAATCGAGTCGGAAGTGGACACGCAAGGAACACGCAACTTTCTGTTACACAGAGTAGCATGATACCACGCAGACAAATAATCTTAGACTCGGTTGTGGAATTGAAAAAGGCCGTAAAGGAACTGGCATTCCCTCACATAAATAAATCAGGTGAACAAGTTCCCCTTTAAAACGAGCTAGCTGTGCAGGTTAGGATTACTAGAGAATGTCTGGAGCCGCTGAGGGACAAAAATCCCCACCAAATCGTTCAGGACCAGAAATCTTAGGGCGATAACGTAGGTCAAATATGTATAGACCATAACCCATGAGATAACAGAGGCTAAAACGATATAGATGATAAACCATAGGCGATAACACAGGCCAAAACTGTCTACACTATAACCCATAGGATATAAAACGGGATAAAACTGTCTAGACCATATATCATAGGATATAAGAGGCCAAATCTGTATAGACCATAAACCGTATGAGATAACATATGCAAAATCTGTATAGACCACATGAGATGGCATAGGCCAAATCCATATAGACCATAAACTATAGGAGATAACACTGGGTAAAACTACATAGACCATACATTATAGGATATAACAGACCAAATCTGTATAGGCCAGAAACCATAGGCGGTAACACACAATAATTCTGCATAAAGTATAAACCACAGCAGACTAAACAGGTAACAATAATACTATGAATATTAGTGGGACTCTAGAAGCCTGATGGATGGACACAGTGAATAAAAATGTCCCAGGTGACCTTTATGCTAACGCAGGTACAACTGGAGTCCAGTGCAGACCAGTAAAAGAGCGAACCAGGTATGTCACCAGTACCTTCAAACCGGTGAGGCTACATTTCTACTGCACAAACACCAGTTTAATGCTTAAGTAACACTATACTGCTGTAAAACCGGGTGTCATAGGGCACAACACACAAAAACAAAGTTATAATAATAATAATAATGCAACAGAATGGTGCTGAAAAATGTGTAAAAACATATATATTGTTCAGCTTTTAGCTAAAATTGGCAGACTTGATAATGCACAGAGCTGAATTTTACAGCAGTTCATTAAAACTGATAATGACAAGTACAGTACAGAGATTTACAATGTGAAATGCAGTCTTGCAGGTCACTTTGGCTGAAAGCATCTGCTAAATGATTAAATTGGAAATTGCAGGGATGTACTATATATAATATCACCATGTAGTTATTTTTTATTGGAAAGAAAGAATTTTTTATTTAAATCATCTCACCCAGAGTGAAGCTTATGAAGAGGTTTGTAGCTACAGCATCAATCTCTTGCCATAATGTAGTTCTCCTTAGACACATCTGGGATAAACAAAAATGATATAACATTTTATCAGAAATATTAAGCGCCATGAACAACATAGTAAAAGGCTTCGATGGCATATAGTTAATTACAATGAAATTCACTTACAGCCACTTTTGACAAAAACCTCTTGAATAAAACCACAGAACATACGATAAGAGACATATACATTCAAGTGCAGTCACTAAACTTTAGACCACAATCATCTTAAATTGGCAAACTGAAAATCTGATATTTGTAACGTCTCAAAGAACACCTTTATTTAAAAACACTATTGCGAAAAGGCAACAAATGAAAATGTTACCGTTTGGAAGCATCTGTATCCCGTGTACACCAGTAATTCAATGTCTGAATAACCCTGTACCTATAAGTTAAATTGATGTATACACCTCATTTTTTTATGTACCGTCATCTTCAGAAAAAATACATCGCAATAATTATCTCGCCTTTAGTTAAATATCTGAAGATAGTTAGATCAAAAAGCCGTTCAGAAAATACTTTTATACTGGAATGTCAGACAACCTTAAGATGGAATGCATGACTTGTGAATCATAAAGCATTGTAATTCAAATGTGTGTTTGTTACCTTATAGAGAGAACAAAATATGTTTTGTTAATCTTTTAATCTGAAAACAGAATTACTCAAGCTGCAGAAGCTAACACTATAATACATCAGGTGCATGGTATTGGCGTTGATGCATATTGTTATGACTTGACCACGATCGGAGGATTATTATGACAAATTAGCAACACTATCCCCTATAACATAAGCAAAAGCAAAATCGTAATAATAACAAATAAACACCAGTAGTAATAACGGCAATGCTTTAAGTGAACAATAAGATGACCACCTCGCACAAATGTGTCTTCGTCCTGCGGGCGATTTCTTTTTTGTACTTAAGAATATTTAACTATGCTGATACTACACTAAAATGTGGAAACTAGTAGGTAAACTACACTAAAAATGTTAATAGAAAAGAGCAGCATGTCCGCTCAAAGCACGCCCCTTCACTCCTTCACAAAAGGTTCAAAATATTTTTCACGACAGTAGGCTGCTCAGCATAAATAACTGTGGTTTACTGTATTAATGACGAAGAGAAGAAAAAACATAGGCTACACTAAAACCTGAAAGAAAGAAAAAATACATTCAAGGGTTCAATACCAACCAAAAAATAGGTTACAAGAAAACTTACGTAAAAAGTATATCCGCGCTGCTCCAAAAAAAAAATCAGAACATATTTGACTTGGTAAAGACACAACCGGGCTAGATAAAGAGGAAGCGAAGAAGAAAAATAACTCGAATTTTAATTCCCTGCTAGTAAACTGTTGTCTTCAAGTTCAAGATCAAGTTTGTATCCGCCCCGATCTCTGTGCCGTGCAGAAATGTCATTCTTCACCGTCAGGTTTGTTGTCCTCTCGGTTACTTTCGCTGGCTTAAAGCGGTTGGACGACAATGAAACGCGTGAGAAAGGCTGCTCTGCGCCCCGTCCCCTCTCCCCCGGAGCTCGCTGACAGTGAACCCGATCTGCACTAGGCATTCAGGGCGAGTGACATCCACCAACAACGAGAGGCCCTCTGTCTGGAGGCAGGCTTTTATTCCTAAGAATAGCTTTTCATCTATCGCCACATCAGCGACGGCTTTACCCTAGACTACGGCTTGCCGTTCCTGGGGACGATTAGAAAAGTTCATTTAAGGTGAACTGAGATTCAGAGCGAGACCATCTGACGGGAGCCAGTCTGCGGGCTACCCAGCTAACGTGAACTGTCGTGAAACACGGATTCTAATATTTTCACAGAATATTACTGTAGCAGACAGGATTTTGATATTGTCATTTTTGTTCAGACCAAAAGCCAAATGAAAAAAGACGTCTATGCTTAAAATTATTTGCTTGCAATGTTTGCTCGCGGTGAAATTCATGCAATTCGTTTACATCAAATCCCGTAGATGGTAACATTGGGTTTATTCTTTTGTTTATTTTTCTGTTATTTACACGCGACTAGTGATTTTATTAACCAACAAAACATGTGGACGTGCGTGCATCGCTGGGCTACGTGATAGGAAACCCACCCATATTTGCCCCTTTTGCGTTGAATAGCCTAACTGTATTTTAAAAGGAAATCCAATGCGTTAATATTGATAAACACGTTTAGGAGCGTAAATCACTGGCGCAGCGTGATTTGCGCTGAGAATCCGTAGCTTTTCAAGTCAATATAGCGAGTCCACCAAGAGACATACCATGTTCTGTTGCTATTACAGAGGAGAGTGGAGCCGCCATTCGCTTAAGTAGAACGACAACCTCCTCCACGTTCGAATTGTTATTTTCTACACCAAACTCGACAAGAAAAATAACCTTTGTTTGTAACATTTAGTGCATGGCAACACACGCCTCAGGAAGCAGAGGCGCGCAGATTGCGTGTTTGCACCTGTTGTTTACCTGCTCTCCCGTACCCTGGCCCAGCGTGGATATCACAGCACGTGTCCACAGCAACTGGGCCGCTTTCTTGCTGCTGATAAGCTAAGAAATCTGCAGAGCGCTTCGGGTGATTTCTTGCCCAGACTTGTTCTGACTCGTTTATCTACCTATTTTCCACATATATGGTTCACTGCTTTAGTATCCTGATAATTTGCAGTGGTCTGACCGGACAGTAGTAATGCATTTTTGATCATTTTCATCATGTACAGTTAAATGAATTAATGTCCATACAAATATAAACATATAATATTTGTACCTTTAAATCAGCATGAATGCAACGATACGTTTTGGTTTAGGTTAATAGATGAATATAAACAAAACCGCTTTATATGCTAGTTTTTTTAGCATAGCATTTCACCCCAACTGAAAATACTGAATTTTTCTTATATATTCATGGGCACTATACCCACATACAGAGATAGCCTACACCTTACCACCAGTTAAATACTTCATTGTTATAAAAGTAATTGTAAAACAGTGAATAGCAATGGCATATGGTTTTATTCCTATAACACATTTTATTGGCTTATTTTCCAATAATAATGTGTTGACTATGGTTATTAATGTGACTATGAAACTTGACTGTAATATAATGATTTGATATATATATATATATATATATATATATATATATATAGTCGGTATATACTGTATACATAGTTAGGAATTTTGTTTCAGTATCTCGTGTATGGTAAGAATGATTGTATATACACACGTGGCTTTTTACAAACAGTAAAAAGCTCGGTGTTACCGGTTTATAGTCCGGGAGGGATCAAATGCACTCTATTACAGTGAAAGGTACTCTTTCACAAGATTTTTTTTGTGGAGGTTTATATGGGTCTGTGAAAATGTATTGTATCCTGTGCACCTAGACACCTGTATATCAGAAAGCTCAAAGGAAAGGAGATATATTGCTGCATATCAGGTATGTAGCTCAGTCTCCGTTAAGACTATAAAACGTAGTATAGGTTATTACACCATGGTTACTGCAGCACTTTTTAAACAGACAATGACCTTGCATATCCCCATATCAATCATTTCCTACCTATAAGGGCCACAAAATGACAAAATCTGAGTATGTGTTTCCTATTTAATTGGCAAATAAACACACAATTTACGGTTCAGTTAGAATTAAGCATTGTGCTTTGAAGAAGTACTATTAAAAAAGACATAAAACTGTCCTTTCTGGGCCAATTAAATCAGCTCTAACAGATTACAGTTATAATTTAATTATAATTATGTCAGTATTTCTACAATTCCATGCTAAGCACCATACATTTCAATTCATCAGCTAAACAGCTATGATGAACATTATGATTTATTTATGGTATTTTGAAGTTTAAATTTAATTTCAAAACTTTTCTCATCTTCAAAGATTTACAGACTTACAATTTTGAGATGATATTTTTTGTTGTTGTATATTATTGGGTAGCAGTGTGTGTTATTGTCACTGTTGGTAATAAACAAGAGAGCTGGGATTCGCTTTATTTCAAAATTGTGATTTAGACTGTAAAATGAAAGAAGATTTTAACTTTCACATAACTTTAAAGTGTATAAATGTAGTGTAGTGTATTCTGCAGGTACAACCTTTGTGTAATAACTGATGTTTTTGAAGTGTAAAAAGAAACTACAGCAATATTTAAGAAGTGTGCATTGCATGTAAAAATGAAGCCAACCACAATTTTTACATTTTTAGAATAGTTCTGTTGGTCAATATGCATCCTACCTCGCTATATTTGATCTTTATGATACATATTTATTTACATAATATGTAAATAACCTTTTTAAAAAGTCATTGTTTAAATTTATAAATGAAGCAAAGCTGATTTCTTTGATCTGATGTTTCTTCCGAAGCTGTATAAATTCAGCGCATTCCATAAAGAAACAGACAGGCCAAAATTCAATCCATATTCCTCCTGAACCTCGGTAAACAAATAAGAGAATGAACAGAAATACAGAATTAACTCACTGAACTGTCTCCGGGGGTGGGGGTGGATTTTGTAGGTCAGCTTGAGGACAGATTGATCCTGACTGTATTGAGAAGTGCTCTGAACAGTTCAACAGTAGTTTAGCTGAAATAAAAACTGATCCAATTGTTGACTGGTCGGTCTACGGTCTACAAGGCAGACAACATTACAAGTGGTGCAGAAATCCCAGAGAGAGAATTGTCCCCTAGTTCTGCTTCAGTCTGCCTCCTTTATTTCCTTACTTTAAAAAACAACTATACACTGAAGCTAGGTACTCTCTTCTCCCCTTCCACACAGGTTGAAAGTCCTTAAAGAAAAATGTAGCCACATGTAGAAAGATCTGTCCTCCTAGTGTGGGGGGTGAATAGTTCAGTACTGTACAGAAAGTACACATCCTTTCCAACTGTCCAGTGCAAGGTTATTAGCTACAGCCCCTTCTAGCAAAGTAGCTTCATTGTTTCTATATGTATCTGATCAAAGTCAATCACTCACACAGAATAACCTGTAATAGAATTGCCATCGACGTTGCGCGGGCGGCTCGGACGTTTACCTGAGCTGAACCCGCCGAGGCAGATTAAAAAGAAACTTAAGAGCGTTTGGTTTCTGACGTCATTTTCTCCCAAGCGACGCCGTGCACTTGCGCTGCGGGAGGGAGCGTGCGAGCGAGCGAGCGGCGAGGACAGGATCTAGACTAGAGGGATTAGACGGGAGAGGTGAACAGATTCATGTGACCCTACGCTCAGGTCATACATCGGGCAAGAAACACGGGAGTTACGTTTTCCCTGAAAAAAAGAACATGTCAGATGTTCATTTTAAAAGACATGTTCTCTTTGCGCGGTTAACTAAGAAATTGAATAAAAAAAAAAAAAAAAACTTGTCTAATAATTTGAACAGTACTGTTTGTTCACGCTTCTCTCAAAAGTAGAACTCAGTGAATCTACTCTACCATAAATTATTCGGTGTATTCTAACCGTTTGTGCATGCCATTAAAATGTAGCCTACAAGCTGTGAAAACATCCTCATTATCGCATGACAAAATAAATGCTTTCTTATACTGAGATTTTTTTTTTTCTTCCAGCAATATAAATTGCACCTAAATAATTTCTCATCCATAATTTAAATTGTGCTGATTTCACTGTCGTTCTGGTAATAGCTTGCAATTGACTTACAATGTAATGGAACAGTGTAATGTTCCATTACACTGCAAGTCACTGTGGATAAGAGCATCTTCTAAAGGAGTGGAATACAGCTGGAAATAATGACTGCAGCAGAACTTTTTTTTATTTTTTTTAGATTATTTGATCTAACGGCAGGTATTGTCCCCTGTACGGTGGGGTTTGCCAGACCACTTACCAAAAGGAAAAAATGTCTCGCGTGTGTTTTCAAAGTGTGAAGTTATTAAGTGCACCTCGGAGGCAAGGTTCAGGCCAGGTGGATCTTCATCATTGTTGAAAGCCTGGTCAAAACATTTGGCCAGATAGTTCTCCTTTTTATAATCTTCCCTTTGCCCAGCTGCTGTGATTACTTGTGTATTTCCGTTTTGCATGCCCTGTTAAAAACATAAGCTCCCGCAATATGGGGAAGTTATATTTCTGCATCCCCGGGCTCTCACGAGTACAGTGATTTAGTTTTGAGGGGCTTTTTTTCGGAACACGGTTCTGAAAATCCAGTCTCTAAATTTAGTTCTGTTTGATGGACGAAACAGATTTTTCCAAACCCGAGAGTGCACCAAAAAAAAAAACACCCCGGTGTTTACACAAATAAGTGCACACGACACTGATGGTGTGAAAAAACAAAAAAGCTTAGATGAATGTACCGTGGGTTTACAGAACGAAGTCAAGCTAGCGGTGAGGAGAGGGTGGGGGTGGGGGGGGTGGGGGACACAGTGACAGACACGCCGTAGCCGAAACTCCGGCGAGCACAGCAGATGTGGGGGTGACCCGTGAGGTCACCCTTCCTGGCCTTAGCGGTGCAGAGCGGAGGAGGACGGGGATTTATGGAGTGCTGATGCTCTCAGAAGGGAAAGTCCACTTTCCGCAGCTCCTCGCTGGCGCTCTCGCCCCCAGACTGCTTTTCCGGCACCTCCGGGACGGCCCCGAGGCGCAGGGGCCCCACCCGAATCGCTATCACCGCCCGCGGGTAAACCCAGTCATCCAGCGGTCCAGCACAGGGTACCCCAACCCCGGTCCAGGAGAGCAGCGGGGTCCGCTGGCGTTCCCAACCCCGGTTCTGGAGAGTCACAGGGTCCACTGGTTTCTGTTCTCGCCTTAAAATCACAAACCATTTTAGGCCCAAAAAAAGCAGATGAGGTGAGTTAACTGTCTGATCAGCTGCTTATATTGAAGTGCTGAGAAATTAAAGGGGAGTGAATCTGCTACACTCCAAATAAAAAATAAAATCTGACTCCACTTAGAAATGAGCTGAAAGTCCTGGTAATTTTTTTTTATGACGAGTATATTTTTTCCTGAAAGGAAGAAAGAGTTTGGTTCTTTCAGGGTCTTTGGAGGTGAATGCTACGAGAGGAAATGGGTGCATCCGTTGCCGTGACAACTTCTCGGCTCAAACGCCAGTTATTTGGACCAGGATGAATGCTGCGACTGCACCCATGACATCTCAATTTAAAAATGATGCAATCTGCCCGAAAATACAACCAGCTATTACATCTGTCGGTCAGCTTCGAATAAGCCATACGGAAACCAGAATGTGCCCATTCTCATTTCTCACCCCTCCCATTTCTGTCCAGTTGGGACAGAAAGCTTTCTCACACAACCAGACACTTAACACTTTACCTACATGTCAAGCACAGGGGATGCACATATAACAATAAAAAAAATAACATCGGCATTCTTCACATCGTTCTGCAGGCTGGGATGACATTAGCTTCATCATTAACATTCTTAAAATAATGTTTTAGCCAGAGGCAGTGAGAATATTTAAACTGTGCATCATATAGATGCTTTAATGCAGAATAAAGCATATACTTTAACACAGTATCTCTCCACGCAGGTTGACATTTGCTTGAGGCAATGAAGCCTCAATAGCTTTGCTAATGAGCACAATGGCAATTCCACATTTGAATCTGCAACCTCTAATTCCAGGTCCCTGGCCATTTTAACAACACTACTGTACTGAGCCATATACTCTTTAAACTACGTACACACAGGGCTAGCAGGTGTGTATCTCCCATTGAAGGGCTGATGGATTAATGTAAGATTCAGTGATTAAGGACACATACCCTATACCCAGCAGGCCCAGCCCAAGGAAAATTATTTTATTTCTATATTTTTCCAAATACAGGGATAGCCGCTAACACCCCCCCACCCCCACCTTCCTGACAGTCACCACTCCTTTCCCCAAATCTTTCCTTGTCCCCCATGATGTCCCTGTCCCCCTCTAACCCCCCCCCCCCCCCACCCACCCCCCCGTTGGGGTTTCCATCACTCTTAATGCCGGTAATTAAACATCGAAGCGTCTGCGTTTCTCTAGCTCTGTAGGGGGGGAGGGGGGGGGGGCTGTCCCTGTAATAACCGCCCTTCACTGGCCCCGCAGACGACAGCTGACGAAGGATTACCCCGCAGGCTGGAGGGGCGCCGCACTCCGCCTCTGTAATCTTCAATTAGCCAAATTCAGCGGCTGCGCGTTCGTCCCCCCCCGCCCCTCGCTTGTGAAAACAGCCACGCTTTGGTCCGTACCAAGGGGTCCGCGATGGACCGGCCCGCCAGCCAATAGCGCTGCGTTTGTGCCCCGGTGAGCTTAACCTCCACGGGCAACGGTAAGGTGTGCAGCTTTTACTCTTCCCCATTACGAAAAACGACAGCCTGCTGTCAATTAGCATTCCTCCTTAAATCTTATAAGCAAATAAAGGCGGTTTTGTTTGTCTCCTATTATTTTTCCCCCCCACAAACACCTGATTTCACATGATTACCGAAATGAACTGACCATTATTATTATTATTATTATTGATTTAATTTATTATTGGACAAGCATTTATGCATGAAAGGTAAAGAATTTTGGAATTCTAACACAGAAAGTCATAGTCATAGCAGTCGTAGTCATAGTTTCATGCCAAAGAGATAAATCATCAGTATTTTGTTTCTTTTGTTGAGAAAAACCTTTGATATATCACACTGTGCTTTTGGACAAAGTGGTAACATTGACTCTATTTCCATTTCATCTGTTTCTTTTCATTTCAAGTCCATACACACACACACACACATACACAAATTAGTTTCTAAGGCTTTCAATTCCCATGAATCACTGTGAATGAATAAACCTTGGCTGAATATTAATCATTTGAGGAAATGTTTTTTTATGTGTTTGTTTTTGTTTAGTTTTTAAATCAAAATGGCATCATTTTTATATTGAACGCAGAACAGTTTTTGGGAGAAAGAGCACATATCCTGCAGGACTGCTCTCCCAAATGATTCGATTGGCTCAGCTGAGTTGCAGGATTCTATTCCCAAATGATCTAATTGGCTCAGCTGAGTTACAGACTTTGGCCCCTGGATAGATTGTGTTCTATCACATGCAAACATCTAACAATAATGAGACCGTTATTGTCGAATGCATCTAGTTTTGAGCAACAGTGAACACAAATGCTGAAATTCTGCGTCTGCTGGTGACCAAAGCAGGTAGGTTTCAGTTCAGAGAGCAAATGCAAAGCGCTAGCCATTTCAGTTCAGCTGAGATCCACTGAAATTCATGAAGAGGAAAATGTCTGTGATGATTTGTAAAGAATTATTCAGTCACTGAATAGAATTTAAATGAATTTCCTGAATTGGCCAAGTTAATTGGACCCCAACCCCAGTAGCTAATACACAGAGTGAACTGTGCGTGTGTCTCTATGGCTGTATGTGTGTGTGGCTGCATAAGAGTATATATGGGTGTGTGTATGTGTGTCTCTTCCTCTATGTGTGTGTGAAGGAGTGTGTGTATGCATGGCTGTTTGTGTAAGTGTTGGTGAGTATTTGTGTATGTTCATGTGTGTGAGTGTCTGTATGTGTCGGTGCTTGCTTGTGTGTGTGTGTGTGTGTGTGTGTGTGTGGAGGGGGACAGACAGGGCCCCAATGTTCTCAGCCAGAAAAATGCCAGACTCCAAGATTCACCATTTTCTTTCTTTTTTTTCTTTCTTTTTTTTTGGTGCCTGTGACCTAATTTTAGGAAGAAACAGCGCACCCATTGCCAAAGGGCTCTTTTCTTCCCAACAGAAAACCAAATCGCACAGTTTAACTCTTTACTTTAACTGAAATTTCCATCTGCAAGTCCCGGAATAGGCCTCAGTCAACAAAAATGTGACACAGCATAAACATAAAAAATATGAATAGCAGAAAGCACGTCCATCCAAACAGAAATAACATGGTTTGCAATAAAAGGAGTCTAGAGTCTGCCAACGGCCTCTTCTAACACACGCATACAAATCCAGGGGTACAGTTCACAGCACAGTGTTAATTCAACTGTAATAGAGTTTATATGAGTCCAATATTGTTGGACTAAATTCTGACTGAAATTCACAAAAAAACCAGTGCCCCTTCCAGGACCGGAGTTAAACCTTCAGACACTGTGGCCCTGCAGGTCTAGAGTTAAACCTGCAGACGCTGCTGCCCTCCAGGACTGGAGTTAAACCTGCAGATACTGTGGCCCTCCAGGACTGGCTTAAAACCTGCAGACACTGCGGCCCTCCAGGACTAGAGTTAAACCTGCAGACCCTGCGGCCCTCCAGGACTGGAGTTAAACCAGCAAACACTGCGGCCCTTCAGGACTGGAGTTAAACCTGCAGACACTGCGGCCCTCCAGGACTGGAGTTAAGCTGTAGCTCGGACTGAGTTAAAGCTGCAGACGGCCTCCAGACTGGGTTAAGCTGAGCCTCAGGATGAGAAGTACCAGGACTGAGTAAAGCTGCAGACACTGGCCCTTCAGACTGGAGTTAGCTTAGCTCAGGATGGAGTAGCTGCAGACAGGCCTCACAGGACTGGGTATCGTCATGATGCGCTCCTGCTGGTATGAGCACATTTAAGAGGTAAATGCAGAAAGCGTAGAGTCACTGTTATTGGAGTTATCGGGAGGCCCGTACAGGCCAACGGTTTTGCGGTATGTCTGAACTCTCTCTCTGGCCCTGGGATGACCCCACCACTGGGTCTCCAAGGAAGGCCACGCCCGGGGGGGAAGCTAACAGTGAGATTACTGTATCCACTGCCCTCTGTTCCCAGACAACCACAAACATTCATTGTAGTGGCATTCCACCGGAACAATAAAGAGACTTTGTGCCTCGGTCGACCATGACCTGGAGGAGGTTACAACATTCCGCACGACGTCATCAGGACTCTGACATCACATGTTGATATTAAATATGTTACAGTATAATATAATTAAAATAATAACAATAATAATAATTCTTCTTCTCCTTATTATTATTATTACTTTTATCATCATTATCAGGAATAGTGAGAATATTTGTAAAAATTCAGCACACTCATACATTTGAAATCAAGAGAAGTATTTTTTTTTTGTCTTTTACTTTTTTTGCATATTTTTGGTTTTGGTGGATAACGCCTTAAATTCAACCAAGGTCAGCAGGCTGTGGACGCCTGAGTCGGACAATCTCTCTCTGTTCATCATCTAAGAGGCTATCCATCTGATACCTCTTTCTCTCTCTCTTGCACTCCCTTCCTCTCTCCCTCTCTCTCACACTACCTCCTCCTCCTCCCTCCTCCTCTGCTCTTGCCTCTCTCCCTTTTTCTCTCTCATGACATCATTGCACATCTGTCACAACGACAGCCCCCCACACCCCGCCCCGCCCCACCCCCCTCCACCCCACGCCACAGGGACTGCTCAGAGACAGACCTCTCACACTGGGATGGCTTTCTCATGCCAGGGAACGCGGAGGGACAGAGTTCCACAAGACGAATATCACACCACCGAGAGAGCCAATCAACTCACGCTTGCTGTTGGAGGAAGTATAAAACGCTGCCTCAGGCGCCCTTCCAGAATATTCCATAAAAGCTGGATTGGCTTCAGATCTGGCGAATGAGAAGGCCATGACATTGATAATGTCAGTATCCTGCTCCTCAGACCACTGGACGACCACGCTTGCTCTGTGAATGGGGGCTTTTTTAAATCTTTAAAAACGCCCCCCTCCACACGAATTCAGTGCCAATAAGCAACTACTGACATCAAACATGCCTTCTAAGGGTATTAATTCACCAAACCCACGCCAGGAGGACGTGCCCAACACCATTGCCGAACCAGCAGATCCCTTATGCGTGCCCGCCGTGTGAACAGTCAACCTGTACATGCGTACAGTACACACATTCTGAGGGGTTTATCTCTCTAAGCCAAGTGCAAACAGGACACATCTGGACGGTGTGGAGTGGCTTTAACCTGCCAAATGAACTGGAGAAAAGTGCAGCCCCCCTTTTGCGCCGGGCGCTCCTCTGGCTCCTGTGATTAAACACAAACTCAATCAGCAAGTTCAGCAGTAACGCGATACGGTTCTGAGAATCAGAAACCAGGACGTGCTCTATCGAGGGGTTCCCGAAAAAGCGAGAGAAGACAGGAGAACGTGTGTGTGTGTGTGTGTGTGAGAGAGAGAGAGAGAGAGTGTTCATGTTCCATTTGTTATTGTCATTTCGTCCATATCCTTTTGCCATTTTAATGAAAAAAATCTTGTGATTAGGCTCCCATGGATATATTAATGTCCGCAATAACACAACAGTAGGTGCAGCCAGTTCCCCAGGGTTTATAAACAAGCTTTTATATAAAGGATGCTATTATAGTACATGTATTATACATAATAGCATCTATCAGAACTTGGTCAAGTATGTATTTGTAATGCTTTAAAGGCATAGTTTGATTTCTGGGATTTCTTGATATAAATTTCTGTTTTAGTGCATGCATTGTATTGGCCTGGGCAATTTGTGTGTGTGTAATGAAGGATATTTAGAGAGGTTTTGATGACCTGCTTGCTTTAGAATGGTATTCGGTGGTTCACTGCCTGAAGCAAAAAGACATACAAAGTAACTCAAGAACAGCTTGTACAGTGAGGTTACACCTCCAGAGGCCATGCATGCAAATATTACCCTATTAATCTTCAAAAAATAATGTTTAAAATGACATTTGGTTGGAACTACTTTGAAACAATACCCTCACAATATAAAAACTGATATTTATGGTTATAATCGACAATAAAATGAGTATGTTTAAATGTACAGGCATATTAAATATTCAAAGAATTTGAGTGGTTGACAGATTTGTAGTTTAATAACCAACCGGGGAACAGGACACATGAAGTAGCCCTAAAATTTCAGACAAGATTTTACAAAAGGTTTCTTCTTACATCCTGTCCAGGGATTTTTTTCCTTGCCAATGTAGGCTCTGGATTTTGTGGGGGTTCAGACCAGGGTAAACTGTGAAGCGTACTCTGACAGATTCTTTGTATAAAAAAATTGATTGAAAAGAACATCATAGACAAAATGCCATGTCCCAAAATACATAATGTAAAATAATGCACACATAATATGATAAAGTATTTTAGCAGAATTAAGATGGACTAACCCTTTCAGTCAGCAAATAGTTCCTCTCTTCTGTGTTCCTCAAAACATTTTTAAGCGGACCGGCTTGAGAAAAAAATCTGTATAATGTGTAAAAGGCAGTTTTTTCCAAAGTGGGTACAATTAAGATGGCGGAATCGCTGAAGGACACAGTACTGCCACTCTCTGCAGTTTGGTGGAGAGAAAGGTATGCTTATTTGCACTCTAAAACATGGTGGTGCAGAGCCACCCTGTGGCATGTTTGGGTAATGCACTGACCTTGAACCATGAGAAGAAGTAGCGTTTGTCATAAATATGCTAATCCTCATTACTGAATTCTCGGCATGATGTAATGTGTGGGAAACACATACAAATGCCATACACCCCCTCAGCCCCCCTCAGTGCACACATACTCACACGCACGCGCACACAAACACACATACACGCAAAAGACCCATCCATCCAAACACACACACACACACACACACACACACACACAAAACACCCATCCAGCCAACCACACACACACACACACACACACACATACATACACACGTACACACACATACACGCATGTACACCACACAAAAGTGGTGTGTTTCTCTTAGTTGGAATTTCTGTCTATGGATTTATATGGCAAAATCAAGAGGTCAACAGAGATGCCACACAGATGATTAGTTCTCTTTGTGACATGGAAGGGGCTTGCACATGTGGATTCATGTGGGCGTGGTTAAGTGCATGTGGGTGTGGTTAAGTGTATGTGGGTTCATGGAGGTGTGGCTAAGTGTATGTGGGTTCTTGTGGATGTGGTTAAGTATATGTGGGTTCTTATCGGCGTGGTTAATTGTATGTGGGTTGTTGTGGGTATGTTGAAGTGTATGCGTGTTCTTATGGGCATGGTTAAATGTATGTGCGTTCTTGTGGGTGTGGTTACGTGTATGTGGGTTCATGTGGGCGTGGTTAAGTGCATGTGGGTGTGGTTAAGTGTATGTGGGTTCATGTAGGTGTGGCTAAGTGTATGTGGGTTCTTGTGGAAGTGGTTAAGTGTATGTGGGTTCGTGTAGGCATGGTTAAGTGTATGTGGGTTCGTGTAGGTGTACTTAAATGTATGTGTGTTCTTTGGGTGTGGTTAAGTGTATGTGGGTTCTTATCGGCGTGGTTAATTGTATGTGGGTTGTTGTGGGTGTGGTCAAATATATGTGGATTCTTGTGGGTATGTTGAAGTGTATGCGTGTTTTTATGGGAATGGTTAAGTGTATGTGGGTTGTTGTGGGCGTGGTTAAATGTATGTAGGCGCCTCCGGGCGTGGTTATGTGTTTGTGTGTTCTTGTGAGCACTTAAGGTGCATGTGGGTGCTTGTAAATGTAGTTAAGCATATGTGGGTGCTTGCGAATGCAATTAAGTGAAAGTGGGATTTTGTGGGTTTGGGTGTGTGTGTGTGTTCCTGTGGGTGGGGTTCAGTGTATTTGTGGTATGAGATCCAGTTATTTTGGCTCACAGCTCAAGCAACAGATAACGAGAGGCAATTACAATGTATGTATGTGTGTGTGCACGTATGTGTAGTGTGTCCCTGTGTATGTATGTGTGCATGTTTGTGTAGCATGTGTACATTTGTGTGTAGAGTTTTATTCATTTCAGAAAGTCAAAGGCAGATTTTTCATATTTATGGTAATGTGCTGCATGGGGTCCGCAGTAGGAGGAGGTATGTGTGATAGACGCCCTCTCGTGGCCACATCTCTAAACTGCGCCAGGAATTCGTAGATAATCTGTTTCACCTGCTCTGTCTCCATCTACTGGAGCTTCAAGGAACTTTCATTCAAAAAAAAAAAAAAAAAAGATTTCTTTCTCACGTCAACCTTCGGTTTTGTGACTGAAAAGTTCCCATAACGAGAAACCAAAGGTCGCACGGGGTGCGTTCGGGATGAAAACCATTTAGCCACGGTTCCGGCTGGAATACTACGTTTACTCTAAGCGGTTTGCAAAGTTTTGCAACCATCTGAGATATTTTTGCTCTGGTTCGGTGGGCTGTAACCAGAAGCAGAGAGTGACGTTTTTAAGAACTGGGTCACATGGTACAAAATCGCCCTATCAACAGCCATACTAACAGCGCTGTGCAATTGGACATTCACTAGACGCAAAAGCACCGTTTCAATTCATAAAACAGTTTGCAATGTGATGTTCATTCTGACCAGTCGCCCTGGTTGCCAGTTGTATTTCCATGGAGATGTCTGAATTGCTTAAAGTCAATATTAATTACAGTGTTGCTTTAACTCAGTGACTCTGGAGTGAAATATAGAGTGGATTTTTTTCCACTGGCTGCAAAATCGACCGCAGAATGAATTCAATCGACACATGTCCTTAACTCTGACTTCAAATCAATTCAAGCGTTTCTTTCTTTCTTTATATGAACGCAGTTCAGAATTTAGTCAGTTCAGTTAACAAACTGTGTATGTGAAGAAGAAAGAATCTGAATTAAATTCTAACTGGCACTCAAGGACAAATATCAGAGGAATCCAGGCCTAAAGCAGAATTTAAATTTTATGAGGACTGTGTAGCTCGGGCCTGTGTTTCCCCTACATGAATATTATATTTTGCATGTAATACATGCTAACAAGTCAAATTACTAATTGCAGTCAATCTAACACAGTCACACAATTCACATATAATACAAACCATCTCATAATAAATTGGCATGTATTGTCAGTGAACTGGGGTGCAGGATGGACATTCAGTAGGATGCCAACGGTGACCAGTTGTGCTTTAAACACGTGAAACTTGTGAATGTGTGTCACATGATCATCACATGGCACACCTATAGGCTCCTGTGCGTGCAATGCCTAAACAGCTACGTATCATTGACATGAATGAACTAGGACAGGGACATATATGGTTCAATCTTGGTCACATTCAGAATGGAAGCAAACATGCAGCTTTACTTAGAACATAAAGCTAATTTCCACATTTAGGTAATTACATGTGCACCACCCATAATTCCTTTCTTCCTTACATTATTATTGTT
Organism: Anguilla rostrata; assembly: GCF_018555375.3. Classification (NCBI taxonomy): domain Eukaryota; kingdom Metazoa; phylum Chordata; class Actinopteri; order Anguilliformes; family Anguillidae; genus Anguilla; species Anguilla rostrata. The sequence continues at coordinate 45,951,493 of NC_057939.1, read as the reverse complement.
TCCACTCTGCGAACATTGAGTTAAACATGGACGCAGACATTCCAGTTAAAACTTCTTACCCTCGACTATTTCAGTCATAAATAGTTAATAAGGCGGTTTCTTTGTGTTTCGCCGCAGTAAAAATCCTCCCAGTAGAAATGTATGCTTCCTAACTTTTGTTCCACGATTTTTGAGAGGCTATTACAAGAAAAGAAATAAACATTTATTGCCGTGTTGACTCATGGTTAAAAAAAGGGGCTCTGCATAATTTCTGGGGCCCGTCCTGCCCCATCTGCTGGACTCCACGTCGTCTCTTTTTGCCAGTAAGCAGAGTAAATGACTTCAAATTCCAGTAAATAGCGTTTGACGGCTTTCGTGACCTTAACGGGAAAACGGACTGCGAGGACAAGATTATAACTTCTGTTAAACCGCCGGTCAGCAGGAACGCCTAAGAGCCAGCTCCTCCAGCCCTCTCCCTCCGTTACGATGGTCTCGCTTCCCTCTGCGAAGGTCCGACCAGCCCAAATTTTGACCAAAAACAAATAAATATGGTGGAAAAAAAGTAATGTTGCATCAGGGAGGCCCTGTGCGGAGTTCGAAATGCCCGTCTGCGTAACCCAAAGCTTAGCTTTGAAGTTTTTCTTGTAAAATTTTCCATATTTGCTTTTCCTTGATAAGACAACCGCTGACAGCAATATTTTTACAATGAATCACCCATTAGAAATGCGCATCTGTGCTGCATTTTGGGGTAGGGGCCCTACTCACATAACAATGTACATCAATATCACCGCTGCTTCTAATTTATATGTTGTTCCCCCTAGCCTTCTAACAATCTGTCATTAGTCAGAATTCAAGCCAGCGCCACCACCTAGCTTTGTCGTTAGCACCCCCTGGCTGTAGATGGGTATAATTAATGGTGAGTAAGATCTATAATGCAAAACCCAGAGGCCTGTTCACCTGAGCCAACCACAAAGCATTGTTGACTTTACTTGACCTCTGACCTCCATGGATATTTTTAAAACGTGTCACTCCTCAACATCACAGATTCATAGCAAATACATACTGCAAATTCAGTAACACAAATATAAATCAAACAAAACTTTATTAGCTGCATGATTAAAGTACAAGGTTAATAAGGACACAAAGGACACTGTAATGGGCTGTGAGACAGTACAACATTTTACAACCAGAGGATTATCTAGAATGTTGAAAAATGCTTCAGACCAACATTTTTTGGGGACAAATGAACCCAAAATGTGTTTTTAAATTTCAGCCGCACAAGACGGACGCCCCCGGAAAACGTGCTTATTTAACTGCAAGAGAGCATGAAGCAAAAAGCTAAGGGCTTGCAGCACTGAAAAGGCGGGAAGTTTAAATGTGGCATTACAGCCCAACCGAGTGTCATCGCCATAGGAGAGGCTGAGGTAACAGTACCACCCACCACCCCCCCCCCCCAACCCCCCAAAAAAAACCCTAACCTGACTACCTCCATCAGTGAGACTCAAATAAAAGAAATTCCAGAGGAGGGGGGGGGGGGGAGAAAGGGAGAGGAAAATAAAAAGAATAGAGAGGAGAAGAAGGAGTGTTAAGGAAAAGACAGCAGAATTTGGGACCAGATAGGAATGCTGGCGTAAAAAAAAAGTAATGGCTCCAGTTTTTCACAGTCCCTGCCGCAATCCCCTTCCCTCCTGGGGTACAGCCAGCCTTCCGTCCATTCTTTCAATCCTGCTTAATATCCACAGACTGACAGAAGAACAAATAGACAGACAGACAGGCAGGCAGGCAGGCAGGCAGGAGACTGAAATCAGGAAGCCTGCCTGCTTTGGTTGGAATCACAGCCATTTTTCGGAGTTAACTGAACCTTACTGTAATGCTCCATTACTAAAACACAGTGTAGATTTTCAGCGCCTGACAAACCCTCAGTCAATGAGCAGCAAAGTGGTTTAAGGAACAGTAAGAATAAATATGCGTGAAACCAGGGGATGTGAACGTTTTAGCTGGGCTTCCCTTGTCCTTATTTTAGGCTCGTGAACAGTTGAATTAACAGCCTAATGTTTTTACAATAAAAATAATTGCTTTGAGACTACCCAAGTACTCAGCTTCAGTGGTTCCTAAACCAGGGGTTATGAAAGGGGGTGGAGATGGGTCGCAAGATGATCCTCACAAAAACGTAAACGTGCTGCACGCAAAACACCTTCCGCAGACATTCTGCACCTGTTCCGTGTACAATAGTTACAGTCAGTGTACAATCAGTTGGATACAGTCTGTATCCAAATATTTTAATTGCACGTCTGGAAGAATGTCATGCCAAGCTTTAATCAGAGGTGGGTGGGTCACAGAAAGTTTACCCGTTCACTGCGTGGGTTGTGGTCTCGTAAATTTTCAGCTCTACTTGGTCATGGACACAGGCATTGAATCTAATGGCAACATGCTACGCTCGTTTTAGCTTTTTGAGAGTGATTTCTTAAAATATTCCACCCGTGGAGAGGCGAATGGATGCCGCTGTGACCCTTGGCGCAAATTTCTGAACCCAAGGTCCGGGGAAAACATTAGGCTCGCGTCAACTCTAGTGGTTTCAGCAGAACCCAGCGTGAGCGTTGCGCATTAAACTAAACATTCCATTGTGTTCGAGGCCCACGGAAGGGGTTCCGAAGGATACGACAAAGAGAGCATTTGTATTTCAACACGAGACACTCTGCCAAATCCTACGACTGTGCTCAACACGGCTCGGGAACGCTGTCACTGCTCGGGAGAATTGAGACAACCAAGCTTTTTGCCCAAACAACCCGGAAAAAGAACATCCTTTTTTTATTATTATTATTTTTAAAATATTGAAACCGTGCTTCGATTAGACGCAGCGAGGGCAGAGGCAAAATTAGCTCTGTATAAATCGCTCAACAGAACACCGCAACACAATGCGCGAATTGTGCGCCGCGACTGTGACGTCAGAAGCAGTATTAATAAATGTAGGGCGCATCTGCCCGAAAGCTGCGCAGACCAGATGTGCGATGTGACCAATTTGAGCCCGTTCGTTGTGAATTAGCTACATGTCCGGGAATAATGCTGAGCGCTAAGAAGCATTCGGTCCACATATGCGGACATTAGTCGGCCTTGCGTCAATGAAAGAGGAGCTGCCAAGCCGCCAACTGACACGGGAATAAAAATCTCCAGGCCATGTCAGTATTCCCTCTTTGGTGTTTTTATTACATGTGAAAGGACCTCCAGTGACCGTGCCAAATAACGAAACCGCAATCTTGCGTTTGTGCAGCCAGCTACAAAGGGTGCCATGCTGGAAGAAGGGCCAGTGCTGCCAAATCAAACGTTGAGAATAATTGTCCGGATTAACCGGGAAAATTGAGCACATTATACTGAAATGAAGAGATGGGGGAGTAATTGATACTTCCTTCAGGAGCCGAAGGGCTTTAGTCTGTCCCCTTTAAAGGGGCTTACTGGCCTGTGGTGGAAACTTAGATGGTAATATGCTCTTATTACAAGCTTCCTTTTGTATTGCCAGTGCCGGATCCGTGTTACAAAACGCCAGAGTGTACTATTCATACAGCACGGCAAGGTAGTGATTCACTGGAATTGATTGCGCATCTTTCTGATTTCAAACAATTAATCATCTCTCTGTTGTTTTTGACTTATCTTTGCTCCACACAACACTTTTTTGGAAGAGGAAAGTCTTTGACTGGGTCTTAAGACTGAAAGAAGGCCTATTTGAAGTAATCTCCACACTGTAAACAGGTACTGTGCTGGTTTCGCTGAACACACTACAGGCACTGTTCTTTATCCATTGAGAGCACAGGCAATTTAGGTCGCATAGGAAGGTAGCATCATATTCCAGAGTGAACAGTGCAGTGCAGAGGATAGAGAGACACACATATATCAGCCTTACACCCAGGGCTGCTACTGTGGTTAAGCAACCAAACACAGTACAGATCTTATATAATGTGCTCATTCAGTTCAATTCAATTCAGTTCAATTTAATGTGACATCCACCATACGGTAGTTACGAATCAAAACGAAACCACTATTACACACAAAAGTACATATAGTACAAGCACATAAATACCGCTAGCTTAGAGACGGAACCCAACAGTGACTGTTTCTGTAAAGCACTCAATATGAATAATGGGTGTTTATGCAGTACTGTCTCAGGGCTGAGGCCCCAAAAATCTCCTCTATTTTCTAATCGATACTGCCCAGCACGGACAATTACACGGGCACTGTGAGAGGGCCAGGTGCGCTCCAGGGCTTTGCAACTGCGTGTTGTCAGATAAAAGCGTGAGCGTTTCCCTCAAACCCAAGAAGAGCCTCCATTGTAATTAACCAGTCTCAGAAACATCGTTCAAAACAAATACATAAATGTAGAAATAAATCAAAGGATGCCTTCGTGCACAAAAAGAATAAATAAATAAAAATCACATTTAAAAAAACTTGGTATCTATGCAACTTAAATAGATTTTTTCCCCCATTTTTGCTAAAAGGCATTTTTTGGATATGTTGTTGCAACTATTTTAAATGTCCCCAGATTTTTTTGTTTGTTTTGTTTTGGGTCTATAATTTATGTGACAACACATTTCGTTGGAAAATGATTTGGTACAGTAACAATGTGGATTAAATGATGACTTATTTTATTTTTTGCCAAAAGGCATTTCTGTGTTTTGGGGCAATTTTTAATGTCTGCAGATGTTTTGTTTTCTTTGATTTATGTACATCTGTTTTGTTTTAAACTCATGAGTGATATTTAAAAATGCATAAATTGTTCACTGCCCCTTTGATTTGGTTACATCTGTACACACATTTCTGTGTGCCATATTTTTGGATGTTATTTAATATTCATGTGCGAACCAACAATTCAATCTGTAACCATTAAAAAATTGATTTAAGTATCAGGATGATAGTCCTTACAATATGTTCTGCCAGACAGTGACGTGGCACAGCAGCCAGAGAACTGAACTTGCAGGTTCAAATCCTAAATACAGCTCTTCTGTTGTACTGTACCCCAGTACATCCCTATAAAATCAGTTTTTGATGCTAAATTGATATCTTCACTCTTAATATGGTCAAACAATGAAATAGTTTTAACATACCTTCCTGATATCCATCTCACAGCCTGGAAAAAAATTGGCTTTAGTGATGTAATTTGTGTCACCAATATAGCCCCGCCCACTCTGGTTTGTGATGCATCGTTGAGTCACTGAGGCCTATTTCAGATGCACAGCCAAGTGCAAGTTCAGTAGACAGCCATCACTATTAAAAATCTAGAAAAAAAAGAGAAAAAATTTAACCCTCCAGCAACTGAGGGATAAATAAAATACAATGACATCAAATTAGGATTTATTGTGCTCTAACTAATATCGAAAGCCTAAATCATTTCAGTAGGCATTAATCTGTATGCTTGATAATCAGTAAATTGATAATCAGTCAAATTTGAACTATGTAAACAGCCTTGGATGAGTAAATCTGTTCAGCCAATGAAAATGTCTTACCTTCCCTGGTCCATCTGAATGAAGAGGGATCCACACTTCTTTTCATAAACTTTTCTTAATCCTCACATCATCTGAGGTTGATCTGTACTTTCTTTCACAGCAGGAAGACCCATGCTCACTAAACATAACACAACAATGTCCGTCTTCTAGAGCTATATTGACTTAATGTCTGTTAAACTTTGGTAGAAATGTCAATTCTTCCCTTTCACATTCAAATCAGTGTAACAGGCTCTGAATGCACGGTACCGTACATCTCCATACACTGTATTTATTGTTTTTGTTGATTAATTCACATGAATTCGTGTTAGCTTTTTAATTTTTTGCCCCCATCTACTATTAAATCAAAATGGATTCTGCTCTGCGGTTAAAAGAAATATTAAATAAAAAAACAGGACCCTCTTGCGAGCATTCTTCTTTGTCACATACCCCATGTGTATAACACGTGTATTTGAAAAAAAATGTTTTTCTTTCTGTGGGGATAGCTTTCTGTCCGCCTGACTTCAATTTAAAATGTCTGGATGCAGAACATGTGACTAATCCTTTCTATAATGTCTAATGGGTTTCCAATATCCTGTATAAAATTTCCGATGGAAGTAGTGCTGCATAAAAGTAGATACATGCACACAACCTGATTATTTCCAGATCTTATCATCCCTGAATGTTGAGATTAAAAGTTACCAAAGATGCCGTAGTCCATAGCTTTGGATAAGGATGCTAGAGTTAATTAGCTAGTTAGATTTGTTCATCATGTAAAAATGGTTTGTAAAAAAAATACAGGTCAAAATAGCTCTCAAATAACACAATCCATTAAACAACAAACACACTCAGTGAGTTTGCGGGTATTCCGCAGATTTAATTTACAATGCATTTAAATTACAATACATTATTCATGTCCCCATGAGTACCACAGAATTGAATGCAAATGAGGGTAAATGTATCTTAGATGAAGAAAAGGATCTGGTGAATCTTCCAGAATCCGGTTTCATGATTGGCCTTCCTGTAAAAAAAGGGTGGAGCTCTTGTCATGCTACAGTGCAGTCCATCCCGTGCTCCATGTTCTCTGTTTAAGTTCTATACTCCAGCAGATTGGATCAGAAATGAAACAATGAACATGCGGTTAATTTGTAGACAGTCCACATTAATTTGATGGTATTTACATCCTTTTCAGGTGAACCTTGTAGGAATTACAGTCCTTTTATATATAGTTCCTCCATTTTACAGGAAAGAAGAAAGTGTGGAGAAAAAAAAGAAATTGCTGATGACCCAAAGCATTCCCCTTCATCTGTGAAACATGGTGGAGGTAGCGCTGTTTCAGGCATGTATGGCTGCCACTGTAACTGGCTCATTTGTCTTCATTCATGATGTTACTGCCGACAGCAGCAGCAGGATGAATTCTAAAGTGTACAGAAAGGTCTTATCTGCTCAGATCCAACCAGTTGCCTCAAAACTCACTGGACAGCACTTTACCTTGCAGCAGAACCATAACCCCAAACATACTGCTAAAGAAACCAAGGAGTTTTTCAGGGCCAAAACGTGGAATATTCTTGATTGGCCAACTCAATCACCTGCCCTGAATTGGCTTCATTTGCTGAAGACAAGACTGAAGGGACAAAGCACTCGAAATAAACAGGAACTGAAGACAGCTGTAGTGCAGGCTTGGGAAAGCACCACTAGGGAAGACACTCAGCATCTGGTGATGTCTATGGGTCACAGACTTCAGGCAGTCATCAAATACAAAGGATCTGCAACCAAGTACAAAACATGACCCCTTTTTTGAGTTCATGTTGATTTTTCCAATTACTTTTGGTCTACCTAAAATGGGGGAACTACGTATTAAAAGGGCTGCAATTCCTACATGGTTCACCCAATATGGATATAAATATCCACAAATTAGACCTGACAGTCTGCACTTTAAGCCCATATTCATTGTTTAATTTCAAATCAAGTGTGCTGTAGTACAGACCCAAAAACAAAACAAAAAATTGTATCTGGTGCTTCTGTTGAGTCCGTGGTAAAACAGAATTCAGTATCTGGTGCGTCTGTTGAGTCTGTGGTAAAACTTCCATGCAGGCGCTCAGCCCTGAGAGAAATGGGAGATTGAATTATTCCAGATACAAACATTTCAAAATAAAGACTACACGTCATTTTGGGGGTCTTCCAGCCCCAGACCAGTTCTGACGCATGCGTTCCTCGAGGGAAACCGACACAAACGTCACTCTGCTCCCTCACGCTGAATCGATGCGGACACCCTCCGCCCCGTCTCGCAAAGCATGCGCCAGTTGCAAGATCCTCCACTTTGATGTGCTGGCATCCATCCATCTCTGTGACTAGCGCAAGGACCGTCATTTTAAATGTGCAGCAATCGAATTGTGGGTTGAAAATAAAACGTGGACAAAACGCAGCTAACGTTGTACTTAATCTGCACTAAATCTCTGCCCAAACACTGAAGGCGGCCGGATGCCTTTGGCAGGAAAGAGGGGACCTCAGGAACCGGCTTCCCACTGCAGAGACATGGCCCAGCATTTCTGATTCCTGCTAATCAGCCAGTTATATACAGAACAGCTTAGATCAGGGGGCTCCAAACTCTGGTCCTGGACAGCCGCAGGGTCCGCTGGGGTCCCAAACCCTGGTCCTGGAGAGCCGCAGGGTCCGCTGGGGTCCCAAACCCTGGTCCTGGAGAGCCACAGGGTCCGCTGGGGTCCCCAGTCCTGGTCCTGGAGAGCCACAGGGTCCACTGGGGTCCCCAGTCCTGGTCCTGGAGAGGTGCATGGTATGTCACCCTATGTGTAGGGCTGTGGACACGGTCATCACCGGTGAAGTCAGGATTTGCTTCTGGTGCATTTGCGATTCCGAGGCCTAGCACTACGACTAAACACGTGACCCCAAAACCCCAGACTCATAATCTAAAGCTAAACCACGCAGCCTTTCCTGTCCGACGTCAACAGACCCGAAGCGCTGAACGCTCCAAAAAAACACATACGGCGTACTTTCTTCTTCTCAGTGGGCAGAGGGTAGTCCAGGGAGATCGGCGGCCTGTCCGGACTGGGGAAAGGGTTAGAAAGCCTGGGGGGTCTTGGAGGAACTGTTCTGCTTGAGCAGTTGTCCACAGTGCCCTGTGGGGAGGGCGAGATGCCTGCTGCAGGGTTTGGCCTCCCTGTAAAAAAATCTTTTTTCCCCCATTCAGCCGTGAGCCAGTTCCAATTGACAACACTCCCAAACAAACAGAAAGATGCCCAGTCGGTCTTCATATTTAGTTTCTAGTCAAGAGCACTTAATATTTTAAAGACAAGGAGACATACCCTCTGACCCGTGCCAAAAAGATCCTTTTTTCTTCTTTTTTGCGTTCTGCTTCAAAAAAAGAGAGAGAGAAAACTAAAGGGACACATTATCTGTGGAACTTAATAGCACTATTGTGTAGCCTTTGAACAGTTAATTCACTGCTGAACTGGGTTCTGGCTTAGGAAAGAGTGGCAGATCTTGGTTAATGTGACTGTTTTTATGAAAAATCTCTTCTGTGATATGAGGGCACACGTCTGCGTGAATTGCTGTCACCTAAAACCAAAAGCTGCATCTGTAGGCCACCTCCTGTGGCTAAAAGAAAAGCATTGAAATGCTTTGTCTCAGTAGTCTGCTGGGACATACTGCATAAAACCATTTGTCTGTTGAACACAAAAGTAAATTAAAAACACCCTCCCCCATTAACCACTTCCACCACCACTATTTCAATGCACACAAGCTGTCACATATGTAAAAAGAACATTTTTTTGAAGTGGGACTCTTCATTTCATTCCCTGCAGATTTTGTGTTTAAATGAATAATTCAAAGAGCATGTCCAATAAAACAATATAAACATCTTCTGTGTTAAATCTCCACTTAGAATGAATTACATCCGTTTAAACATATACAAAACTATTTCATTTTAGTTTGACCCACCATTGGACGTGTAGGCCCCTATATTGCGAGATAGGACAAAAATATACTACGCAAAATGAAAATCATTCGTCTTGGATTTATTTTACGCAGTTCGTATTTTATGCTTCTTAATGCTGTGACTATCGTCCGAACGCACTGATTAACGCACTGTTGGCATTGAAGTTATCACGCTCGTTTTGTGTTTCACATTAGGGTTGTTCTAAAGATAATTCACGCTTCTCGCCACACGGGGGAGTCCTGTTGCGGTTTCAAACATCAGAATAATCACCCGAGGAAAATGATAGGAACCTTGATTCCCAGGTAGGCTATTGAACGGTATTTATGGGCGTCTGTTAAGGGGCTGTGTGAACTTTCTCCCCTCCTGTCATATCCTGTCCTGTTTCACTACCACAAACTAATGCCTCCATTTACAATAATACAAATTGGCAGAAATTAATAAAGACGTAGATTTAACAATTACGGTTGAGACAATAAATATTTTGATGACCAAATTAATCCTAACACGTTGTTCTAACAATCTCGAGTCAATAGTCCTGCTGGAAACAAAGCGGTCTCTGGTCATTTTTTGTCCAGACGTCTCATACTTCTAGATGGTGCCGGAACACTGCGTTCTCTAGCCTGATACAGCAGCCCTGCAACAGTTTATATTTTCGAACGGGGTATTATTGAGAAGGATTGGTTAACATATATCGATGGCAATTCATCAGGGAATATGGCTACACAGGTTTAAAGAGACTGATCATTTCGTTAATTAATTTTTATCATTTTAGGAGCAAATTAAGAATGCGCGTCATTGTTAGAAATTCCGGGACTAGTAGCTATACAACAGCTGCAAGGCTTTTTCGCTGCCCGCCCCAAATTCCGAACATCTACCATGATTAAGTAAAGGAGGCGTGGATTGTGTTTTCTGTTACCTGCTTAATAATACCTGCAGCTACACGGAAAGAATTTAAGATGTCGTCGAAGTGCAGGGACGCAACTGATGCCAGGGTCTAGTAAAAAAAAAGCGTAGCACGTCCCCGGTCACAAATGTGGAGACTGCGCAGAGAGAAGTTTACCTGAGGAAGGTAAAAGCGAGAAGACACATCACCTATTTTGCTTTTTTTCTTCTTCTTCACAAAGTGTGGGACAAAACAAACAACTTATTAGTTCAACTAATTCCGCGCCCCAATTTTTGGCTTTCGTTTTTAACGCCTCACTCGGCTCGGATCAGTCTGCAGTCCACTTGAAAAGCTGTGTGGTTTACCGTGGATTTTTAAAATCAATTTGATTTCGCACTCGCATGTTTTAAAGAACTTCAACATCTGGTGGTTAAGGCGAATTCCAAATATGAAGACACGCGGGACCAAATTTGCTTCATGAAGGGCTCGCCTTGAAGCTTCCAAGAACATGCACAAGCCTTTTCGGCTGTGGATTCCCAGCGTGTTTTTGTGCTTCAGCGTCATCTACTTACGACTTGGGTGAGTGTAATTAACCCAAGAATCCTGCAAACTACATAGAAACATGAAGGGGAAAACATGTCCTTGTGTGCTGGTGACACCACCTGTAGACATGCTACTACTTACATGCTTTTGCTCACCTTTTTATTAAAGGATTGTTGAATGTGCGTTCATCTTTTTAGAGAACTATGTAGACACGTTGTCGAAGTATTAGACTAGAATAACGGACACCATGACGCACGTTAAAAGAACGACCCCCCCCCGAAATCCTCTTGCAACACCGAGAACCTGCGCCTGTGCGGTAACATCCATCAAACCGCTCTGCTGAAGTGAACTTGACACCGCTCTGCCTGTGGGAGATGAAAGATCGTGCGCGCGTCATTTATTAAAAGGTTTGCGATATGGTTTTGTTTGAAGTACTAAACGCTAAATTTAACTTTTCATTACAGAAGTGTCAGACACTATTTGTCCATCTATTCACAACCTGGCTCTACCTGCTGTCTTCACCCGGTTCCAGCACACCTCGTAGCATACCTTCATTAATAGCGGTAGGCTGAGTTGTATTTCCACATTCCTTTACACAAATTGAGTTTTTTTTTTTGTTTAGTTTTTTTTAATACCTGTTTTGCAATACCTCGCATTCCTTCTTGACCGCAATAATCCCTTTAATCGACATTGCATGTGCATTGCACAATTTATTAGCTTAAAATAGGCATACATAAACAAACACGTCACAAAATTAATAGCTTTTAATTTTTTTATCTTTGGACCTGTCAAAATAAAAACACGTTCGGATTTAGATTATAGTATTTTCATTATTGCATATGATTGGTTAATGTTTTAAAAAGCTCTTGTGGACATTCAAAACAATTCCAGTGTTGGGGACAATCAAATGAACTGTGAAATCTTTGTTAAACCTACTATATTCATATTTCGTTCATACTAATGACAAGTCATTTTTTTATTATTATTAATGCATAAATGCGAGCATGTTCTGTGCAATTCTAACTGAATCTCCTCACTCTCCCTTACTGTACTGTCGCGTTTTAGCTTCTCCGAGAAGAATTTTTCATGGATAAAAGTCTTCGTGAAGGCCGTCAGATAAAGATAAGGGGAAAACCACGGTCAGTTTCATTTACACAGTCTAGGCAACATTGCGGATGGACATTTATGTTTAATTGTATAATTCGATAAATATTTCACGTTGTCATTTCCAATATACTTTAATAAAGAGTAGGCCTATGCAAACAATTTGTATTAGAATTATTTTGGTAGGCCTACGTGATACGTGTAAAGAAAGTTATATTTCTATTTATGATATCTGATCCATAAATGCAATGATTATCACTGTATTGAAATGTACATCCGCTGGAACGTCGAACTGAAAATATCATTCCATAGGCCAACAGGGTATGTCTTATAGTTTTTACCATACAAAATAGCCTATACTATAGGAAGTCGTTATTGACGTCCTTACCTGGCTGTGACCCCATCTATATGACAGACGTGAACCTGAACTCTGGCAATCTAACATTCTTTTTCCGCACGAACCTTGACATACAAATAGTGCACAAGGTCATAGAGTTTCTTTAGTATTCCCGGGTCTTTGTCCCAGGGTGATTTGGACGCATCCAGTTCACGCCAAAAGCAGCATTGCCAGATACCTCACACTTTGACAAAGGCTAGGCAGTTGTATTTACATCTGGCCCACCTATCCTTCTTCTGAGTTAGCCACCCAAGTTAGCAACGCCGCAAGCAGGAATTGCGGACTTCAGCATATGGAAGTCTGAAATTTTAAATTAAGTTTCAAGATATGCAGGCTTATTTGTGAAAAAATAAGAGTGCATTTTCATTTTGTATATTCAATAGGCGGAAAATTAGAGCGCTCAATTTTGTATATTCTTTGAAATAGCTGTGTGTGTGTCATATCCCCATTTCCACTGGAGCGAAACATGCATTCTTGCCATGCCTGCATTTGCATATTGTGTGATAATGTCGCAGTGTTGGGTTATTATACTTCAGAAGGGCAACAGTGACAAGTGCAGGTTTGTGTACCGAAAAAATAGAAAATGCACACGGAGTACACGCAGAAGAGGTGCTGAATGAGAAGTATCGTAGGCTACAGTCTACATAGTTCAGTAGTAACTTCGGTGAAGGTTGGTGAAGTTTGTTTATACAGTGTTGATCCGTTGAATGGGCGAAATGGTTGCGGGACGCCAGATGAGTGTCGCCCTATTGTGCCGTAGTGTTTCATAAGTGGGCGGATTGCAGCGTCTCCCTGCCCAATGGCAGCCCCGACTCTCACGACAGAAGAGAAAGGCACGTTTCTGCCGTCCAAAATCCCTTAAACCATCATTATTCCGGCTCGCGAACCACACTCTGTGACAGCCCTCTGCAGCGGAGAGATGACAGACTCAGTCCGCGAGCCCGCAGCTCCGTCACGGCCCTGGGCGCTTGGAGCGGGGCAGAACGAGCGCTGAAGCGAACGCCGCCGAACGGATCAACACTAAACACGCGGAAAGGCGGTGCCTTTTCTGCTCTGCAAGGAGACATAAAAAAGTGCAAGAGGAATAAGGAATTACATTTTTCTGCAACTTATTTTCCCTTTCTTTCGTTTTGAACACGGCCAAAGGAAGCGGCCGTTTGTTCAATGTCACCATGATCATCTTCTCGTCACGCAGTGTACTGCTGTCAGTGTATTATCCACAGATATTTCTCATCCTCACTAGCGGTAGCTACCTGTAAGTTGACCTCATTAAGATTTTAATTGCTTCTGTGTGCTTGCATTTCATTTATAATTACAATAGGTACGGGGACTGGAATTTTGAACATGACGTTTATCACTCTTTATTTTATAGCATTATAGCCTACGCTATTTTAAACTTGCAAACATGCAATGCGCATGTTGGATGGCTGATCAAACTGCGAAAAGTTTAATGGACGGATAGTTTTTACATATGGCTAGTGATTGTGTGTAGTCTAAAGATAATTCATCATTCATCATGTCATGTTAATTAAAGCAAATATTTTATATTAAATATTTATATAAGCATAATTAGGTGGACCTGTTGATATTTCTGTGTCGGAGTTCGCCACTAAGGCAGGTCGAGTTTGTAAACTTACTTCGATGTAGGCTATAGCAGAAATCATGAACGCATCAACATGTTCGTGCTTTTTGTATTATTTTTGTTTTTACCCAGAAATGCTGTTGCTTTTTTTTTTTTACAACCTACAGGTTTTTTAAATTGACTGTTTTTTAAAGCGATTAAACGCCACGATAAATGCATTCCACAACAATATTTTAGGTGTTATGGGCATATGTGTATATTTAAGAGAATAAATATAATGAATAATTGTTAGCTTACTATGTACTGATTATAAAACATTTTAAATGTCTCATTTCCCGTATCTGATTTTAAAAAAATGACTGCACAGCAAAATGTTCAGTGTAAAATCAACTCAGATAGATTCCTTTTAACTATAAAATAATATAACATCTGCTAGTGGTGATTTAACACTGGAAGACGTTCAGAAAAAACGAGCGAAATGAGCAGGAATTCATTTTTTAAAAAGGGAGGAATGATGTTGGTGTATTTGGGCCTGTTCGCTTTGCGGTGGCTGTTACCTGTCAATGCTCACGGGACAGGACTGCGCCTAATTCATTACATCACCGCGCGCTTACACGCGGCTCCCGGAGATTATCATTTAAAAGCCACATCTGGAAAAGCGGTAATAAAACATGGTCACAGGCACGCTGCCTTTGATTGACACAAGTCCTCGTAATTACGTCGTTATAACAGAATTTAAAAATCCAGGTCTGGATCTGGTCGCTGGAGAACGTTTATTTTTCGCCTTTATAATAATTACTGAACCATACCTTTAATCTTTGTACTTAAATCCAGACTCGATGCTAAAATAGATGTGGTTTATGGTTAGAATTTTGTTTTAAAAAGTGGGCATGCTTATGTTTAGTTTTGGTAGAAACGACATACCATTGTTTGTTTTTATAATTTAAACCTGCTTTATTCGGATTATGGCAAATTTGATACGTTTTTATGGAAGGGGGTTGTTTCAAATGTGCGTGGAATATAAAAGAGCCAGGATGTGGTTCTCCATCCTTGGGCTTTCCAACTCCATATCCAGCGTTTTCTGTGTTTTCTCACAATGATTTATGGGGAACATGAGTGGTGGGCCGCATAGAACGCTGTCTAGAGCGCGAGGCGTTGCTAAGGCCTTATGTACTGTAGCAACAGGATGTGACAGTTAATCGGTCCGTAAGCAGCACTGCCATTATCCTCACCTTTAAGAGAAAAATACCAAGGTGGTTAAAATCAGCTTGAAAAAGCACCTCGAGATGCTACAAAGAGTCAAAATTTTAATTTCACAGTGTTAAACCAACTATGACAGAGTACATTTGATCCCTCTTAGACCCATATAAACTCTGTAAAAGTTGAATGAACACAGCCTTTTACTGCGATTGATAGATTACCGACTAAAGACATTTATCATTTTCCCTTCTTTTACTGTAAGGAGCATATAGAATTTTTTTTAACCCCATACAGGTCTGAAAATATTTGTTGGACAAATGAGCAATGTTCAGCATGTTCATTTTAACAACTTAAGTATTAACACAATATAACGACACAATCCAGTGAACCAGAATGAATGTTATTTCGTTTCCAGTCGGCAAGACCGAAGAAGTTTTGAAGTGTTGATATTTCAGGATGCTTGTTCCATATTGCATACATGCATTTATTTCAGTAATGCAAAACTACTTTACTGAGGCTTGGAGGTCTCAGTCTCAGGATGTTGCAAATTGGCAGCCTTGGGAACATTCATTTCATGTATTTGATTTGAAAGGATGTTTAACACAGACACAGGTTTAGTTTGGTCTGTGTGGTGATCTCTGGGTTAAGCTCAGTATATGTGGTGCATTCATGCATAGACGCAAATGGCAGACACCCTTGCTTACACTCACGGCTTTGGCACACTGATGCACCCAATCAAACAGACTGTACAGTGCACGGGACACTGCACCACACCGCAGGATTTTCTGTGGAAAATCAACTCCGATAGAGTAATTTTGACTGTAATAGAGTACATGTGGTCCCTTTTGGACTCGTATGGACTGTTCATTTATCCAACGCTGAGAATGTTGCTGTGTACTGCAGAACACACGAGGTCGGTCTGTTATGTGGCATGCCTTTGATCAGATGTGGTCTTGCGTGTGCCTTTTGCTTGGATTGTGTAGTATTTTTTTGTGTGTGTTTTTTTTTTGTGATTTGCTTCTATGTGATTCACACAAACCAGAACTCTGGCTACTCTGCCGACCCGTGCACGAGTCTGATGTTAAATAATCACCACAGGAGACGTTCAGGGGATGGGAATGTGAGTGAGTGAGGTTAGTGAGTGCACGAGTCGGTTCATTGGTTCATGAGTGAGCGAGTCAGTCAGTGAGTTAAGTTAGGGAGAGAGTGACTGAGTTATGTTTGGGAGTGAGTTACGTTAGTGAGAGAGTGAGCGAGTTAAGCTAGTGAGTGAGTGAGTTAAGTTAGTGAGTGAGTAAGTGAGTGTGTGAGTGAAGTTCGTGAGAGAGTGAGTGATCCAGACTACTGGTTCAAGTCATTGCATACATATTTGTACACTAAGCCAGGCATAAATAATTCAATCAAATGGCAAGACGGTTTGCCAATAATATTGAATAGAAACTTTTTGTCATGCTAAATCTCAGAATGACAATATTAAACATAATAAAAAGCCATAAAATGCCCTTGGTAACTGGTTTTCGTAATCTGTATATAATTGTGTGAAAAACACTTGATTATGAATTTAATATATCCAGGCCTATGTGGGTTTGTGCACTCTGCAGAATGTTTTCATTGGCGGAACAGTAGAAAACCATAAATATCAGATCTGTTTTTCAAATAATTACATGACCATTCAAATTTTCATTATGAAAAATCCTAAAACAATATATTTATTGAATTATATTATTTACTCAGAATTATCTCCTCATAATAATGGTGCGATGTATAATAAGTGCTATGTGATACAGTGTCTGGGGTTGTGTGGGCACCAATTCAAAATCGAGTAATGAATCAAAATATCTTTACATTAGCAAACCGCAGAAAGTAAAATATACCTTTTAATTTCAATACAGTAGATGAGCTCTCTTCTTCTGCAAACCACATTGGTGGAATTGGAAAGGGGACAGGAAAAAGGCAGTTTAAAGTCTGGTATTGGCCTCCCCAGCCTGAGTGAGTGGTGAATGAGCCCAGGTGGCTGTACTGTACGGCGCCTCCAAGCCTGCTTAATCTAAGAGGGCTCTGGTGAGGACAGCAGGAAAGAGAAGAGAGACAGCCACTCACCTGCGGGCAAGCAGAACAGCATCAGGGCCACGCCTACAACACCGATCTGTAGAACCAGAACTTTTGTGTGGGTTTCTCTGTGCTGGACCGGTCCAAGGTAGAGACTTACAATGGTCTTAGGGACACCGGTTTCTGTTTTCACCCTAAAATCCAACCAGAAACCAATTCAGACCCAAGAAATCAGGCGAGGGGGAGTTGACTGTACAATCAAATGCTTTAACTGACCAATTGAGTGTTGAGAAACAGTAGAAAGACCTTGTAGCTCACCAGGACCAGAGCTGCAGACCCCTGATCTATGTTGTCTGCCGGTCTGGAGGGCTGCGACATCTGAAAATTTAAATCCAGTGCTGGAGGGCCACGTTGTCTGCATGTTTAACTCCAGTCCTGGAGAGCCACAGTGTCTGCATGTTTAACTCCAGTCCTGGAGGGTCACAGTGTCTGCATGTTTAACGCCAGTCCTGGAGGGTCACAGTGTCTGCATGTTTAACTCCATTCCTGGAGGGCCGCAGTGTCTGCAGGTTTAACTCCAGTCCTGGAGGGCCGCAGTGTCTGCAGGTTTAACTCCAGTCCTGGAGGGTCACAGTGTCTGCATGTTTAACTCCTGTCCTGGAGGGCCACAGTGTCTGCATGTTTAACTCCAGTCCTGGAGGACCACAGTGTTTGCATGTTTAACTCCAGTCCTAGAGGGCTGCAGTGTCTGCATGTTTAACTCCAGTCCTGGAGGACCACAGTGTCTGCATGTATAACTCCTGTCCTGGAGGGCCGCAGTGTCTGCAGGTTTAACTCCTGTCCTGGAGGGCCACAGTGTCTGCAGGTTTAACTCCAGTCCTGGAGGGCCACAGTGTCTGCATGTTTAACTCCAGTCCTGGAGGGCCGCAGTGTCTGCAGGTTTAACTCCAGTCCTGGAGGGCCGCAGTGTCTGCAGGTTTAACTCCAGTCCTGGAGGGCTGCATTGCTTGCGTCAGCTGAGGTGGAGAGGGCGGAGATTATTAAACCAGGTAATCTGAGTAAACGAGTCGATGGACAGGATGAGAAGGCCCGGTTGCCAAAACACCACAGAACCCTCTATTCCTAGAAATAAGCCCCATAAGATGGTTCATTTTATCAGGTCAGTGACCATAGGCCTACTTGCTAAGTACTGCATGTGTCCATGTGCCATGGACACGCGTCCAATAATAGAGTAAAAACATATTGTGTGTGACTCCTTGGATATGAACTGAACCGTGTGGCACTTTGTGGCACCTCATTTGTGCCTGGAAATAATTCCAACCACGCTACAAACCATTTGCGTCAAACCGCACTGTCACATGCCAAACCCTCACTGGGGGAGCACTGGCTGAAAGGAATATTAACAACATGTATTCATGTTCTGCTTGGGGTGCTGTTCTTTGGAATCGTTTTGCAAAGGGATGCATTCCGCTGGCAAACAATTTAGAATTTGGAATAAGAAAAAAATATTGGAATTAGTACATTGATTGGTCGATTGACTGAACTATGAATTGATGGGTTGACTGATTAATGGATTGATTTACTGATTGCGTAATTAACTGACTGACTGATTTATGGATGTATTGGTCAATTGCTTCAAGCAGCTTCCAGAAAGTGAAATGTGGAGTTAATTTATGGTGTCGATGCTCAGAAGTAAAACATTTTTAGTCATCCTGGAGAGCCAGTGTCTGTAAGATTTGCAGTCTGCTAGTCTGTTTGCACCTTAAAATCAAGACACCAGGTGAGGTGGGCTACCTGTGTAACCAGCTGCTTTAACAGATCAATTGAGTGCTAATAAATGACAAAACCTGCAGACCCATAACGTTCTAGGACTCAGGTTGTTGACTCCAGCAGACACATGGCTCTCCAGAACCAGGGTTTGGGACCCCAGCAGACCCTGTAGATCTCCAAAACCAGGGTTGGAGATCTGAGCAAACCTTGTGGCCCCCTGGGGCCAGGGCTGGGGATCCCTGCAGGTCCAGTGACTCTCCAAGACTAGGGTTGGGGACCCCAGCACACCCTGTGGCTCTCCAACACCAGGATTGGGGACCCCAGCAGACCTTGTGGCCCCCCGAGGCCAGGCTTGGGGCCCCCTTGCTTTAAGAGAAGACTCACCCAGAGGTGTGGATCTGTACAGCAGTCCTGAGCGCCGCGTTTGTCTCTGTCTTTCCTTGACAGGGCGCTTTCCTCAGTGGTGGCACTGGGGGCCAACATCATCTGCAACAAGATCCCCGGCCTGGCCCCGCGTCAGCGAGCAATCTGCCACAGCCGCCCGGACGCCATCATCGTCATCGGCGAGGGCGCCCAGCTGGGCATCAATGAGTGCCAGTACCAGTTCCGCTACGGCCGCTGGAACTGCTCCGCCCTGGGCGAGAGGACCGTCTTCGGCCAGGAGCTGCGAGTAGGTCAGTGTGAAGCCGCCATTCGCCGCTGGGGCCCGCTGGGGCCCGATGGGGCCTTTCTTTAGAGTCTTTAGTCTTTTCTGTTCTGTTATGAATATAGAAAATGGAATTTTGCACATTCTTTCTCCAAAGTCTATTGTACATTAAATACATTTAAAAGAATATAATCAATCAATAATCAGCTTCATAGAGATTTTTGGAGGAGAAGAAAAATTCAGTGGCTTAGACAGTTTTAGTGTTCATGGCACCTCTATGCTTTTTTGGTGTGCTTGGCTCTGTTATAAATGAGTAAAAAGTGTGTGTTCATGTCTTAATCTGTAGTTTTCACACCTCCAAAAAAACCAATAGGCCTAATTTTTAAAATAATTATTTGCATCTTCTTTTTTTTATCTTTTCATTTGAGCACTTTTAGAGACAGAGGGAGACTCTCTTTTCCTTACTCGCAGCATTCTTTATCTGCATTCCCCTCATCGGTTTGGCGGCAGGTCCTGCCCTCTCTCGCTTATGCTGTTCTGTTATGATCGGTTCCATTGCTGTGAACTGCGGTGCAGTCTGGTGCAGTGTTTGTGTTCAGAGCAGCGCATGGTTGGTTGCACAGTAAAAAAGGCGCGTTTCCTGTGGTAAGGGAAGAGGTGCAGGTGTCGCGGTTGTTGATGGCTCTACGAAAAATCTCTTGTTTTTCGGAGTGTGATGACTGACCTTTTTCAAAGGTCACCCCTTGTTTGTCCTTTGTGCCGTTTTTGTAACAGACCTGCTGATTTCACAGTAAAATGTTCAGGGTTAAATCCTTATGCAATTCCTTTACAGTTTTAAGAACATTTGCTCTTTAGGACCTAATTTGGAACTTCCTCATCCTCACCTCCATACACAGTAAATTTATGAGGTAATTAACACTCATCACTTGTTTTGTAGGAGAGGATGTGCTTATCTACACCTGTCTACACTCGACAGTATAGATATCAGCTATGAGCCAGAACACAAAAAATGGGATGATGTCATGAAACTTGCTTTTGCCATAAATATTCCCATTACTCTCAGGAAAAGAAAACTCCCCCACAGACAGGCAGAGCATGCCTCATCCGCTTGTACTCTTTCATATTAACCCTAGTTTCGGACTAAACTCTTCATCTATTTCCCAACTGGAGAGAGAGGTCTGACATTATTATGCATGAAAGACCAGAGAAGCGCATTGTCTCTCTCCCTACCTTCCTCCATCTCTCTCTCTCTCTTACTCTCCCTCCCTCTCTCCCTCACACTCTGTCCTGCCTTTACTCAGATACTGCTCAGTTGGTCATTTTTTAGTTCAGCCGAATAACATTTGCGTTCCAAGAAGGGAATAATCAGGTTATTGTGTGTTACAGAACCCTGCTAATTCTGATTCAAGGGAAAAAAATTAGTTTCTGAAAATACCAGTAATTTTACATTCAGGCCATTGCAATTGGAATATTGCAACTATAAATACATTTCATATAAGAACACTCCATGGCTGGCAAGCGTCCTTGATTGACAGGATGTCACGTATGACGGATTGATGGAGCAATAGATCAAAGCTTCTCTACAGTGGTTTCAAATACCCCACAACAATTTCTCCATTGAGGAGAAAACTGCGCTGTGTTTTCCAAAGAGATCAGGCTGCCAAATAAAACCTGTACAAAGGGAGGCATTAACGTGGGAGGGGGGAGGGAGTCCGATGCTGAGTGCGTCTCACAGAGGATTTTCTGGCAAGTGTGCATTTCAAACAGGTGTGTGACCGGCACACCTCGATCCGCCGATGCGTGTCGAAAACAGACACTATGTGCCAAGTGGATAAAAAACTATAAATGAGTAATTGTACGACACGCAGTTCAAAGACATGCAATTAACTGCTTAAGGCTTTCAGCTGTTCTGGTTCGGTGTATCATTTCAGCCATCAAAAGGATAAGGAGGCAAACCTGCACAGGTAGATTCATATCACTTCTTACACAAGTATGCATACCTGGACTTAAAATGAACCAGCGAAAAAGTAGTAGGAGATTATGCGCAAACATGCATATAGCGCCTTTTATTGTACTTTTTAAGTGCTTTTCAGGGGCGATTTCACGGGCACAATTATACCCTGCACTTCCTCATAACTGATGCTTTCAACAAACCGTCGTGGAGTTTAAATGTAGAAAAGCTAACGGCCCCATGTCTATGAACCCATTCAACCCCCCCCCCCCCCCCACCCCCACCCCCCAATGAGTTATAGCCGCGAGACTGACTCGGTGAGTAACCCCCGGAGACGGCGCTCCGCGGCACGGTGGCGACGCAGCGCGTAAGAAACGGGCGCGGGTATCCTGGTGACGTCGCCATGGCGACCTGAGAAACGTGGGAGGTGGGGGCTGGGTTTGGAATGCGGGGGGCCTCCGCGGGTTACGGAGTGCGGAGTGTGCGGTGCGAAATGTAGGCGCGCTTACTCGGTCTACCTTCGCTGCCTCGTAAAATGCGTGGGGCGGGTTTGGCGGGTGATGTCAGCAGAGGTAGATACATCTCTGGGTGCGTGCGCCAAGGCTCGACACAGCGCTGGCTAAGCTCTACGGCAGGGGTCTGTAACCCCGGTCCTGGAGAGCCACAGGGCCTGTTGCTTTTCCATTTCAACAACCCGTTCAGACCTAGAATGCTCAGCGAGGAGATAAGTTCTAAGTTGCAACGAAAACCAGCAGACCCTGTGGCTGTCCAGGAAACCAGGAGCGCAGCCGCGATCGTCTAATCCGCGTTTTAAAAAGCTGCTACCTGTTCTGCCAAGTGACTGCAATGTAACGATTGTAAAACGACATGCCAATACATCACAAATATCTTAACTTCCTCGTTTTGCATCCTTGATTCTTGCACTACACAGCAAATGGCTTAGTAATGGAAATTTCTCTGCCTGTCGTTGAAATCTCCTTTTTTAAATAAAAAAAAACCTGGTATTGCATTTTACATTTTGCGCTCACAAAAAAATGTTTATCGTCTCGGCTGAATGACAGTCATGTCAATTATTGTATAATCAAAGCTGTGTTTACGAAAAGCAGGGAAGACAGACGGTATGCATTAAAGTCCGACGCAAGTGCCCAGAACACTGCGCTAACGCAGCGGCACTTATGTTTTCACATTTAGTGAATTGCATTCCTGCGTATCGGATATCTGAGATGCGAAGGAATTTGGCACGGTGCGATTCCCTTTTTTTTGTTTATTTCTCTGCGCAAACTGTACTCTGCATTTCTGCATTCCTTCCAATCCAGCTCTTTTATTTTTAAATCAGGAACAATAAGAATCAGAACTGGCTTTCTCATGGCCAATTGCAGCATAAATTGATTTTTTAAAAATGAGCCACCGATGGAGATTATAATGACATTGTCCATTTTCACATGGATATCGTATGTGAATATGTGGCTGAAAGTTTGTTCCATAGTGCTCATCCACTGTGGCTCTGTTATTAGTAAAACTGGCTCATGACAGGAAGCTACACCAGGAAACACAGGGCTATTTACATTCAGGCGTTTAGATGATTCTCTCACCCAGAGTGGCTTGCGGTTGACATGGGATTAAGATCAAAATTTCATATTTCCCTAAAGTATCAGGTATGAGAAAGAGGGGTTGACAGCCTCAAAAGGAGATAAGAGAGCAGCCGCCACCTAAACTATCCGTTCAGTCACGTAAATGAGTAATTACGGGATAAAAAAACTTTAGAAAACCAAGCACCATAAAATCAGCCCGATTCTAAACTTAGGAGCAGGCAAATATGCACAGGAGACATTGAGAAACGCTACCATCGGCATTTACTGAAACATTCCTCTCCTCGGTGTGCTTTATTTGAGCTGACAGGTGAATGCGGCAAACCAAATAACGTCAGTAAAATGTTATTTTAAGGATACAGAAGGTTGCACTTTTGTTTGGTGACAACATGTCCTTTAAACATTTTACCATGGGGGGGAAAAAGCACTTAATCTGGACCTTTTTACTACATAGCCGAGATTGTGTCAAAGACTGTATCCACAGGGAATGGTGTTGAGCCAAATATTGTATTTCCACTACTGTATGTGAGTAATAGACTGTGTACAGTACCTATATTATTTGTCATAGACTGTGTACCATATCGACTATATACTATTTGAGTCACAGGCTTTACCGTATCTATCATATACCTATTTTGAGTCACAGGCTTTACCGTATCTATCATATACTACATTAGTCATAGACTCTGTATTGTATCTACGGTACAATGACAGCACCCCACCGGGGAATCAAACTCGCAGCCTTGGTGGTTGCAAGCCCATTGCCCAAACTATCAAGCTACATTGCCGTATCGTTGGCTTTCTGATGTAGTTCCCATCCCATGAACCCGGACAGTGACAGCAGCGCGCGTGGTTTTTCGTACATTCCTTTCATCTCTGTGTGGCTGTGCCCGCAGATTTTATCACCCGCGGTCAGGGGAAAACTAGCCGCCCACACAGAGCCAAGGAGCGAAGCGCACAGACGGACGGCTTTGTTCTGGGAGAAGCGAGCAGGGTCCTTTCCTGGCTTATCAGGTATTGGGCTGCACCCCCACCCCCCACCGCCCCAGTGTGGGCTGTCTCCTGTGATGTCCTCCGCTGGTCTGAGCCCCCCGGCCACACAGAGAGGCGTTGGCCGTCTGCCGACGGGACAGGGCGGGGAGGGGAGTGGGGGGGGGGGGGATTTTGGCCTGGGTATTGCCGCTCGGACCCAGTGCCCCCTGCGATGTTATCGGTGAGATCTGTGTCTGTCTGCGTTCTCCTCGCCGGCCCGGGGTGGGTGGGGGGGTGGGGGTGGGGGGGGCAGGATGTGAGAGGATCAGCGGCTCAAAGCGCCCCTTTGTCAAGAACAATCCGGAACGGCAGAAACAGACTCGCCGCCGCGCAGCGGAACGTTCCGGGGTTTACCGGAGGTAACCGCGGCTACGGCGCTTGCGACAGTAACAGGAACGGGAGCTTCCAAAATACAGGAAGCTGATGGTTTTAAAATTCCAGTTTATTTGACCTTCCTCTGATACTCTGAACGGCGTGGGGACGACCACCGTCCATGCAGTACGGAAACACGGAAGGAAAACTCAGTCAGATGGAGTGTCACCTCTCCTTCGCTGTCGTTCTCCCTAGTGAAACTACATGACCTGAGGTGGAGATGACCTATCAGAAATTAAAACAAAACAGTATGGCTGTTCTGATCTGATCTCAAAGATCTTTTTCCAACCTCAGAATTTACACTGTGGCAACAAGTTGCTATTGCCTTGAAGCCGAGAAGGTGACTAGGACATTAATCCGGCTGCATGCTGGAAAATAAAAAGTTTTTTTATGAATGAGCTCTTTGGACCCAGATTATTATCTCAAAGTAAAGAGATTATAATCTGCCTTTCACAGGCCTGTCCATCTCCATCACCGACACCCATCATGGCTGCTCATTTCATATCCCCATACAGTATATGCTGAATATGCAAGTCCTGCTTGTGTTTATATTTAACAACCCAAGTACGCTATGTGTATAGTTCTGGTTCAAGAACATAACTTTATTGAACAGGGACACTGGTGTTCTAATCCCTGCAGAGATCATGAACTCAACTCAGCCCTGCTTTTGCCTGTAATTGGCAGTGAGTGTACAGTATGTCCATAGCAACGGCGCATGTAACTGAACGGAAACAGCAGTAGCAGAGTGGAGATTACTCAGCCATGCCAGTGATCCAGAGAGATCCAAAGCAGTTTAGCCATGTTTTTATTTTTTTTAATGGGGCCCACATGGAAATTTTAGGAGCTACAGTGTTGCGTTTCAGAGTGTGTGGATATTATGGCCTGGGAATATTTGCACTGTAGGTACGCAAAGAATAAATGATGTTAACTGTTTGCCATCAGTGAGAGATATTTCTCACCTGCGGTCGGCACTAATTATCTCCTGTAGTACTGTGTGTGGCCTGTAGGGTGTAAAATAGTCACTGGCTCTCCTGTAGTACTGTGTGGCCAGCAGGGTGTAAAATAATCACTGGCTCTCCTGTAGTACTGTGTGTGACCTGTAGAGTGTAAAATAGTCACTGGCTCTCCAGTAGAACTGTGTGTGACTTGTAGAGTGTCAAATAGTCACTGGCTCTCCTGTAGTACTGTGACCTTTAAATAGTCTCAGACTTCAGCTTAGGTTATCCTGGTGTGCAAATGCTGGTTGTACAAGTGTAAATCCAGATGCTGAATTAGTGACTCCAAATCGGACCGGATAATAATGCATATTGTTGTCAGAAAAGGCATCAAATTATTTTTCTGTATTTTCTTCCATATGAGGTATTGTAGTGAGAACTTGTTACAACCGTCTGATGTAACTGATTTGCACTGGTTTGTGGTCTGGGTTAGCCATGCCAGGTATCAGATCACTGGATTTGGGGGGTGTGACTGAAAAGTCACCTGCTCTGACTGTCCGTGCCACATTTATCTGAAACGAAGTTCACCAGCACAGCCAGCAGGTGTCGCTTTTATCTGTCTCTCAGCAGCATGTCAACATGACAAAAATGATTTGCACTGTCATATTCTGCTCTTTAAAATATGATTGGAAACATTCCACAGACCAGCCTGTGGCAGCTTAGTCTTAGATTTCAGCTATTTGTGTTCTTTTTTTGTCTTCTGTTCAACAAAAGAAATTTGGTGAAACTCCAGCACAAGATAATTTAGCTCATAAAGATTTCAATCAATATTTTGTCCTTCAAATTGAAGTATCTCTCTGTTTTTTCTTCCACAAGTACAAGCAGCAATTTCATGAAATGCACCAAAATCAACCTTCCAAACTACGTTTGTCAAGGAGAAAGTCAAGTTCGAATGTTGACGGTCCAAGTTACGGAGGGATACTGATTTGATTCATAGAAGATTGACGCCAAGGATAAATGTCGATTGAATTCCGTGAATTTCTGAGCTGACTAGAATTACAGCCTGAAGCCAGTTTGCGCTGGAAGCAGCGAGCCTCCAGTGTTGCCACAGTTCCAGAGTCCTCCTACTCTGCTGTGGCAACATCAGTGGAGCGTGCAGCCGTTTGGGGCGGAGGGGAAAATCTCACAATGCGTGTTGGGAAAACTGACTGTACGGTTTCAGGCCGTAAATCTCGTTCGCTGCATTTGATGTGAAATGCGCTTCAGCGGTTTGCTGCTAGCCCTGTTTTTTTCTCCCTTTTCCTTCCCTCTCGGGTACGGGCCATCGTAAAAGCCGCCACCGCATTCGGAAACGTCCCAGCCCGCTCTCTGGCGGATGCCTTTTCCAGGCCAGGACAGTGGTCACCTGAGGTGAAGGCCGCACCCCCTTCGAGCACCCGCCAAAAAAACGCCCGGCGTTACCTGCCCTACGTGTAGAACCGCGCCGTGCTTAAATCGCGCTCCTGGACACCGTTACAGACACTTGCCCCAAAAACCCTATTAGACATCTGGTTTAATATTTCCTCCGCCGCCCCCCCCCCTTCTTGACCCTCGGCTCTGAACCTGTCCAAGTCCGCTGAGGTTTTTCTGGTCAGTCCAGCTTTCCCCTGGCAGCTTGCTAGGATATCCCAGGGTGGTTCTTTTGGAATTCATTTCAGGGCACTGGGCTGGCCGCTTTACCGCACATCTGCACAGCAAAGCTCCGCAGGGCTCCCACACACATCCTTCACAGAGCCTCACGCCAGCTGCTGTTGCCCCAGTTCACCTATCTTTAATGGAGGTTCAGGGGTGAAGATGCCTAATACACAAGTCTTTCATAAAAGTTCAGCATTGAAGATCCCTATTACACATGACTTTCACAGAAGTTCAGTGATGAAGATCCCTAGTACACAAGTCATTCACAGAAGCTCAGCACTGAAGATCCCTAGTACATAGACTCTTACAGTATCTCAGTACTTTCACAGAACCCTATGGAGATCAAGGTTACGCAGCACTCCTGTCCCATCCTCCTCAGAACTGCAAAGCAGAAGCAGTCCCCAGGGTATAGATCCTTCACAGAACCTCAGAGTGGAGGTCCTAACCATGTTCTGCCTTCACGTCTACTCGCAGGAACAGAATTTACCCTGGTGCACACATCCTTCACAGATGCTGAAATCCAGCATATTTCCATGTACCCCTTCACAGAAGCCCTGAACAGCAGTGATTCCTGGGAAATGTGTGCATATCCCATCGCGCTAGTGACTCTGCTGATCGGACTGTAGTTCGCATCAGCTGCGCATTACGCAAACCCTTCCGCAGAAATAACTGCGCAGTTCGGCTGGTGGGAGCGAAGACAAGCAGCCGCTGGGGACATGCACCTCGTGGGAGATTGCGGGTGTGGCTGCGCCCTGCCCAAGCCCCAGAGGAAGACGTACGGATGGTGCTGGACTAAATGTAAGAGCGGACACTCCAGGTTGAGTGGAACATCGAAAAAACATGCTTCCCAAAAACAAGTCATTTAACAAATCCTGGTCACCATGGTGAACGGAGCACTGAACGGATATGAGTCAACAAGCAGTGTAGAAGACATTAACAGAAATCTCCGAGGTCCACCCCAGTTTGGACAACTGACCATATAGTAACTGACCACAGCCTAGCGACAGGCAATACAGAAGTGCAGTCCATTGCAAAGTCCCATGTGCCCCCACACCCCACCCGACCCACCCACCACCACACTGTCTTTTTGTTGTTCAGTGGGAGTGCGACATTAATAGAAATGGTTACAGGGTTTTCCTTTATGCCCCTTTAAAATATGGTTCTGTTGCATGCCATCATTTCCACTGTAATATGTACACATGACATCTGAACTGGAAACAAAAAGTCGCTGTCCGTGCGGCTCAACCGGTAATGACACCGGCCTCATGCATTGTGTTCTGTGGGTAATTCATTCTTGTATTATGACAGTGCCTTTTCCTCCCAACCAGCCAAAGCCACAGACTCCTGGACATTCAGACAATTTCCCTAGAAAAAAGAAAAGATCCCTGCAGCTCTGACTCATTTAAACTCCCGAAAGAAGAAAATTCCACGGATTTCCTGTCCTGAAACTCCCACTAGCAAGAGTTACGCACTGCAGTGCATGAACTGCTAAAACATCCGGAAAATGAATATTTGGGAAGTTTCATATTTCTGCTCTGGTCAGAATTGGGGTCCTTTGTTTTAAATGCTATGCAAATATTTTAATCCCCAAATTATAAATGTGGAGTCATTCTTTCGAAGCCAGATGAATGCATGAGCAAATTGGAATTATTTGAAAGGAAATTTTAAAAAAAACTAGGAAATAAAAATGAGTTTTGGACTCTTAATGGAAACCAGAGCCTCAAAGGCATCGCTGACACATTGATTTTCAGGGTACTGCAAGAAACTGCAAGAGCAATGCGAAGAAAGCCTCAGCTTTGGAAGTGCAAATACAATCAAGTGCAAATGCAAAAGCAAGTTCCAAAACACAATCCTGCTATGCAAAAGCAAGGCCTCTCCATGCCCCCCACAATCCCACATGCATTTTCTGAAGTTATGTGCATCTCTGTCCCTCAAGCCACATCTACAATCTGTGGAAAAGCATCCTCTTGGGATGCCAGTACTGTATTCATCCCTCTGTCAATCCTCCTGACTGCCTTTCTGTCTGTCTTCTGTCTATGTTTAGATGTATTTGTCTTTCTATATATATACCTATCTGTCAGTCTATGTATGTATGTAACTGTCTATTCATCTAGAGTAGGTGACTGTCAGTCCAACAACATAGAAAACACATAAGACAACAGGCTTCCTGGTTTAGAGGAAACCAAGACCCTTTGATTAGGAGATCAGTGTTTAATCACACAATGAGCATACACAGGATAAATGCTGCCATGTGATTACTTATGAAGTAGACTGGGAAATAGTTCTTTAATTTCTTTAAGTTTACATCAAATTGTCTGTTCTATTGTAGAACTGACAATAAAGATTTGATAATGCAATGAAAGACATTATTCCACTGGGACTGTACATCATCAGAGATTTTCTGTCAAATCATGCCATTAGATTGTCTGGTAAATCCAGAAGGATGTCAGGGTTTTTAAGCAGGCTAACAGACCTTGCTGTTAAAACGTGGCCAGTTTGTAAGGTGCTCGTAGGAGTAATTCAGCACTTTGGACAGCACCTGCAATAGTTTCAGCCACAAGTGCTGTCTTCAGGCTCAGTGTAAAATAACCTTCCCATGTGAAAGTAATCCACAGCATTCGGTGATAGCATGCACTATAAAGGCACAGGGAGGATGGCCAAATAAATGTATTAATATAAGGAATGTAAGGTGTCCCTGCATACTCGAGCGAGAGTTGTGTTCCCATTCTTGGCAAGTTAAGTTCAATGTGGGTGTTGGACTCCACCATGGGTGCGCCTTGTTCCTGGTATTCATCGACATAATCTTAAGACTGGTCTCGAGTGAGTCTGGTTTGGGGACATAGGGGTGGTATCTCTGCTGTTTGTGGATGATGTTGTCCTCATTGCAAATTGACCTTCGATGTGCATTAGAACGGTTTCTGGCTGAGTGTGATGTGGTTGGGATGTGGCCTTGGTCCTCTCCCTGAAAATGATGGCTTGTCCCTTCAAGTGAAAGTGGAGCACCAGCCCCAGTTGGAGGAGTTCAAGTATCTCGGGGTCTTATTCGCACGTGAAGGTAAAGGGGATTGGGAGATTGGCCGCTGTGTAGGTGCAGCGGCCGCAGTAATGCGGGCATTGCATCGGACAGTGGTGGTGAAGAAGGAGCTGAGCCAAAAGGAAAAGCTCTCGATTTGCCAGTCGAACTTCATCCCTACCCTCACTTACGGTCACAAGCTATGGGCAGTGACTGAGTGAGATCACAGATACAATGGCCAAAATGGGGTTTCTCCGCAAGGTTGCAGGGCTTATTCTCCTTGGTAGGGTGAGCTCAGCCATCTGGTAGGAATTGACAGTGGAGCCGCTGCTCCTCCGCATTGAGAGGAGTCCGTTGAGGTGGTTCGGGTATCTGATAAGGATGCCCCCAGGGACACCTTCTTTTGGAGATGTTCCAGGCACGTTGAGTTGGGAGGAGGAGATCCAGGGGCAGACCTAGGACACACTGGAGAGATTATATCTACCGGCAGGTCTGGGATTGCCTTGGGACCCCTCAATATGAGTTGGGGGAAGTTGTTGGGGAGAGAGACGTGTGAGCTGCTTTGCTTGCCTGATTTGGACTACGTGTTGTGAAAAGTCATAATACTCTGGTGGGAGCTCTTCTGTCTTCTGTACCTGTCAGTCCAGTTGTCACCCTTCCTGTCTTGCATTTGTGCAATCTTTTCAAAGACGTTTTTTCGAAGTAAAAATGGAAATTCCAGGTTTAAGTTAGGGTATGTATCACGCCTCCAGAACATTAAGTTCCAGGCTTGATCTGCGAAAGTACCACACCTCTCCAGGACAAGTCGTCTCAGGTTCTGACGGCTTCTCTCCCTTCCTCTCTCTTGTTCCCTCTCTTTCTCTCCCTCCCTCTCCTCCTCTCACAGGCAGCCGGGAGGCGGCGTTCACCTACGCCATCACGGCTGCGGGCGTAGCCCACGCGGTCACAGCCTCCTGTAGCCAGGGCAACCTCAGCAACTGTGGGTGTGACCGCGAGAAGCAGGGCTTCTATAACCAGGAGGAGGGCTGGAAGTGGGGAGGCTGCTCGGCGGACGTCAAGTATGGCGTCGAGTTCTCCCGAAGGTTCGTAGACGCCCGCGAGATCAAAAAAAGCGCAAGGCGGCTGATGAACCTACATAACAATGAGGCAGGAAGAAAGGTAACTGCAACAGTTAAAAACACAGAAAACAAAACAACACGATTGACTTTCAATTAAGCGGATTAGTAGGAAATGAGTAGAATTTGCATATGCTTATGTGTTACCATTAGTTATCTGATTGGTTATTTATTTAATATATTAAAAAGGTCCTTTTTTTGTTCTGTTTGTTTCTGTTTGTTTCAGATAATTTTGTGTGTGTGTGTGGTGTGTGTGGTCTGCGTGTGCATACGTGCATGGGCCTGTTGAACATTCTAAATCGTTTCTAACTAGGTCTGGACTATAATTTCTTTTTTTTTTTTTTAAAGGAAAAAATTCCCGCCACAGGAAATGTCATTTTTCAATTCATTTCTCGAGTTCACCTTTATCTTAACAGTTACTTCTTATGAAAGAATGACACTAAGGTCAATAGGACAAATATAGCACAACATCAAATGGTACTCCCGGCGAGCTTCGTCCTGTACCCAGCACTCCCTCCACTGCGGGTGAAAACGATGCTGAAATTACAGGCTTTCCCGCCAAAAGCTTCATGTTTGATCAGAAGCGTCTGCGTCGAAAAGACCGTGAGCGCCATTTCCATAACACGCGTCTTTACCCGTGGAGTTTACCCATAGCGGACCCCGAATTTTATTACGTGTAAGGGAATACACTTCCGCCGATTGAAATGGCGTTCGGAATTCGCAGTAGCGATGATCAGCCAGCGTGCGTCCGCGTTTTAGGCGGGAGAGAGCGCCCGCCTGCCCGCCCGCCCGCTCCAGGCGCTCCACGCGATTGTTTGTCCGCCACAAGCAGACGGAGTCTTTTCCCCCTCACGAGCGCCACACGAACAGCCAAAAACATATGAAGTCAATTTTTCATTCTTTAGATGTTGGGTGAGTGATCTCTGTAAGAAATCCTAATTCCTTCCTTTTTTAACTAATGCGTAGCAGACGACAGATACAGATGGACACCATGTTAAGTGAACATTTCTAATGGGTTCGTCAGCTACATTTCATTTACAAAAACTGCAGCCTGTTCCATGGACTCCTTCCTCAAACTGCACCCAAAAAGGTTTGCAAACGGAATCTTCTCCTCCATTTTAATATCCCTTCCAAAGAGAATCCCAGGGATGTTTGTCGAATGAGAGAATTAAATTTCGGGTCTGAAGACAATGTGGTTTTTTTTTTGTATGCGCCGTATGGCATGTTTTGAGTGGATTAAACAATTACTTTGTGCAAGTTTTTCGAAGAAACCATTACTGCCCTTTGCTTGCTGCCAGATAAAACAAGGGAGAAACTTGTTTTTTTTTTTTGACGAAAGAATTATGAATTTAATACGAGCACAGAAATCATATTATGCATCCCTGTTCCCTTGACCCGTGAGGGCAGGAACGCATCTAGTTATACTGGATCAGCCAGCTGTTTACCGCAGAGCCCTGATGCACCACCGAATAAGCCAGAAACCGAACTGCGCTGCCGTTCAATCACAGATGCCCCTGGCCTGGAGAAACTCAACGTCTGTTCTTAACTGAATCACACAAGTGAATGCAAGTGTGTCTATTTTCTCCACAAGGACAGTCTGCACAATTGACTTTGGTTGATTGCTTAACTCACCACGCTGTGTTTCTGGGGAAAACAAACTTTTGCATATGTCTGTAAGCAAAGGACGAATGTTGATTGAATCCAGGTCTTTTTTCGTCTGAAGAAAGTCTGGCTGTGGGACTCTGGATTTGTGTATACGTGTATTTACTGGACGCCCATGCATGAGCAAGTATCAGATTGAACACTATGAAGGTTAGATTGCCACAGATGTATTTCAGATCACTTTCAGGCTCCTCATTACTAAAATAAATGACGGGACTTTTTGTATGAATGTATACTACAGTAAAAGTCAGGGACACGTTTGATTTAAATTAATAATATGTTAATATATACGCATCAAGTTGCCTTAAAGCTCATTAATGTCCTTCAGTAAGAACTATTGTACTTTCTGGAACAAATTTAAAATTGGCTCTCACAAGTATCAGCCTGATATTTATTTCCTTAATGCCTTTTCCCAAAATGCACAATGATCCAGATGCAAATGGTTCATAGTCATCTGTCTGTGCAACAAGTCTGTTACTGAATAACCGAAGACTCCACATAACTTTAGAATAATAGTATAAAAGTATGGTCATATGAGATGTACGTTTATTTTTTCAGACATTTGATGTGCTGTTTTGGAAGTTAGAGGGAATTACAGAGTGAAGCTTAAACAAACAAATGCATTTTCCTTATATTTGACAGATATCTGGCATCAGTGTTCATTTCAGAATTTCAAAAAAAGTAGAAAATGGGGTTTTGCTCATTTGAGTATACACATGTAATAGATAGTATTTCATCCAATGAATTGGATGGTTGAGTTTGCCAACTGTTCCAAAGGTTAACTGGGGAATTATCAGACAACCAATAAGAATGCACAAGTCATTTTGAGCAGACAGTTTTTTTTTTTTTACCAAAGAAAAGCACACATTGACCTGGGACAGAAGGACAGAGTTGAGTAGGCCTTGCCAAACCTTCAGTGTAATAGCATTGATTTGACTCATGTTGAATACATGCATTATGGTGTGTAAAATACAGTTAAGTTCAGAATGTCCTGTTATAGCCTGCATTTTAATAGCTTTTTAAATGTCAAATATTTTTATCTCATTTCCCCCTCTGAGTCATACTTCCTTGTTAATTTTTGTTATATTTTGCAGGGACCCTGAAAATCAGAAGACAGCTTGATTTCTTGATTTTTTGTTTGTGGAGTCTATCTTTACTGCTTTTGAAACAATTAATGACATTTCAAAAAAGTCCATATTTCAGCATTCAGATTAGTAAACTGAGCTAGGTACTATAATTCTCTCTATCTGTCTCTCTCTCTCTCACTCTCTCTCTTTCTCTTAGAGAAATACAGATGTAACACATCAGCAGAACTGGAACATAAATTGCAAACAATAAAATGTAATTCCACATGTTAAACCATTTTTTATTAATCTTTTTGTTAGCTCCTCACATGGATGCACCCAAGGAACAGAAGTGAACTAAATTCTACAGTCTTCAAGACCAAACTATTTTAGCTATATCTTTAGGTTATTAATATTATTATTGTTGAATTATTGTTATTATTGTTATTATTATTATTATTATTATTATTATTAATAATAATAATAATAAATCATTAATAGCATAATGTGAAAGCTGGTAGGCACTGGTCTGACACGCCCCCTGCATTCCCCCATCAGGTGTTGGAGGAGAGGATGAAGCTGGAGTGCAAGTGTCATGGCGTCTCGGGGTCCTGCACCACCAAGACGTGCTGGACCACCCTGCCCAAGTTCCGGGAGATCGGCTACATCCTGAAGGAGAAGTACAACGAGGCGGTGCACGTGGAGGCGGTGCCGGCCAATCGCCTGAGGCTGCCCACCTTCCTCAAGGTGAAGAAGGTGCAGAGCTACCGCAAGCCCGTGGACACCGACCTGGTCTACATCGAGCGGTCGCCCAACTACTGCGAGGAGGACCGGTCCACGGGGAGCGTGGGGACGCAGGGGAGGCTGTGCAACCGGACCTCGCCCCACGCGGACGGCTGTGACCTCATGTGCTGCGGGCGGGGCTACAACACGCACCAGTACACCCGGGTGTGGCAGTGCAACTGCAAGTTCCAGTGGTGCTGCTTCGTCAGGTGCAACACCTGCAGCGAGAGGACGGAGGTGTTCACCTGCAAGTGAGGCCCGAGAGTGGGACTGACAGACCAGCCAACAGACAGACAGAGGGACCCTGGAGAGAGCAGTGCGCACTGGGGAGGGGCGAAAAGAAGAAAGAAAAACAAAGACCTGAGAATGAGAACGAATGGATTAATGAAGAGAACAGTCACAGAATGGAGATCTTGATGTCAGCTCTTGACAGACTAACAGATGTTGGAGGTTGCAGTGCATGCTGGGAGAAAAAAAGAGAAGAATGGAAAATGATATATTTTGTAAATGGTTCAAGAGAGTGGATTTTAAAAATGGGAATAACGCTATCGACTTGGACAGATGTACGAATGTTTGAGGGGCAGTGCATGGTGGGATACATGGGAAAAACTGAGAAAAGAATGGAGAAACGAAGAGGAAATTTGGAAATGGTTAAACAGCTTGGAATTAAGACTATCAACTCGTCTTGGCATCTTTTGCACATCAGAATCTATTTGCTTTAAAATACAAATATAAAGAAATAAATTGGTAAAAATGGCTATAGATAATTATCTATTAAACTATTAGATCGCACATCTTTTTCTGGAAAAAAAGATGTGTTCTTATGCACTGATGAATCCCAAACTGACTGGAAATTGTGATATAATAAGAATTAAATCTTGCCTCCAGGTGGGAACTGTGCAATGCACTGTGGGATTTGTAGTTCTCTATTTTTATGGAACACTTAAAAAAGGAAACAGAGGGACTTTGACTCCCAGGATGTTGTGGAGCAAGACAATGAAAGTATTCAGCAGAAAGACTAAACGGGAGAAAATTATTCCTCATTACACAGACTGGTCTTCGAATGCAACTCTTGGGGGTTTTCTTGGGGGAAATTGAAGTGTGTTCAATTTCAATGTTCAAAATCTTGTTTTTTTGAACATTATCAAAAGGAACGGTACATTAGTTTCTCACCTTTTGGGTACTTTTGAGAATTGGAGTCTCTCCACATTAAGTTCTCTAACTACCAACTGGAAAAACATGGTGGAGTATCTTTGTTGTCCAGTCACACTGGAACTGTCTGTTTGAACACTGAAAATAAATTATTTATGTTATAGTATCTTTAAAACAAAGCACTAACGGGTAGAAATGTCTTATTTTGTACTAAGTGTAAAAGAACAAATGTGTAAACTCTTGACTGAAGGTGCATATATTTTAGAATATCTCAATCCTCCTCTTCCTCCTCATCTTCCTCCTCCTCACAGTGGTTTCATTGCTACTAGTATGTTGAACTTTTAAAAAAAAATTCCTGTTATAGTTTACATTTTACAAGCAGGTGAGCATGTATCCCCTAGCTCATGTGTGGCCTATATATAGATTACAGTCACATAATCAATATGAATTATTTTGGTTTATTTTGCATTCACAGCCTGTGGTCAGTAGGTAGGACAATGGATTCTGGTTTCTTTTTTGCTACATATTTCTTCCTCCTCAGTCCATTGAACGTGAAATCAATTACAATGCTGGATGTGTTGTCACGTTTTGGGCCGAATGCTTTCTTTTTGTTTGTTTTTGCTGTGATTCAGCTCAGATGAAGATGGAAACATCAGTTTATCGAGTTCTGAAATTCACTGAGAGACTATGAATATAGCAAGTTCTTAATCTGATCCTGAAACACATTCAGTCAAAACTTGTATTTCAGTTATAATTTGAAAATAAATGCACACAATTTAAAAATTTATTTCACAAACGCAAAT
The DNA here is from genome assembly GCF_018555375.3 of Anguilla rostrata. Lineage (NCBI taxonomy): Eukaryota > Metazoa > Chordata > Actinopteri > Anguilliformes > Anguillidae > Anguilla > Anguilla rostrata. The sequence continues at coordinate 45,914,772 of NC_057939.1, read as the reverse complement.
TGCCAAGTTAATGCTGGACTCATTGCCGAACTCTCCACTGTGTTTCCTGGAAAAAGAAAAAAGATTGAATGCACTCGCATTTCACTGTCAGTCAAAGTTATTGACAAATGTTGGTTGACTGCTGGCTGCAGCCTTTGGCCCAAATTTCAAAACTATTTTCATGATGGAAGAGTAACTTGGCCGTTGGGCCTCTGTGTTCATTGAGTTTGAAACTAGAGAAGTGCTCTATAAGCTGTGGAAAACATGGAAATGATATGTGTCTGATATGTGTCAGATACCCACAACTTGTCCATTTCCACTAGTGATGGAAATATGACATTCAACATGGCTGCTGCTAGTATTGGCCAAACGACACAAAAAAACTGATGCAGCTTTTTGTACAAGAAACATAGGCCTATATACTGCCTAATTTCTAGCAAAGAGATTAGAAGTACATTCCAATATTGCCTGAAATATAACTTCACAGTTCCAAGGACTGCAATACAAAAGATTAAGTGAAAGATTAAGAAATATAAACAAAACCTATTAAATCAAATGTTTTTTTAAATAAATTTTAATGTGTAAATTAAATATATATAATATGTGTATAAAGGCATACCTTTTACATACACTGCATGTTACAATGTTGGCACTTTAGATTATTTATATACAGAGAAATATATTTCAATCTTTTAATTAATATTAGTACTGTCTTATTTCAAAATGTTTTCTCTTTAACTACACTCTTCTAATTAAAACAAGTGTTTGGATGTTGTTGTTGCTGTTTTACTGTAAATGAAACCTAATTCAGTCACGTATTAATGTGAATTCAAATGGAGCCATGTTTATCAGACAAAACACTTCTTCTGGCTGTTATTTGTATTTCAAATGCCAGCAATTGCTTTCTTTCTTTTGAAACTTGGTTGCACATATTAAATAGTCTCCATTTAGTTGATGTACTAAGAAAAGTGGGATTTGTATTCATGTTATATGGGTAGCATCAGGTTGCAGGTTAAATCAATAACTTATTAGGTGCTAGCTGTATCAAATTTTGATTGTTGAGCAAGATTGCTTAAGTTCAGGAATATTCATTTACCCAAGAAGTTTACAGTTTAATCATAATTCTACATGTGCACCACGCTAACAGTTAGTTAAATATTTATGTCAATAATGCATCTCTGCTGTACAATATTTGCATTTCATAATTTTAATTTCTATGGCAGTTCCAAATGTACAAAATTAGAAATGTTTATGCTTACCACATTTACATAATAATACACCAATTTATTTTAAAAAGCAGCCCTTTTAGAGTTTTTACAAGTTTTTTAAATAAGAAACTCTTTACCTGCAGATAATGCTCTTTCTAAGTGCCGAATTATTGGTCCATAGAAGACGTTGAAAATCAGGAGTTAGCTGCTGTAGCTGTATTTCCAAATAGCTTTTAAAAGCATATAAGTTTGTTACTGTTCACATGATCTGCATATCTAAGACCTAGTGAATTAAAATACGATATGATATCTTCTTGCAATAGTATTCAATCTGCCTGCAGAGTGGGAATAACTTGGAATAAAAATGGAGATTGATGTTTCTTATGTTTTTTCCCCCAAGGAGACAGCAGCCATCTTGGGACAAAAATTCTGTTCTCTAGCATTTAATGCATTCAGATCCTCCTGTTGTAAGCAACACAATTATTTGCTTTTGTTTATGATTTCAGCTCTCATTTTAAATCTCAACTGAATAAAATAGGCTTAATATCACAGTATTTCTCTATTTATTTATTAATTTTTTTGGCTCAGTCTGTATACCTATTAGAGAAGTGTGAGGTCTGCAAGGCCTCAGGATAAAGGGTTTTAGTTCTATGTGGGGCATTGTCAGGGAGCCCTTCAGTGTTTAATTATCAGTCCAATAAATGCACTGCCCACCTGCTGCCACCCGCCCTCTCGAAAAAAAGTCAACCCTGAAACCCACAGCCGAACTGCATCATGGGAACTACCCGCAGCAGAACTGCACCGTGAGAACTATTCATAGTTCATCATAAATGATGAAAACAAGTTAATTGTTTTCCTGTCTGAATCCTGACAGTGTTTTTTTCTCTTTCATGATATGACATTACAGCTAAATTGGTTCAATTGCATTGATCAATCACACGCATGGTCAAATGAGTGATGCCAAATGCACAAATGCTAATTTGAAATATATTCAGCATTTGACCTGAATCTGAAAAGTCGGTGAGCTGGTTCTGTAAAGCAGTGTTGCACAGCCCATGGTTCAGGGGAACCAAGGAACCGATCACCTCTCTGATTTATCTCATTATTCAACCAATCAGTGCCTGATTCTCCCTCTAATTCAACCAATCACTGTCAGGTTCACCCCCTAATGCAATGAATCACTGTCTGTTTTACCCAGCTGAGATGATTCTCTGTCCTGATATGAATGTTTTAGATGTTTAAAGAGGGCTGCAAAAACTGCAAGACTGTAGGCATCCAGGGTCGAGGATATAGCTCATTTCTACCCTCCTTGGCTTGTGTTTTGTTTTCAAGTTTACTTGGGGTGTTTTCATAAAAATGACTACCCTGGTAATTGGTTTGGTCAGTACTGTGGAGTTGCTGAGCACTGTAAAATCTACTGGCACACATTGTCTGTGAATGGTTTTCCTAAAATGTTGATTTGTCAATGTTGTTCAACAGAGCCATTAAAATATCTGTTTGTCATAGTTAATCTAATGGAAGAGACAGAATCTTTTATTTCGAAGTCAAACAAGGATATTGGGGGGAATGCTGTTCTTGCTGACCGCCAACCTTAATTATAAAGCAGAGGAAAACAGCATAAATGTCATTGACCATTTAATCAATCACACCAGTCATAAAAAGTAATAAAATCATAATTCAACAAACCATACAAAGGATTACTGACATGGCTGACAAAAAGCCAAACTCTGGAAAATAAATGTACATTTTCTCTGGAGCCAAAAAGCTTGAGTCATAAACAAAGTAGGAAGAGGGGTACACTGAGGTTTATAAATATTCCAAATTTTTTGACAAATTTAAATCAATCCCTCCTGCGAGTCAATGACTGCCCATTTACAGCATAAACCCAACAGCAGGTTCATTTCAAACGGAACATTTGGGAGCTGCTCTCTGTAAACTGTGAATAGAGGCTGTGCGCTACTTTATTCAGTTGGTTTACGGTCCCGCTCCTCTTTCCTGTGTCTGAAAAGCATTGCGCGCAGCCACCAGAGCAGAAGTAAGCCGTGTTTTGTTAGCCGTCTGAAACCCGGAGTGCCGGAACCATGTAAGCTCACGTTACTATACCCGGGGATTGAGGGAAAAATAAATCCGTTTGTTTCTGACAAACATTTTGTCATTAAAAAATATGAGATAGAAAAACAGGCTTTGCGGCTGCTGTGCCCGTCCCCTAAAGCGGCCATTGTGGAGGTGTCAGATTCATTAGCTCACCGGGACACGTTCTGCAAGCTAATGCTTCTGGTCTGATTCACACCGACAGGGACTCCGCCTGCTTTTTCACAACCAGCCCAGACAGGACGAGGAGAAGGAGGGGGGAGAAAGCTGCACAGTAACAGTGCAGTTGAACTGGGCGGCGGACAGTATGACTGGAGTGCAAAGTATCTGCTGTTAGTTTACATTCAGTGGCCATCGTACAGTTGAGTTTGTGTGTATGCGTGTGGGGTGGTGGGAAGTGGAAGAGGGGGAGCCTGTAAGCTACATAAAACCCAGGGCAAGGTAAATTTTAAAAAAGCACAGAGTAAAATATTCAGTGCTAAATCAACTCTGAATGAGTAATACCTTTACACACTAAAGCTATGTAAACTTCAATGGGAAGATTGTGGTTTTTTCATGATGAACACAATATAAAGCAAATTAACATGCTAATTAAAATCAGAGATGTTATAGTAAACCTATTTTATCAGTTCTTCTTTCAGTATGGTTTCAAAATTCAAAAACATGCTTTTGAAGCCAAATTATTCAACCTTATATTCAAAGAACCTACTATCTGCTCTGTGGTTGTATTGTTTTGGGTTTTTACGTTTTTTTTTTACAATACAGCACTGCAGTATTACAAACAATTAAAGACACATCAATCACAGAAATAATGAACACTGAGACTTCTCATATTCTTTCAAATAATTGTTTTTTATTTACATTACTGCCATTTAGCAGACATTCTTCTACAGAGGAACATACAAAAATGTACTTTATTTTTTATTCTTACAAAGTATCCATTTTTTAGTTGGACATTTACTGAAGCATTTAAGGTTAAGTACCTTTGCTCCAGGGCAGAACAGCAGCACCCCAACTGGGCATCCAAGCCACAAACTTTGGGTCGCAGGCCCAGCTCCCCAACCATTACACTACATGGCGGCCCATTTTCATTTCTCAGCTCGGAAAAACAATTCTTTTTTTTTTTTTTCTTTTTTTTTTGCGGTAATTCAATATTGTGCATTCGCCTGGAGTCCCAATTTCACAGCAAGAAAAGTTTGATGGTTTTCATCTGGTATATCGCAACACATATTTATTTAGTTTTACTATTTTCATAAAAAAATACATATGTTACATTTATATCCTGCAGCATTCCACCACAGTTAAAATGGCTGATTTTTTTTTTTTTTTTTTTACATCTAATGTTTGGTTTTCATCATACATATTTTACATTGTTTAAACTTCTGGTGTTTTCTGAAAAACTGTCATCCGGGGTTTTTAAAAAAAAAAAATCATCTGGTTGATATTAGCGGTGAAACAAAATTTGGTTATTCAAAGGGACAGGCCTGTGTGGCATCATCTTTAACCGCAGGATGAAGTGGGCACATTGCTCAACTGCTCAGTTCGAAGTCAAAAGTCTGGAAAAACCTGATTGTCTTCGTGTTATGGAACCTCATTCTTTTTGCTCATTAGTTATGGAAAGTCCCTAGGTTCAAAGTTAAGATGTTGGGGGGAATTGCATTGTTCATTTCTTTTGTTCATTAGCTGCACAATGTCATTCTGAAGGGCAACTTACTGTATCAGCTCAGAGTTCAGATTTACCGCCCCTCAACTACAGGCAGTAACATGGTCCCCATTAAATCATCTTTTGTCCTTACGTGACCAATTTGGTCTTACAAATAAATGTGTTTCAGTTTTCTTTTCTTCGTAAAACGGCTTGGCAAGTTAATTGCAGTGATTACTTAACATGCCAAACTGTGTCTGTGGGGGAAACAACTAAAAACAACTAAATGCATTTATCAAATGTTGGCTGAATCAGGGCCAAAAGGAGGTGTCACATGGCCCATGACCTTAATCAACACTTTATTTCAAGAAATGTTTTCCTAAAGGAATTCCTCGGTTTACCCGTTCGTCATTTTTAGGATATCTGCTGAGCAGTACTCATTTTATGCGAATGAGATCCCATAAAATGTGCACAAATCTCTTTTTATATGAGAGGCAAATAAAACAAATGACATAGAAGGTAAGCATATGTTCGTGCTTACTGGATAGCACATTTGTGAAGAGCTTCACATAAGGATTGACAGATTTAAGAATGCCAAATCTAATGCAACTGCAAATAACTGAATTTATTTATTGAGTGGGTGGTTAACAATGAAAAGCAGATGCTAAAGATCGGAGTGTATTCAATAAGGCATGGCTAGGGCAGACACACAAACACACCATGTAATGATCCTGGCCAGAACCCCAAGTCTGTTTTTTCTGGAACAGAGGAGGAGAAGTCCTGGTAAAATATGTTTTTTTTAAGCAGATCAGTTTGTTCTGGAATAGAGAGAGGTTCTGATAATATAATTCTGCTCTGGAATAGAAAGAGGTCATGGTAAAGAAGCTCTGTTCTAGAATAGAGAGTTCCGGGGAAACCAGCTCTGTTCTAGACTAGAGAGAGGTCCTGATAAAGCAGCTCTGTTTTAAAACAGAGAGAGTTCCTGGGAAAGCAGGTTTAATCTGGAAAAAAGAGAGGTCCTGGGAAAATAGGTTTAATCTGGAATAGAAAGAGGTCCTGGTAAAGTAGGTTAAATCTGGAAAAGAGAGAGGTCCTGGTAAAGTAGGTTAAATCTGGAATAGAGAGAGGTCCTGGTAAAGTAGGTTAAATCTGGAATAGAGAGAGGTCCTGGGAAAGTAGGTTTAATCTGGAATAGAAAGAGGTCCTGGTAAAGTAGGTTAAATCTGGAATAGAGAGAGGTCCTGGTAAAGTAGGTTAAATCTGGAATAGAGAGAGGTCCTGGGAAAGCAGGTTTAACGGTTTTCACCTCACACTGCGGGTAGGATTACCATTGTGTGCACCCATGTGCAATTGTGTGTCTGTGTGTTTGTGCATGTGTACATTTCTGTGTGTGTGAGAGAGTGGCAGCAGGTCCTTATAAAGCACGTTTTACAGCAACATGTCAGTAGTTCCAGGGCAGCCCCCAAATGCCCCCTCTGACTGGGTTACTGTTCCCCAGTTCACCAGGCCACAGGTTCTCCTTCAGCACATTTCCCTTATTTTTCACCTTTTCTTTCTCTTGGCTGGGCTTTGATGAATGGAAACGTGAGGTTGTGGTTTTGGAGAGCAGAGACCACCTGAGACGGACCGAAATGATTTGAAGGAAATACCCCTCTGACAATGTTTCATTTTCATGTGAGGTCTTCTGCATGCTCCTGTTTGAACCACACCAGCTGGAAAACAGTATTTTTATGTCTTAAATGTCACTCTGATTTTCCTCTGAAAACTATATGTTAATGAACTGGTCAGGGAGGGATTCCACTTGAAAATGTTACTATTGTACTGCAGTGTACTGTAGAAACGCTCAAAGTGAAGCAACGCTCCCAAATGCTGTACTGAAAGGTATGATGTAGTGAAACACTTACAAAAGTGAATCCATTTTGTTTTCCCAACAGCTCTTACAACAGTTATTCTCAATGAATACAAGAAAAACAATGTAAACAGAACTAACAGGAGGTGAATTATATTTCCTTTCAAAAGCCTTCTTAACACCAAATCAGTTTAAATAACATGAAGGGGAGGATGGACTGAAATAATACAGAGTATGGCACAGCACATACAAGTATATATTATACTTCCACAAACACGGAAAATAAACACTGATAAAATTAATTCTGTGTCATCTGATGGACTGTAAGAAAAGCCTTCAAAAGGAAGAGATTTATTAAACTTTTTTTCGGTGGGAAAGATGACACAGAGTGAACCGTTCCATTCCAGATGCAAGAATTATGACGTGCTGCAAAAACAAGGCAGTCTGCGAAGTGACCAGGAGGACCGGACGAGGGTTCGGGGGCACGGAGATGGCTCACGCTCATTTCAAACACGGGACTCGGCTGGACCCAGCATGAGGCCAGAGGCGTTATGACAGCCGGTCAGAGAGCTTTGCAGGATTACAGTAAATCAAGGCTCTGCTGAACACAGACTGCAAACCATCACAGACTCGGGCTAATATTTATACAGTATTCCAGATCAGTCAGGCCGTCGGAATGAAAAATTATGCAGGGTGCATGTAAAACCTCACTTACTATAGCTTTGTCACATTACATAAATTTAGCAGATAATCTTATCTTATCCTCTAATGGGAACCTATGCTTTTTTTTTTGTTCTGAATGATTTTTTGGCCATACACACCAAGCAATAGGACATTCTCAAGCCATATCTGTGGGTTAGTTATAGCCACTGAATTAGCCTAATACAACACAGCAAAACCTTCAGCGTTGAATCAATTCCAGCAGAGTACATTTAGTTCAGACGGGTTCCATTTTACCCCAAAGGGGACTCAAGTAGACGGCGTTAGGGTTCATTTAAATAACACTTAAATAAGGACGCTTAAGAGCCAGCTCAAATGGCATTGTTTAACTTGTGAGGACCCGACCTGTGTGTGTGTCTGTGTGTTCAGACTGAACGCACTCCACTGCTCTGCTGAGCTGGGACATGGCATGAGTTTGACACATTATCACTGACACAGTCATAACACGGCCCTCAGAAACTAGCGCGCTCACAAAGGGAAGTTCCCACAAGGAAAATATGAAAACACATTCTTCGTAAAGCAGGGGGACATCACACGGGCCAAAACCCCACCAGTTATTCCACGCACTGGGATAACTGTACGATAAAAACGTGGCGCAAGGAAGCCATTTCCTCTTCATGAAAGGATCCCTCTTAAACTTTGACAGATGTAGAGGGAAAGAAAATGTCCAAGCCACATCGGATAAATGTGAGATTTGGGGCTATTCCTCGTGAGCCCCGACATTCCAGAAATTCCCCTGAGACTGGGAGACTAAGGAAAAGGGAGAATTCCTGAGAGAACAAGAATTCCAAAGATAATAAGAAAATTAAAGAATTCCTGAGAGAATAAGATAATTCTTTAGAGAATTAAAAGTGGCATCCTTGGTATTTCAGTTCATCGTAATAATATTGTGGGTTTCAGCGTGTGGCACACTCCACAGTATGGCACAGAACCCTGAACACCCCAGGGCCAGGTGTGAGAGAGCTCACCAAATTTGGTAGCTGAAGATTAGAAAAACAAAATGTTTGGATTAGAGTTGTGAAAAATTAAGGAAAACTGAAGATAATACGTGGTTACAAACCGCCAAGTAGCCAAATCATCACCAGGAGAAAATGATTGGACACAAACACGTACTAGAATCTAATTTACCTCCAGCTCAGGACATAATAGGGTTAAGTGACCAGAGCATTGCTTGAATATAAGGGAAAAGAGCTATGCAGGGTGAAAGAAACTTACTATTGCAGTGGCACATCGTGAAAACAGTTGAAACAGCTTTCAGACTGTACCCCATTTGACATTTCCTTCAGATGTTTAAAATGTTGTTTTTTGCATTCTGTGATCTCTTTCCAAAATCAACTTCAGCCCTCAAATCTATGAACAGGACAAAATTGTAAAAAATTACAAAAATAACCCAAAATGGATACAGGCCTCAAATTTCATGGGGCAGTGACACTGTGCTGTTGTAAAATGCACTATTAAACCGAGTGCTTGACTGTTCCCCAATCCATCCTCGTTCCCATGCCCAGATACCTGCTCCTCCCCCTGCCCCCCAATCCCTGCCCCTCAGCAACCCCTGATACCTGCTCCTCGCCCTCACCCCTGACCTCTCCTCCTCCGCACCCTCGATTCCCCCCCTACTCCACAGCTGCACATCCTCCTGCATCACAGGGTTCAAGTAGACTCTATTTCACTGACTTTTTTGCAAGAATTCAAAAACATTGTCTTGGTTTATTGATTGATTGATTGGCTGACTGAGAAAACCATTCTCTCCGCTCTCTTTTTGTCTCAGTGTTACATGAGGAAAATCACCACTGCCCCAATCCTCTTTTCCTATGAAAGATTATACTGCAGACCTTCCTGGAAATTAGGAGCCTGTATTTTTTTTTGGTAAATATAAGACAGCGATTGGCTCAATGACAAAAAAAAAAAAACTCAAACGCAAGTGGGCCCTAGTGTAAGAAATATACCAGTCCTGACTGCCACCATGGAAACCCACCAGTGTTTTCAATTTGAATCTCACATATCAGCAACTGCCATTTTGCTGATATGTGGGGGCAGTAAAACCTGAGTGTACGTTTGCGTTTATGTATCAGAAATCCTGTCGATTACGGGGTAGCGCGTAATAAAATTACAGTCTGGTTTGAGAATCAGAACAAACATTGTTGTGCAACCAACCAACAAGATTCCAGCCACTTCAGTAGCCCTGACCACTCCATGGCAGAACATATGACTGTTGTGTCAAGGGCTTGAGTACTAAATCTGTCTCAAATGCCCGCTAACAGTTTCCCCCGGCGGTCGGTTAACTGCTCACTGGAAATTGAGTCGGCAAACATTTATATTGGGCAATCTGGACTCTCCTCATCTGAAATGAAGGTCTGATTTACAATAGTTTCTAAGAAATGAAAGGCAAGTTAAAGAAATGTTTTTCCCTTTTTTTTCTGGAACCGCCGTCAATGCACATCAGAATTTTCCGCCATCACATTATCTTATTATATTTGTCAAACTTGTTTAAACTCCACTAAGAAAAAGTTTTCTTCAGTATGTATGTGACATGAATATGGGTCTAGAGGTCAAATTAGTTCAGAAAGCAAATCAGCAGAGGAAGACCTTGAACTTTACTTGAACTTTAACAATTTAAGGACTTTATAAAAGGCAAATAAATGGCTATCTTTTAAATCAATAACTTGAGTTCCTTTGTTAAAAATTAGTGAGAAGTAATGAATGGTGGAGAACGAATAGTCACAAACACTCAGATCTCTATCTTCTGTTCAGGGGTTACCCCGTATATACCCCGTCTGACACAGCCTGTCATGGTAAACACAAGGGTACTTCAAACACAAGAAAAAAACTATACAAATGAACCATAAATATAGACCATAGATATGAACCATAGATGCACACCATAACAGCTCAAGTGCCTCCATTTAAGGAAACGCCCGAGATTTTCCCTTCATCAGCAACAGGCTCTTCGGTGTCTCTTTGATTTAGCCTCCGAACAGGCTGGATGCGATGCAGGGGGCACCTTATTTTCCTTTCCCATGATCCCCCACTCACCCCACCAGTTGTTGCATCATCGCGGCTGGTCTCCATTTGACCTCCTTACTCTTCCCCTCAGGGGAAATTAGTCTTCCTCTGGAGAAATGAGTATTCCTCAGGGGAAATGAGCTTTCATTTGGGGAAATGAGTACTCTTCTGGGGAAATTAGTTTTTCTCTGGGGAAATGAATCTTCCTCATCGAAAACGAGTCTTCTTTCAGGGAACTTAGCCTTTCTCTGGGACTGTGGCCCCTTAGGTGCCAAGAGTTTTTTTTTTTTACACACTTACCGCAATATGGATGTGAAATACCAATAAAACTGGAGGACAACACCCCACTTTTAAAAATATATATAAAGAGGATAGAACAGAGAACATCACAGGATATAACAGATGGTGAAATGTATCCATTCACTCTGGATATTTATATGTCACTGGCACTGTGCAGTTGGTATTGCTGCTAGTACTAATCAGAGTTTAGGGGTTCACTTGTGGTTGCAGGTCCTCATTGATCTAATCTTTTCCTTCACATATTTTTCATATAATTCCCTGATCTGCGTCATTGCCATCAGAAATGAGATAAAACGCTGCTATCAATTACTGTTTAAGGCTAAATAAAACAAATAAAAGGAAAAATAAAATACTTTTCTCATGTTCATGAGACAATGAGACAACTACACTAAGTTTCAATACAATGTTCAAGCCAAGAATGGTGTGTTTCCAGTTACGTATTTCTTGTGTGTGTGCGTGCGGGCTTGTGTGTGCGTGTGCGTTTGCGTGCGTGAATAATAAACCTCATCCGCCACCAATACCCCAGAAATATTTTTGACATTAACATGCTTAATTAACAACTCCTACATGTCGGTTGAAAAAGTCACATTTGGTCCCAATAAAGATGTTGATTGCACAATTCTATCTGGAGAGTGTGACAAATATGCCACTACAGCTCCTTATGGACACTTATGTGCTCATGCATGCGCACGTAAAGAGATGTGTGCTTACCTGGGACATCAACCTGTCCAGTGGAAACATCAGATTTTGTAGCAACCTAAAGCAAAGCAAGGAAACCATATAATAAACACACTACAGTTACGTTTTTTGAAACAGAAAACAAAGATGAAGCAATGGTAAATTTATTTAATTTGCATGTTGTGCAACTTCATATACATTAGCTTTTTTAAGGTTATCATACTTTTTCCAGAACGTGAAACCACTTTATTTATTCTACTTATTGCCTTCTTTCACATGCTTTTTTTCCCTTTTTTTCTTTCACAGGGATTGTTTATTGATTTCTGTGGGAAAAGTGCAGGGAGTTCAACATGATTTTCCTTTTTTGAAAGAAAACATATATACTGCAGAGCCCATGAATGTTGACGCATCAATGACAAAAATGATTTTTGAGAAGATGGTGAATTATTGGTCAATTCCCTTGGAATTGCCTTGGAATTGCTGAACTCCCCCCCCCCCCCCCCCCAATATGCCTCATGCTGCTTTACTTCTCGTAGGTTAGGACATTATAGAATGCATATGCCCCCCCCCCCCCCATTTAGAAAACACAGAGCATTACCTTTTGGCTCTTCACAAAAACAAAAATCCCCAAGAACCCCTCCATAGTTATTGCATTCATTTTTAACATGGGTTATGTCCGTGTGTTTCGTGAACTTTGCTGGGTGGAGGTGAAGAAGAGGTTGAGCCACTCCTGCTCGGAAAAGCGAGGGGGGGGAACACCCACAGTTTGGACCAGCTCTGTCCAAACCTGCCGATTACATTCTCCAACATCGCAGAATACCCTCTAAGGGCTCTGCACCAGGAATACACATCATCGAGAACTAACAAAAGACAATAGCGACATAGCTCAGGAGGTAAGACCGATTGTCTGGCAGTTGGAGGGTTGAGGGTTCAAACCCCGCCCTGGGCATGTCGAAGTGTCCTTGAGCAAGACACCTAACCCCTCACTGCTCTGGGGAATGAGAGGCATCAATTGTAAAGCGCTTTGGATAAAAGCGCTATATAAATGCAGTCCATTTACATTTACCATTTACAAAAAAACGTGCTCTTCATCAAAGTTTCGGTCAGTTTTGTCATTTTTCTCACGGTCATCATAGCCAATGAATAAATATATCAGACAAAGGAAAAAATAACAGCAATGTCGAATGACAATTTAAGAACCAAACGGTAAAAGCGCGGTACGGTATGTCACACAAGCACACTGTACGGTCGCAGTAAGGGTGGGGAGCAAAATGGACACAGTCACGACCCCAACTTTCCACACCCAGATTCAGTTAGGCTAGCTTCTGCACGTCTGTGCACTAAAGAAAATGGAGAAACCGTTGGCAGAGACACCACAGTGGCAGTCATTCTCCGGTTGGTTCCATTTCGTTAGCGCCAGGAGACAGAGCTCAGACACATGAGACGGGGGGATGGCAGAGGCCTGGTCCAATGCTTCGAGCCGGGGAACATTATTTGGGGGGTTAAGGAGTCGCACGCTTGGGGAACAAGGAATAAAACCATCTAAAAATCGCTTTACGGATGGAAATGTGAGCTCGTAGAGGATGAACAAACTCGCATGCAATTTAAAAACAAGTAACATCTGGACACAATGGGGAGAAATGGAGACTCAGCTAAGCTCTGCTGAGGAGATGCCATTTTTCGGAAAACCAAACATCACAAAACATCTTATTAAAGAATGTAAAAATCTGGTTTTAGATTTTTTGTGTGTGTGTGTGTTTGCTGTATATACAGTATATATAGAGACATACAGAAAGAGGGTGGTGAAAATTGCATCATCTCCCCGTTCTTATGAGCTCAAAAAAGCCAAATATCCCACCCCCACCGCTGTGCCTGAACTGATCTGTGAGATAATATTGGCCTAAATTCCATAGAGGTGAACCTGCACATGCACAAGAGGGGCCTAATCCTACCGACCACTTTAAACATGTTTTATTGCACATTAACCATCTCCTGAATAGGGGCTCCGGCCTTTCCATAGTTACCATGGTTACTGCAGCGGTACCACCAACACCTGTTTGCTTCAGATCAACATAAAGGACAAATATGACCCAGCAGCTGGTGCTAGCCCAGGAAGAATTCTGGGCAAAATATAATGATATAAATAAAAACTATATGTTAACGTTCACAACAAAAAGCTCCGCACAACCCAACAGTGACCTCCCCCCACTTGCAAAGGATATTAAAACCTTATTATTTCCAGTGAGAGCCTTAATTTTATGTCAAATGGAAACAAGTTCCATAGAGTGTGAAACGGAGGGAGGGGGCACTAGGCAATTTAAAAGATGGCTGCTCATCCGTGAGTATCCCGGAGACCAGGGCCCGTTCCAAGAAATGACAGATAATCTCTTAAGTCTTGCGGAGGCTCTCCTTCAGAGAGCGAACATCATTCTGAAACGTTTCTAAATCCCTAAAACACACCAGCCCACTTTCGCAGGGTTTTTATAAGAACGCCGCGGAATTTGCTGGTTAAACATTAAAAAGATTTCCGGCGAGGAGCTCACCGTGCCAGGTACAAGGCGTTTAAACGCTTTCCCAAAAGAACGGCGCCAGGAACCAGCCTAGATTCGCCCTTAACATTCGTATCAAAGTGTTCGATTTTACATTTCACTTCACGCATAAAATTTTTTTTGGTGAAGGGACCGGCCTCAGCGTGCTCTGTTAAATAAAGTTAAGCACGGGAGCCATTTTAAGGCAGAATATATATACAGTATATGTGGGTCAGAAGTGAGCTTTATAAACCTGCTGCATTATCAATGGCTGGGCGCAAATACATCCCATATGAGCTCAGGATTCAAACAGCAGTACAGCTGCATTAATTTGGGTTATAGGTGCAGCACACAGGGGTACAGCTGCAGTTATTTAGGGTTATAGGTGCAGCACACAGGGGTACAGCTGTAGTAATTTGGATTACAGATGCAGCACACAGGGGAACACCTGCAATAATTTAAGGTTACAGAAGTAGGGACTCAGCGGATCTGAGTGGCCCTCTTACGTGGATGAGAAGCCATAAAACACCTGTTGTCTAAACAGACGGGACTGAGCAGACTTCCTGTTAATGGCGTCGCCTTTTTTCATTCTGTGCTCTCCACCCTAGAAGAGCGTTTTGAGGGAGCCGTTCGTCTTCGCTGTGAACGGCTGTCTGAGAGAGGAACTCACACGTACATTACTGAAGAAAAAAAAATCCCTCTCTAGGCTCGTTTATGCAGCCTGTCCAAAACCTTTTATAACTCTCCACTTATCATGGTTCCTCTGCTTTAGCAGTCAGCGGCAGGAACATTAATCTTCACAGATAGACACGGATGGAACCTCCAGCTAGGGTGTGAGTGCTTAGCCAGGATCACTCTGTCTCCCGACATCTTCACCACAGCAGGAAGTGACACAGCAAATGAGTCTACACTTCCCCTGCCTCCTGACCTCCACGTTCATGTCAAGCAATTGCTTTTATTACTAATTCTTTAATAAAATAAACATATACGCTGCAAAAAAATTAGATGATACGGCATCACCCTGCTACTTAAAATGGTTTGATTTAAAAAACAAGAGCAAATAATTATCAGTGTTAAACACTGTCATGGCAAGTGCAAATACAAACACAAACTGAGACTGAGATTTAACCAATCACAGGCCCTGTCTCAGGTGGAATAGGCCTACCTGCGCTGCTGTATCATAGCAACAGGGATAAGATAAATATCAGGGGAACGCAGCATGGCTCCAGAGAATCTGGCCTGAGGGATTGGGACCTCCTCAAAAATACGCCATGAACGAGTCCTCACTTCCCCCTCATTTTTCCTCTCCACACTCGTTTGTGTGTGTGTGTGTGTGTGTGTGTGCGTGCATGTGCATGCATTTATACAGCTAAGGGCATACATCCGTACCAGCCTGGTAAAACAGTTGTTTCTTCCCAGTTTCTTATCACTGCTAATACCAGAAAAAACTGCTTTACGCAGTTTTGACCATTTCTTTGTAAATTAATGACTAATTTAATTCAAAACTGAAAACCTCAGCGTGCCAGAGATGACACATCAAAAGGGAGGAAAATATGCCGTGGGGCGATGACAACCAATGGGCAAGAGGAAAAGGAAAAAAAAGAAAAAATCTAATTAATGTCAGAGAGGGCGGCCATTGATCTCTCCTGATTAAAGGCGGAACGCTACAGCCTGGTGCCTGGAGCAAGGCTATCCATGGGGGGGGGGGGCAGCCAGGAAGTCTGGCTGACGGAGCAGGAGGGGGGGTCCTGTCACCACTACGCAACACCTCCCCCCACCCCCAAATGATGTCATTACCCATCTTTCACTCTTCACCACCTCTTGTATTTACAGCATATTTACAGCATATTAAACAATTTCTTTTTTTGTATAGCTCCATTAATTTAAAGCTCATTAGGTTCATTCAGCATTTCTGCTGGAATCAAAAAAGTTACAGAAAAAAAAGTTTTTGTTGGGAAAGGCCTGGAGAATTATTCTCCTACTTCTTAGCAAATATAAACATGGCCTCTCCAGAGACTTATTATAAATGTGCGTATTATATTATAAATGCATGTCATCTGGATGTGAGTAATGTAAGAAAGTACAAATACGCGCAACATTTCCCCAGTCCTCTGAGACACAGTCGGTAACACTGAGGTATACACACATCATGGAAATACCGCAGATTACAGGCCGCTTGTTCGGTAATTGTTACCGCCAAAAAACCAACGTGTAATCTTGTCATTTCCTCCCTGAGACGTAACGCTGCGCAACTTCGCTCGTTTCACGCCGCCGCCTGACGAAGGCAGAACGAGAATGTTCCCGCTGCCGTCCGAAAGGCGAGCCTGACGTCCGACGAGCTGACGTACCGGCCAACCCGGGACACCGAAATTACCGGGCCCGTCTCCCGCGCCACCGCCGCTCATTCGCGCGGTTAGCCGACAATCACACCGGAGGAAAGTAACCTCCGCCACGGAAAATGGCGCCTGTTGGTACAGAACACGCACAAAGACGGGGCAATCGGGTTGGGGAAATTTACAATCAACCCACTGAGTTTACTCATGGCGCAAACGTCATATAGGCCAAGTCTACAACCGGATAGAGGGGGGGGGAAACTGATTATTGAACCCAGACACTTCAGAGTTCAACCCGTGAAATGTGATCGCATCTAAAGCAGAACTGGATCACTGCAGAGAAGACAACGAAGCCTGGAATGTAAATGACGTGCACACGTGCTGCACTACCAAAACCACTTCATTCTCAAAGTGCAGGGATGTATGCAAATACGGGAGGCTGCTAAATTCAGCCAGGGAACATGGAGTGCCCAAGAGCAGGGCGTGTGCATTAAGACAGCCTTTTTTTAGAAGCATCTAAAATCCAAACCACATAACTTCATCTTTTTAATAAAAGTAACCAAGCAAACAAAGATGGCCCAGAGAGGGAAACACCTGATTAATTACCTATCAGGGCAGCACTGCACTTCAAAGCCACTGAAGAGTAAATCAGCTCATTCCCACTCCACTTGTCTGGCACCATTTTGGTTCACTTCCAAAAACACAACATAAATCACCTGTTTAAATGTGCTGCACAGTTAATCTCTGACCGCTCAGCAAATTATAAATGTTGGAGCGTCATGTCGTAAGGGTTTTAAACTGTACACAGTTTACACATTCTACCAATGCAAAGGGAAAGATATATAATTTTGACTGCATTCTTGTAATTCCTAACTGTTGTAAGGTAAACCTACATAAGATATTGCAGCCATACATAGACACATATTACTGGCTGACCAAAGAACCAGTCATAACAAAGCAAGCAAACAGGTGAGGTCATGAGTCACGACCTTGGCTCGGTGACATTAAGATGAAACAATTTGACGGACGCATCATTCCCACATGAGCCAGACACAACAGTGACACCTGGTGGGGATCGGTATAACTGCAAACAAGGATATGAACCCTTAATCATTTCAATAAAAAAACAAAAAATATGTGTTTTTCATCTGTTCTGCTCTTCAGTCATGGCTGGATGTGTGAATTTATGCAACTAACCCATAATTAGTTAAAATCGTAACATTTTGCAGCACACTTATCTGTGTGCCGTATGCATCTTAGTGTTGGGACCCAATGGCTTCCACAGCCATATATTGGAAGAGTCCCACACAGTAGTGTGGACCACTCTCTCCGAAATGCCTTTTCTGAACAACGGCACTTATTAAGCCATCATAACACTTTTATGTACTTCTTTTCCTCAGTCACTCCGCACAAAGAGTCTGTGAAACAGATGGAATGTAGTGTAATGACGGCTGCGTATGTCTTACCCACGTCTAACTGAGCAGATGCAGAAATAATTCTCCAGCAGCAGCTGGCTCATTCACACACATAAGCCTACAAACATATAAACACACACACACACAAGCCCATAAATACATCCACACACCATTTCCCACCCACATATCCGCACATACGCACACTGGATATGATTGCCTGCTAAATGCCAGTGGTGAAATGTAATGTGTGCACCAATTCAAGATCAATCATAGTTCATAACACAGAGAACGTTTCATATAATGAGGCAAACAGTTCTCATCTGTCATTCATCAATACATCAATATATATATACCTAGAACATAAGACACGTTGTTTTAAAACATTGGTTAAACTGTTTGAAGAAAACACGAAACTTGAGAAATCTCCCCAGAAGCGAGATTGCAACCCCCCTCTCATAAACTTGAAATAGAGGACTGACAAGGGCTGAAGAACCAAAGCTTCGTGGAACAAATAAACAGCCCTGCTCACAGCGAACAGACAGGAGTCAGACAGGAGGGGGGAAAGGCGCTTCGCAGACGAGTCCCTCTGGAAGGAGAGCGAGGCGCGGGCGCTGAGGCGGATCGGACCGAAACGCGAGTAACGGCCCCAAACGAGCGCACAGCGGCCCCCGAGCGAGAGATCCCGCGGCCCGGGGGAGATCCCCTTAATCTGAGCGCGCGGCGAAAACAAAACACGAGACGACCGCGGGCGAGCAACCCGAGCGCGGCGTCCAAGCGCGGCGGACACCTCAGAGCGCCGCTGAAACCGCGGGACGGGCGTGCGGTCCAAGGCCTGCGGACGGTGCCGGGGCGACCGCGACCATGTGCTGAAACGCTGCTCGTCGTAGCCCTCCGTATCTAACCAGGTCACCACATCAAACCAGCCATGCCAAACCAAACCGCCACATCACAGCAGGCCATAACCAAACCACACCATGCAGAACTCAGCCACACCAAACCGGGCCATAACCAAACCACACCATGCAGAACTCAACCACACCAAACCATGCCATACCAAACTAGGCCATACCAAACCACATCACTACATCAAACCAGGCCAGGCAAACCAGGCAAACCACCTCATGCAGAACTGAACCACATTAAACCGGGCCTCACCAAACCACACCATTACATCGAACCAGGCCATACCAAACCAAACCATCACACAACAGCAGGCGATATAAAACCACACCACGCAGAACTCAACCACACCAAATCAGTCTATAACTAAACCACACCATGCAGAACTGAACCACATAATACCAGGCCATACCAAACCAAACCATGCTGATGTGAACCATATCAAACCAGGCCATCCATGCAGAACCACACCACTCCAAGACAGGCCATACCAAACCACATCACACAGAACTAAACCTGCCATCCCAATTTGTTCATAAGCTCTTTAAAAAGGTCAACAGTAGACCAGACCTCCCCAACCCTGGTCCTGGAGAAAAATTTAAGGTGAAAATCAGCAACCTGTTCTGAACCCGGGAGCCAGGAAACTGGAGTTAACTGTATGACCAGTAGATTTAATTTTAATTGGATCTAATATACAGTGAACATTTCTATTCAAACATAAGTTAGATACAGGATGTCTTCCCCTGAAATACGTTTCCAGTTTGCTTGGGAGTTAATATACAGTAAGGGCGCCGGAGCGTGCTCAGTGGAGCAATATGAAAAACAAAGGAAAGTGCCATTTTTCATTCAGTAGGAAAGTACACTTCTTTATGACAACTTTGGCATATTGCTCCCGCAGAAACGTCCAAAAAAGAGTGGAAATTTATATTAACAATAAAACAATGACTCAATGTGGTCACTTCATAAACAAGAGAGCCATACAAACTCTACCGTACACATTATGATTATGTTGACAGGCATTTTGTCAGTCACCACAATCAAAGCCCTTAGCCATGTTTTTATTTTGTTTGATTATGGAAAACCTGTAGTCCTGGAAATGACACACCCTGCGACACTTGGCCACATTCCAGAGACGGAAGGCACCCAGCATCCCGTCACCACATCTCCATAATCCGCTAACACGAGCCGTCATGTGTCTGGTGTTTGTTTATGCACATGCCTTGCACTTCCAGAGATGACTGATTGTGGGCGGATATATTTAACTTCATTGCCGTTTTGGAATCAGGGTACATGAGGTCACCGTTTCACCACTCCACAGATGAAGGTAGAACACAGAAATATCACCCTAATTTTAACGTTACATTACGAACTTTCATGAACTTTATCATCATCATATTATGCTTCTTCTTCTTATTGTTATTTATCTTCATTATGACAATCATAATGGCCGAAAAAGGCCTGCTGTTTATTGTAGCGCTCTCACACACCAGCTCTCAGTATGGATGCTGGTTTGGAGCCGTAGCCAGCTTTGCCCTTTCACTGGGCTCGGTGCCCCTGGTGACTGCCACAGGCACGTAATGAATAACATTTCACATACCTTTTCACATTAAAATGAAATACTTATCATGCAGCCCATGCCAGTGAAGGTCTGAGAGCTCCAGAGAGAGACTGAGAGTTCCAGAGTGGGGTTGCGAGTTCCAGAGCGCGGCTGCGAGTTCCAGTGAGGGACTGAGAGTTCCCGAGAGGGGCTGAGAGTTCCCGAGAGAGGCTGAGAGTTCCAGAGAGGGGCTGAGAGTTCCAGAGAGGGGCTGAGAGTTTCAGAGAGGGGCTGAGAGTTCCCGAGAGGGGCTGAGAGTTCCAGACAAGGACAGAGAGTTCCAGAGAGGGGCTGAGAGCTCCAGAGAGAGGCTGAGAGTTCCAGAGACAGTGAAGTCTTCAGTGAAAGATGTAGGAGGCATAGAAAGACAGAGAGAGAAAATGTCCATCAAAAAACAAGACATACAGAAGTCATTGTTTAAAGTGCTGCTTTGCCGTGGATAACATATACATTGGACAACCCTAACTTTCACTCAAGGTTTCCGGGAAAGACTGATTTTATCTTGGTTTTTATTTGGCCCAAAGTATTTTCTCTTCTAAAAAAATTATTTTGTTTAAAAATAAACCCTGGAAAAGTGACAGACCAGAAAATGTACAAGCATATTGCCTCAAACATGAGATGTTAAATGTCAGATGTCTTTCAAAGGTTTCGCAGAGCTATGGTCTGGTATTGAATCCAAGACCTTCTCAGTGTCAACTGTGGCCAGGAGCCCCACGGGAAACACAGCCTCCACCAGGGAGGGAGGGAAGGATTGGGTTTGGCAGTGATGACCTTGTATCATCTCTCAACACCGGCCCCTGCAGGTCAACCAGGCACTCAGAGCCTGCTTTCTAAAACCGCACATGAACTTCCTCCGACTCATCACGTGTATTCAGAGAAGAGCATGTGCTTAAGTTCAGGGGCGCAGGCAGGAGGAGGAGAATAAAGGACACACATTAGCGTTCGAGAAGCAGAGAGGCATGGAGGCAAATGATTAATTGCCCCTCGTCCCCCTTTCTGCACAGTTACCTGTGGCAGATGATACCCCCAGGCGATCGGGGGGCGGGGCTGGTGAGAGATGCAGCTGTACCTGCAGTTTCAGACGAGCGCACCTCAATGGCTGTGAAAGCAGAGCGTGCGCTCGCGGTACGGGTCGGCGTCGGCACTCTCTCGAGCGAGGACCCGCAGTGGAGCCCAGAGGACAAAGTTCAGGGGAAACCCTCTCCTGCTTCACAGTCACTTCACCCTGGAATTTACCCACAATCCCCTTTCACTCGTATCTCCATGAAGGATCTCGAAGGATTCCACGGGAAAATTCATCCTTTTTCAACAAAGTTCGGAGGCAAGAGCTTACAGAACTTGTCCACTGAGAGCAACGCATGAAATATCTGATGTGGACCCACTGTCATTTGACATCGCATTCTGGGGGGCCAACGCACATTTTCGATAATAAAAAACAGACTTTCATCGAGGTTACCGCAGATGGGAAGTTATTGTAACGGCGGTAAACCTGTTTGCGCTGAATTTATTTACCAACAGCAGTCTGGGGCAGCTTGGGGTTATCCAAGAGGATCATGGGCTTCCTGTGGTGGGAAGTCATTCTGTTATTTAAGGTCAAAATAACCGCAACACAATAAGGGCACCCTGGCGAGCTGAACGGCTGCCATGTCCAGTTCGTCTCTCCTCTCTCCCGTCATTTTCCATTTCAAATCTTTTGAATCCAACTTTATGCACAATTTTTTCCCTCACTCCTAATTTGGAACACCAGTCGCTTTGGCAAGCCTGACCCAGTGCTACCGTCTGCTGTCTTCCCCGCCAAGTGCACTGCCAGCAGCTGCTACTTTTCACTGCCAATGACTCACTCCATGGTCCGAGTTTTGTCCCTGACCGTACAGGCGCCGACCATGCCCAACAGCCTTGCGGAGGGCTGCAGGACTATCCCAGGTGCCCATGAGGGGATCAGAAATGAATAATGAAGCGCTGTTATGAAGCAGATTGGATTTGTCAGATTTGTCAGCGTGCAGCAGAAATCTTATCATTCTATTCCTCCTGTTTACATTCGATCTTAAACACAGTCAATCCAAACCGATAATAGCTCCAAGCTGCTGAAGGACTGTGTCCACAGTAGCCGATCCATCGGATTCTTGGGGGAAAAAACAAACCTTGCCACTGAAAGCATTTCCAGAGCTGAGATTTCTCACAGTTCGGCAATCATACTGGTATCCTACCATGGGGATAAGTCTGTTTGGGCAGACTGAATGGGAGATGGAGAGACAGACAGGCACTTTCCTTGAACAGATATTTTATCTGGCTTTGTGGGCCGCCTTGATTGTTTGTTATGCTCAAAGGGTCCATCCCCACATTTCAAAGGGGGCCTCTTTTTAAATGTAACTTTTCCAAATATAAGCATCATTCCCCCCTGAGTGCTAGACAGTAGCAGGTCAGCATGCTCTTTAGATAGTTTCAACATTCTAAAGCCCTTTCACAGAGGAACTTCAACTCAGAACTCAGTTTTCACAAGGACCTCGTTAGTTCTAGGCATGTTCTTACTTCCTGCCCTTGTAGTCCGTGCGAGGCAGTACTTCAATGGGCAAATCTTGTGAAGACTGCATTGACATCCTGATGTAAAGCATTCTGAGGAGCCAAGCAGACATTGTAAATTACAAATTGACATCTAAGAATCACCGTTTTCTGACTTCCACTGCCTAATTCACAGTTCTCAGGATGGAAGCAACACATGCCTCCAGGAACTGTAGTCCCATAGGTAGTTCCTGCTGATTAGTCTACAACCAGGTGGAAAAGGGTCATAAGACTGCAGATAGCAGGACACCAGTGCGGCCAGTGAAGTATATTACCCAAAGCTGCACATGCCAATCATTTAATGACTTGTTTATTTAATTAGCCCAAATCATTTATTTGAACTAACATTGTTGAATATGAGCTAAAGCTGCAGTAAAAAAATATTACTGCAGTCTGACATAGGTGAGAACCAGCACTGGGGATCACAGCCAATTTAGGAGAAAAACAGATCTGAGTGGTATACTAGGAGATTTGCCCTTACCTGGGTTGTGTAAATACAATGTACACTACCAGGGAAATAATATCGGGCACTGCTCACAACAGAGCACAGTGATTCCAGTGTTTTCAGTTTACTGGGAATAAAACGTCAAGAGTTCACCCAAAAAGGTTGTTTTGCACCACATTGAAACAGTTGGGCCTTCCAATATGATTTTCTTTCTTTGGCAGACACCTTTGGTCTGGGGTGGCATACAGTATGTGGCATGGCAAAAAAAGGCATTTCATTTATTTATGGTTGTTTAACTTGCGTTAATGATTTCGCAGAAACGGCTGGCTCACATGTCAGCCAGTACATTAAAAACAGGCTTATTTCCTGATTACCAATAATTATACTGCAAGAGCTGGATTAGGAACCACATTGCAAGACTGGATTTTGTAATACTGCAAGTACCCATTTACTACCCCAGACATATATACATACCATAGGCTAGCATGAATTACGGTATTTTTTACATTCGTGAATTCAATTTAAATTCATTTCCTGAATTTAAAAGGAACTGTGATCTCTCAACTCCGCCAGCAGTCAGGGACAGGTTAACCGGTGCACATTTCAGGCTGAGAGGAAGCCAGGAGACAGGAAGGAAGGAGGCCAAAGACAGAAACAGGAAACTGTACACCAGCCCTGTTATCCAGGTTAACCATACCTCCATTACCACAAAAAAATCAGCTGAGCCGGCAAATATCACCCACACTGACCAGCAAAACGGGAGGGGGAGCCTAATCTGATCTGGTTCTGCTTTATGAGGCCCTCCAGCCCACCCATCTGACCCTACAGTTGATCTGAAAAACAGAGTGCTGTCCATAAAGACCGAAGGAAAAATGTTCAGTTTTCTACTATAGGGGAGTTTATATGAGTTGAACTGGGGCCACTTGTAATATATGAAAGTGAAATCTACACTTTCAATTTTTACTGCGAATGGCAGACAGTATAATTGGTTGAGCAGTCTTTCACACAATGCCTGGAAAACAAGTCAATGAATGTCTGCTGCCTTTTGTCAGGGGTCCCCTCTCCTGGTCTTGGAGAGTCGCAGGGTCTGCTCGGGTCTCCAACCCTGGCCCTGGAGAGCCATGGTGTCTGATGGGGCCCCTGAACCAATTTAAAAAAAACCTACTGGATTTTGATAACACCTTAAAATCAACAACCAACTGAGACCCAAGAAACAACTTGAGGTGAGATAATACATTATTATTTTCTTTAACTGATCAATTAAGAGGTGAGTGGACCCCAACAAACCCTGTGGCTCTCCGAGATCAGGGTTGGGGACCCTAGCAGCCTCAGTGAGAAGACTCTATAAGACTTCCGCATTGGGGACTGAACAATAATGTACTTTAAATGCACTGTGCCTATATGCCAGAGTCCTCCATATAAAAAATTCTCACTTGAAACACAATTACGTTCAAAAGGATTAGCCCAAAGAACTGCCCAATAAATCTGTCTTTAACACCAAAGCAAATTTATTTGTTTTTAAGGTCGGTTGTCGCTAAGCAGCTGTGGAGCACATGTGACTTGTCTCAGTTGTTCCAAACTTCTCTGAAGTGACTGTGTTTTACTAATTGATGGCATGCTCAAAAACAACCACAATGACTCCATGACCATAGATGAGAACTTTGCAGGGCAGAAGTTCTGTGTAATAAATGTGAAATTTGACTTCAAAAATCTTTTAATTTATTACACTTGACTATTGTCTTGAAACGCCAATGCGCCATGATAAATGGAGGGTGGGGCGTTGAGCAGCATTTAGAGGAAAGCCCCCAACGCTGGCACTACATCATCTCTGGTTGTAAATATTAATCATGCTTAATGCCTTTTAGCAATATTTCCCCTTTGCTAAAGAATTCTTTAAAACATAATTACAGCATCTGATACACCATCATTCTTCTTTGAATTCTCCAATCAAACTGTTTTATATTCTGTCAACAGACCTTTACATGTACGTGCTGATAACTGACTTCATCAGTTGTCAGTTCCAGGGAAAAGAAAAATCTTGAAACGACGATCATTTTCTGTCCCCTCTTTGTAATTTCCAACTGTCCATGAATCTCAATCAGGGATTTATTAATGATTAATAAATCTGCTCAGTATCTGCTCCCTTATATAATAATGACCATGCACATGATCAGTATTAGTGCTGCTTAGCTCATCGCTAAGGCCTGCGTCTATGAGTACAACACAGCCACTTTTTTCAAATTTATGAAATGCAATATGCTGTATAAAAACCTGTAATTGTTTTCAGATGCTGGGTTTTCATTTGTTTGTAGAGTGAGAATCCTCTGGCCCATGCCTCTAGCAGACAAACAAATTCACAAACGCAGGAAAATTAGCATTTTTCGTCCAAACTTAAAAGCGCACAATTGCTTTCCTGTACTGCTTTCCATATGGCACGTAAGGATGGAACCCTACACTGTAATCTTCCTATAAACAAACACTTTCTGTGAGGTAGGAGAAACAGCACGCTTGTTGGGCATAATGCGTTGTTTTACATCGGTAGAGCAAATACTGTTTACTTAGGCATGCTTTGTATAGTCTACCGCCATCACGTTATTTCATGTGGATAAAACAATTGAGCAAACATTGAAAAAATGTGATGAAATGCGGTATTAAAATAGCCAGTATCGTGTTTAGAGAGAAAAAAGTGAATGGAGAACTGGTGTGGCCGTATGAATGGAGAGGTTATACTGGAAGCCCAGAAAGTGTCAGAATGCTTGAGACAAAAATCAAACTGCCCCCTTAAATTCAGATCATCAATTTAATTAATCTAAAAACGGCATAGCCTATTTATACCTCTAGACCAACCCTTCGAGGGAAAAACCTCAGCAAAACATTGCTAGAATGAAAACAAGATCAGAAATGAAAGTGGTCGCGGGCATAAACACTTGCAAGAGGTCGTTTGGAAAACTCTGCTTCCAGATGTGATCTTTGCAAACCTGACTCCCAGTAGCTTGGTTTCCCTGGAAACTGCATCCCCGCAGCTTGGACCAGGAAGTGAAACCAAAACTGACAGTGAGAGACAGTAATCCATTTGTCTGTCAGAAGACAACCATCTCTACAGTGTCCAACAGAAAAGGTGTGTAACAGGCTCTGGCTCAAAATATGAATTTGAAATGCTGTAACTCCTTAGATGCTGGTAAAATTAGAAAACAATACCTTGTATCCATGGCTTTCAAAGAAACAAGTTACTGGTCAAAATAGTATTCGTTAAAATACGTGTTTGTTTTAAAACTGTTCTCTGCAGAAATTTGCTGTCTAAAGTATTTGAAATTAGGTTTTTAATCCAGGTGTGGTGTGTAAACCCATATCACACACAGAAGCAAGGTAACACAAGCCCACTACAGGAAAACGAGGCCATTTAAACCTTCACCTGCCCCCGACTTCAAACCTTTAAACCAGGGCTACTGAACTGGTAGACTGGAGGGCTGAACATGGCCAGTGTATTTTGGCTCTTTACCATACAGAGAAGAAAAAAAAGTATTAAAGGTTTTTAAATAAGTATTATTTAGAAGCATCAAAATATTTTGTGTCCAGGCCTGCATCTGCACTGTAAGAACACCTCCCACTGGTGACAAAATAATTAGCAATAGCTCTGCGCGCATCTGAAGAAAGCTTCTACTGAGTTTAAGCCTACACATGTACACATTGACCATGCTTTGTTTTGAACAGCATGTGGAAAAGGAATGACCCGTGCACAAGCAGTTGAATAACACTGCTTTAAACAGTCGGCCCTGCAAAGATGCACATTATCTAGCATTTGGCACTACTGGGACAATCAGAATTTTTCCAAATGTGTTCTGTTTTTAAAAGACTGACTGTAATGTACAAAATAACCAGGATAAATTTCCAAGAATGGGTATGTCTCTCACTTGCACAAACATTGGGATTCTGCAAATAGGTTCAATATATCCCCCTAAATTAGTACTGGTAAACTAAATAAGGAGCAGCAATGATTAAACTCAAAACGACCTAAAAATGAGCAATTTTCGTCTTTGTTTTTTATAAACAAAGATCACGGAAAGAAATGATGAATTACACACAGACATCCGAGGCCTAATTTTTTGAGTAGTCTCATCATCTCACAAAGTCACACAGAAGTCATTTCTCTGGTTTACTTTTCCAAATTTATCCGTTCACTAAAGAGAGAGCCTCAGTCAAGGAAAGCCTTGCTCACATTAGAATCAGAGGGGGAAAAAAACCAGCGTGGAATGAATTACAGTAGCAGCGAGAGAGAAATGTACATGTCCTCCCCTCCATTCTTTCCATTAACAAAGACCTCTGCCACAACTCAACCTACACTAAAAATAAGAGTTCGGCATTGGGCGGCCAAGGGGTTTTTCTTGTTTCTCGGTCGGGTCCTCATTAAAGCGTGGTTCTCTCTGTCCCTCTCTTTTTCTCTTGCCCTCTCTCACACACACACACATACTCACACACAACTGTTTACGTTCAACAAAGACAACTTCAAATGGAAAAAAAAAACCTCATTTTATGTTGTCTTTTATTTCAATGACCTTCAGAGAGCCATCTGACTTTTACATATATAGAAAATGTATCTTTTTTTATAAATATATTTGAACCATTGAGGCTACATGTGAAACAAAGGCTAAATTACTGGTCTGGAACGTGGCTCTGACAACAGGCTGACCCCACGGTGCGGTTAGTCCCGGGTTCGACTGGGGAGAGGTGAGGTGGGGAGAAGTATTTGCGTGCCACTGCCCATGTATTTGAAGACTCTGACCACGGCTAATTTGAACGTGTCATTAGAAGAGGGTGAGGGGAGTGGGGTTGGGGGGGTGGGGTGGGGGGGGGGGGGTCTAAGGATCTGAGCTTGGACAAGCAAAGGCTTTAGGAAGCCACAGATTCCTGAAGACATCGGCTCCATTATTTTGTTGTTGACTGCAGTCGCTGAAAGATTCCAAGGGTAGCAGTGTGAGGCTTTTACCATTCTGGGTGACCTCTGTAGTTATCACCTCATAAATCTTCCTTAACCCACCCACCCACCAGTGACTCTCTGTTTTTGCCTCAGAACCACACTATTTCCCTCACTGACTCCACCCTACACCCCCTAACACCCCCCCAACCCCATACACACAGTTACATATGTGTTTTCATAACTTTTGTACCTTTTAGAAGAACTCCCTGTTACTGCTATTTCTCTTCTACATCTTCTTAAAGTGTTTATATTAATAAAATGCATACTTGCTATTTACTTAAATTGCTTGTTTTACATACCGTCAGCTCATACAGGTGGACATTTTCAGGTTTAGCACCTTACCTCGGTGCCACATACAGGAAGTGGGTTTAACCTCTGTAGGTCACAGAAAAGGCTGCAGCTGGTTGGTTACGGCAATACAGGTAGCCTATAAGGGGCTGACTGTAAGCTTCTCTCATGAGCACTGATTTTAATACTCCAGAAAACAGAGCATGTTCACTTAAATTATCAAACTAAAGCAACAGTAACCACTGCTGAGAGGAGACTTTTTTTCTATGGCTTTTAGGATCAAACTGTGAGGTCTTCCCCTGTATTTTATTTATAACCATTCAAAATCACCGCACAATTAGGCACACAACACAGTGCATCACTGCTCCACGTGTTTACAGCTAGCTAACCCAAGCCTGCTAACAGTTTTCTAACCCAAGGGCAGTGTTTCTGTTTCTCTCTCTCTCTCTCCCTCTCTCTCATTACTGTACAGTCGTATGATATGAGCATGCATATGAATAACACAGTGACAGCGCGAGATTGACTTGTTTACTGGAAAAAAGCACCGACCACACTTCCTCCCAGGGAAACACATCACGCACAGTGGAACTCTTACCCACGACAAAGGATATTAATAGTCACAGCACAGCACAAAGATCCTTTCAAAAAATTATTTCAGGGTTGGGGTCAGTTGCATTTGAACATTTGTGACATTGCCAAAACACAAACACACACGCATGCACACACACACACACACAGGGAAATGAATGTCAAATTATTTATTTGACAAATTACATTTCCACATCATGTAATCTTAGGTTATCCACAAGAGTGACATTGAGAGGTGTGTTTTTTATGTAAATGTGTTTCACAGCCATTAATCTCTGGCTGGTAGAAATTCACAGAACACAGGGACATGTGAGACAAGGTGTCCCAAATGGGACAAATCACTTTTGGCTTAAATCCCTTTACCTCGCTCCTTTCCCGATCACAGAGTCACACACAGCCCCCTGTCCAACACAGTTATATCCCCATCAACGCCAAACCTATCCATCTCTCTGGCAGTAACCTTTTTTGTGTACCCACTGGGCTAAATGAGTCAACATAGCCATAAATCCTTGGGAAAGACCATCCAAGACGTCTGAGCAAGACATCCAACGACTGTGGGCTCACCAGCAAACAGGAGAAACCACATGTAGTCGCATGAAGACTAATCAGCGGTTTATCCAGCTGTACAAAACAAGCACTTTCAAATTCAAACTGATTTTAAACAGCACCCATGCAGGGCGGACTTCTGGTCCAGGGTTGTAAGAACAAGATTTTTGGCTGTCCACACCCTGCCTGACTTGGATCTGATGTAGAATTGCTAGAATCCCAAAGGTACAGTGCTATATATGATTGGCCAGATTGCCTTCAGAGTTAGGGGAGGGGGGTCCAGTTACTTTTCAATTCGCTCAGGACAAAGCGTCTGCTAAATACCACAACTGTAAATTACAAATTGTTACAGCCAGTCAGGACTAACGGTCATCCTTCACTTAGAATTCTGGGCTTTGGAGTCAGACCTCAGACCTCGGCAGTTCATCCATATTCCTGCTGCACTGTAGTGTACTGACCCAGCCCTTTAAAGTAAAGGGTTCCATTTTTATTTTAAAGGACATATCTACTTCAATGAAAACGATAGTGTTGTTCTCATAACTTGTTTCACACAATGCCAGACCCACAGTCTGTATCAGAGGATAAGCTACAATGCTTGAAAATGGTCCACCGCAAGGTATACCATGTTCACTGTATAATACACATAGTAACATCGCATTCAAAGCTTTCTTTCCTTCCACTCCAAATGATGAAAAGATGAAAAGAACTCCCTTTATTTTTACACAATGTGAACAAACAGTTCCACATTCTGTGACGTTATTTTTCATCGGTGGCCGAGTGGAGGAGGAGCGGGGAGAGCCCGGCCGCACTCGAGACGGGAAGGCTTTGTTCTTTTGTCGGGAGCGCCGGAGTGGAATGCGCTCGTTCAAAGGGGTTCTAAATCAACCGACAGACGGCGGAATTCCGCAGGAACAAACGGGGCACGAGTGATGGAGTGGCGTCGGTTACAAAGGGGGCCGAATACGGCATGGTCAACAGCCATACGGTCCACGGTAAACGCAACCCAACTCCACAAAAAAAGGTTAAATATTAACTGCCCTGGCTGCACAAAAAAACAGGTCCAAAACAAAAACATACTGACATATTTCGCCGCGGCTCTTTGAAAACTGAGGAGAGACCCGCCGCGCGTTTCTGAAAAGCAAATCTCCAGGCATCAATTATTGCCTGGCGACGCTGTTGCAACGTTTGTTTTTTCTCCCTGCAATCATTCAGCCTTATTTGCCAGCTTCAAAGACTCGCGTGTTCATTAATATCAGAGCAGAGGCACAATGTCTTGCGTGTTTCAGTGGATATTAGAAAGTTAAACAAAGACATGCTGGTGTACAAAAGAAAGCTAGATGCAAAACAGGCAAGCTCTGCCAATTCTGAAGAGAGACTCTGACTGCAACTAATGCCCAGTATTTTGTCTCTTCTAGTCGGGGTGGTGCTTGGGCGTTCCTGCTTTCCATAACATCTGAACTGTTAGACAAACTGGAGCAATCTGAACTCTCCCATTGGGTTGCATTACAGAGACGGTGGTTTGGAACAATTGGTCAAACATTTCCCTTCCTTGTCCTTTTTTGTTAGAAGACGGCCAGAACTAAGTTGCAAATGAGCCGTGTGTTTTTATATTTTGTTGTTTTCTCTCAAATCATCACACAGGATCTAACAGTTCTAGCCAGGCCAAACCACCACTCATCCTGATATTCGGTGCCGAAGCTCAGACAAAGGAGGGCAAGAAGACTTAACGACTTAAATTCTTATGAATAAACTGTGCAGGGATTTCCCATAACTACAGCAGGACTTGCAGAAAGTAGGCTATACTGTTCCCGAACAACCTGGTTACAGCTTAAACCCCAGTACACAGAAATTCATTTGCATTTTAATTGAACTACAAAATTGGCACCTAGCAAGTGGACTTGTACTGAGAGTATACAAAAAGACACTGCGAAAACAGTGTCAACTCAAACGGAGGGGCATTCACTGTCCTAAATTATGAACAACTTCAATGCTACTCCTTTAGCCTAAGTTGTATTTTTTAATATAGTCAAAATGTAAAATCATAAAATTCTATTCTAAACTGGTGACCAAAAGGAGAAGACTGGCATAACATTAGTCCTCCCATTTGCCATGTTAAAACTAGCTGCAGATGAGATTAACCTATGGAAACTTAACCATGAGTCCAATGTACAACAGTCAAAAGATTGCCACAGCATTCAGTGTTACTTAATATACTGAAGAATTGCATGTATATGAGGTTCTTGACGTTTTACATCATTCCATGGGAATGAACACAAGTCAAAACACAAGCACAAACACGCATGTGCGCACACACTCACAAAGCAGCACAAAAAAGAGATGATAGTTCTTCTTGGGTGAAGAACATTCAGTGATAATGTCATCTGCATACAACACAGCACTGTTGTAGGAAATCTATGGAACCCTCTTCAGAAAAAAATGATTCTTTTGCTTTTCTCCATAGGGGCGCCCTCCACTGGTAGGTGTGAAAAGCATGAAAGCTCCTTGATCGAACCATGTTGCCTAACAAAGAACCCTTGAACTAGTGCCCAGAGGCACTGCCATGCTGAAATAGGAAAGGGCCTTCCCCAAACTGTTGGGGATTAACATAATTGTCCATAATGTGATTGTATGCTGTAGCATTAGAATTTGCCTTCAGTGGAACTAAGGGGCCTTCCCCAAACCTTGAAAAACAGCCCCAGACTAAGGGTTGTCCAGATACTTTTGGACATAGTATTCCTTAATAAAAAGTAGGATACTACCTCAATCGCTGTTTGCGGACAGGCGGCACACGGGCATTCATCCGGTGCTTGAAACAATCCTTTGCCGACTGCAGGCACACAACCGTTAAGTCAGAACCCTTTTGAAGTTCAAGTCAAGAATTTCATCAGACTTTGATAAAACTTTAATAAAAATCTTGGCGACAGCTTTCGTCAGTTCGGCTCTGATAGTGACACACCACTTCACGGTTCTTGGACACCGTCCTGGGTTCTTGCGAGTTAGAGAGACAGCCAGAGCTACTCAGTTTGTTAGGAACTTCTTCCCTGAATATGCCACATAAGTAGGGAGCCTACTAGATAAATATCGCGGAACTGTAGCTCGCAAGCTAGCCGCATTCATTAAATATTGGCTGAATTAGCAAAACTGTCATCACTGGTCAAAGCAACTCTCAAGCTACACGTGTTCCTGGCTGGTAACTATCTATCTAACTAGCCAACATGCTGCGTTTTGCTGCAGCTTATTAACCACTGTTACCACTTAGACAAATCTTTGAGGCAGCCAAACAGTCAATCATTATCAGGCAAGTTCTCTGTCCTTGATGTGTAAAGCACTGTGTAGGGTACAAAAAAGCCATTTGTACCTGAAGTCTTGTTCTTGAAACGTGTCCGGTATGCAACACTCTCTGTAATTACTTCATTGCGCTTTAGGTAGGTACGCTTCCTAGTACTCAGCCGTCGAGAATTCATATTTACGTTAACAACTTCCGCTCTATTCTCTGGGCTTATGTTGGACATCGCCAGAGAGAGGGCTGGACAGAAAAGGCAGATATGATTTTTAACGAGTTGCGCGAAAGTGTGGAAGTCTTTCATAGCATCCATATAGGTCCACCAAAACTATTAAAAAACCGAAAGTATTTATAAATTTGAAAGCAACAAAAATACATATGAAAATAATATTAATAATAGTACAGGTTGTATGACATAACACTTGAATTATGTTGATAAAATCTTGGAATGCCCCTAATGTTCTAAGGGGATATTTTCAAATAGGCCTAATAAATTGCATTTTTTTCCTTTCATTTCCTGACGCCAACCCATAGTGTTTTCATGTTTTGTTTGTCCATAAATTAAATGAATAGGCTACAAATGGAGAACAGGGCGCCAGGTCCTTGGCACGAGCTGTGGTACGATAGCAGTTGCCTCCTAAAGAGGCAGTTTTATTCCCAGGGTCCGTTTTATTGACTTTCATGCATTGTGTAGCTTGTTGTCCCATTTTTGTTTCAGTTTTCCTGTTGCTATACCCACCATAGATCTAGCCCTATTTGGATCTTTCATCTTACACAGCAGTGGCATTAGTCCGGTTTCTGCGTTGCATAAGCCTACGCATATTTAGGGTGAAGGGGGTTTGGTAATAACACCAACGACCGCCGTTTATAAACATTAAATCGTGAATAAAGAGGAAATAAATCAACTTTAAAATGACATTCTTGTTAGTAGCGGTATTGACCGGTGGTTCCCAACCTTAGTCCTGGGGCCCTCCTGTGCACCCTGGTTTTTATTCCAACAACAATTGCAATCCCAGAATTTAAATAAGATGGAATTTTTGTTTTTAATTAGGTGCTTTTCGGTGCATGAAAGAACTTAAACACATGTTCAACAACCTAATCACCTTATTGTTTCGCCTCAGTCTTTAATTTGATCTGTAAAATTATTCTTATATCTCTTTTTCTGCAATTGTTCGCAAAATAGCAGAGTAAGCACAATGTGAGCATGTGATCTTTTTTCTTCATGGCATGCATGGCTACTTCTGATATAAAGTGGCTTAAGAGAGTAAATAATCCCCCGAAACATGAAAAGCACCTAATTAACAAAAATGAACAGCTTGTTAAAACCCTGTGATTGCAAATGTGGTTGGAACAGAAACCAGCATACACAGGGTGGCCCCAGGGCCAAGGCTGAGAACCACTGGTATAGACTATATAAAGATGTGTATGCTTTAAATGCGCATGCCGCAATCTTATGCATTTTACACTGTGCGTTAATTTTACGTGTGAAGTGTTCTGGACAGGTGCCACCTCACGTCATAACATCGGTGTGTAATGGCAGGCTGAAACTCAAAACAGGACGGGATCCTTGACTCGTACTGGTGTGGGGGAGTTTCTCACGTCAGGCTCCGTTCCCCTGCGGTGGTCACTTGGAGATAGGAGGAACAGCCGAGGCCGAACAGTCCGGTCTTCGGGGACGGAGGACAACGGGGTGTGAGCACCGCCAAAGACAAAACAACCCCGGCCGAAAGACGCAACAAGCCCCCGGAGCTGGGCTCGGAGTCGCAGCAGGAGACACGTCGGTTTGGCGTTGTTTTGGAACACCGTCGATTCTATCAGTCATTTCGACGAGCGCTGGGTCTTTGCCCAAGGGTGGGCCCGTGGAGCAGCAGTGGTGGCAAGATTATTATCTCCCAGGTAGACAAGCATGCTACAGAGTTCAAAGGTCATATATATCCAGGTTTTAAATCTTATTCTGGTTTTGTGATGCAGGGTATGTGATTGACACTTACTTTGAAGTTTGTAGTTAAAAGTCTGCAATATAAAGTCTTTTTTTTGTGGTTAAAACGCATATATTCAATTTCAGAACCCAAAAGGCAAATGTGTTAGCCAACAAAATCATCTGTGGAGTAACAGGCCTACTGCAGAAGTGTTTTAATGTTTCAAATTACATTTTACTAGAAAGTCTGTAGTTTCTTTTTTTCTAGTGGTATTCTGCATTATTGTGTCATTCAAAGCGTCTGTTAGCCTGTCATCTATCAAATACTTTAAACAATGTACTCTTATGAAGAAAACATTTGTGTAATATGACATATGACAGTTATTAAGTTTGTTTAAGCCATATATTGTTTGGTAATTAAATAATGTTAAAGCAATTGGTGACACACCACATTAAAAAAGCAATTTTTTTGGTGTCACTACCTTTTTTGACTCCAATGTTTCCCCTGCAGACTGCTGTTCTGTGCCATAAGTACTGATTTATTTACAGACACCTTTATCTAGACTGACATACAGATGTTACATTTTTATATACTTTCAGTATACACAGC
The DNA here is from genome assembly GCF_018555375.3 of Anguilla rostrata. Lineage (NCBI taxonomy): Eukaryota > Metazoa > Chordata > Actinopteri > Anguilliformes > Anguillidae > Anguilla > Anguilla rostrata. The sequence continues at coordinate 45,879,317 of NC_057939.1, read as the reverse complement.
TGGATAACTTAAAGAAATAATGCAAGCAAGCGTCAAGCTCAAAGGCACTGGGAGTTGAATCTACACCTCCTGATTTACAAGCCCAGCTTCCTAACCACCATGCTACAGTGTTACTTAGGGATGGTTGTCAGTGCAAAGGATGATGGGAATGATGTGAGCAGACACAAGCATTTTGTGTAGAATTTGGAAGTATTCCTTATAGGCAGATGTGAATAATGACTGAGATATAGCTGTGACCAGTCAAGCCTGCCACAATAAACTTTATTCAACAAGGGCATATGAATAGGACAACTCCACTAATAATAATAATAATAATAATAATAATAATAATAATAATGATGATATTAGTAGATATATAAAATACATATTTTTAGTCTTTCTCTACTCAAAACACTTCACAAGTGATGAAAAATGGAGATGTAGAAAATGATCTGAATATAATATATAATCAAAATAAAGGATAAAGGACTAAAATACTGGCTGGCTGCAGCTAAGCGAGTGGAGGTCACTGGCTGCTCTTTGATGACAAACCCAAGGGCAGGTGACCATGCTGCTGCTGCACACCACGACACACGGAGTGGAAACAGCAGCAGTGAAGCCCCCGCTCTGAATATGCATGAGCTCGGCGGGCATTTTGAGCCCCCGACCCTCTGTCCCGAATCGCTCGCTGTGTGCTCTGGCGTTGGGGCTGAGCTGGGACCTGCGGAAGGCCAGCTAGGTCCCCAACCCTAAGTTATGGATGGTCACACTCTGGGTTTATCGTGCGTTTCCCCCCTTGGCTGAGGTGGAGCCTCCTGGCTAACGGAGTGAACATCTCGAACCCGAAACCTTTGCGAGAGCCGTCGATCCGCCCGGGAGCTGAAACTGGAAATGTGATTTTCTGCGGATTTCTTAATAAATTCCAAATTGATGCCAGTTTCATTTTTCATGTATATGTTTTTTTTAATTCTTACTCTGGGGCTTGTTGTTCCCTGTTCACTGCCCCCAAAATGAAGCTCTTGTCATAATTATTCATGAAGAGAGGAACTCCGCTCCGCGCCTGCCATCTAATGGAGCAGCAACAAAACAGCAGCGGGAACGCCAGGCAGCAGTCAAAATCAGACAGACAAGAAACAGGGCAGGCCTGCGGAAAAGATTATTCTGCTGAGGCCACTTCAAATGGTCTATTTACTTTTAATTTTGAATAAATTTGCTGATTTTCAGGCAGTAAAAGACCTACTTTAAACTTCTTTAGTCTTCGCTGTTTTCCCAGAGAGGATGGATAAGAGTACAGTTAATACACCTTCCTCTGTGGTCGCAAACTTTCACAGTAATGAGCCATCCCAGGAGGTCAAAACAGTTCATAGACAAAGGTCATAACTGAACACTAGGAATCCACACGCTCACAGAGCGAGAAGAAAACATCTAATAACAGAACATGACATCTACCATGCAGAGAAAACCTTAAGGACAGAGAAGAAACAGAAGAGGTTAAAGCAACTGTCTTCTGTCATAGACTTCTGAAAACATTTTGCATGTGTTTATGTGTCTAGTAATAAGAAACAGTGGTTTTAAAATATATATATATATCTAAAATTAAATATACCAGAACTTATTTTTGAAAAAGTACACAGTATAAATCAAAGGAGGTTATGTTGATGTTATACAATGCCCTTGTTAGACCGTACTTAAGAGTATTGTGTGTCATTCTGGGTACCACAGATGCCACCAAAAACACAGAAGGGCAACATTGGTTCCTGGTATGAAATTCAGAAGTTACAAGAAATGACTCAAGCTAGCCAGTCTCTTCAGGTTTACCTATAGTACTTGAATTGGAGGGAATTTAACTGAGGTTCATGAATCCACATAAATATCAGGATGTCTTTTCACAGAGTTGTCCGCATGTGGATCAGCTGGCCAGACTATGTAGTAGAGGCAGAGGCCCTCGAGGTGTTCAAGTCTAGGTTTGACAAAGTTCTGGATACTCTTTAGTCTGTAGGTAAATGGAAAGCCTAAGGAGGCTGTTCTCCTCATTATGTATTCTTATGTTTTTAAGTTCTAGATGAACTGGATGACCTGTTCTCCTCATTACGTTTTTTTTTTTTTTTTTTTAATGTTCTTATGTTCTAGTTGGGCAGAATGGCCTGTTCTCTTCATTATGTATTCTTTTGCTTTTATGTTCATCTGAAAGTTCACTTATATTCGCTGACATGTGTTGTGGTGAAGTCTCCGGAAGGCAGCCAGGATAAACTAAGCGTGCCAAGGGGTGCACGAGAGAGTCAGGGCTTCGCATGCCTCTGCAAATTCGGGCATTTTGGAAAAGTGCTATATAAATACAATGATTCATTCATTCATTCATTCAGTTGTTCCCTCTGACACAGGCCCCAGGAGACCTGGGCCACGCCCCAACACCCCAGCGTGGCACAGGTGCAGTGAGGGGCTGAGACCGCCAAGCTTTACCGTCATGTACCACCACACTGCTGCCAGTTAGACAGGATCCTTCTCTGTGGCTAATTTTACCCAGCATGCTCCACTTGACGGCATGCAGGCATTCTGGCTTTCCGCTCGCTTCACAGTCACACCCACTCCTCAGGGTCTCTCTGCCTTTGGTGGGGTAGAGAGGGTCATGGGGCCTGGCGCATTCAGGGAGAGTAGAAGGGTCACTTGGTGCCAGCGTCAGGGGCACAGGAGAGGAGGGTGTTCATTTTAACAAATAATGTCATGAATGAATGAAATCTTTGCTTCCAGAGACTTCGGTTATTTTAGGTCATTTTATATCATCATTAAAAGCCCCACAAACCCACTCCTCTGTTTCTTCTCTAGTTTAATTTAACTCAAGTTTATAAACTAATTGGACAGAAAATGATCCCACTGAATCCAGGGGAAATTTTTTTGGTGTATCAGCGTCAGCCAAAAACCAAACTTGGCTGATATTTTGTGTTTTTTAATTTCAACGTGCTGCTCATTTTTCCTTCTGACCAGTCCTATGTAAAATACCACACTTTTAAAACTGCAAGTACAAATCACTATTTAATAACATCATTACAGGCATAAATTGTGGTCCATATGAAATTAAATGTTACACACACAAACACACACAAATACAGACACACACATGAGGATAATGCTACATAATGTACATTTAACAGCTTATTCTTTCTGTTCTTCGCCTTCTCCCCCCTCCTCTTCAAGTTTGCAATCAACATAAACATTATTAAAGCCAAGGTAGGAAAAGCATCTCGCACCGCAGATTTCTAGTCATATTGGCTTTTTTATAGGCTTAACGTGCAGTGGCAGTTGCAAAGAGTGCGCAGAACTGGGTGTAGCGTGTCAAACATATATATGTGTACTCTGTAGCTGTCATATACTGCAGGGGTCCCAAATCCTCACCCTGGACTACCCCTTTAGGACTTACATTTCAGTTTGGAATGGAAACCAGCATGTGCAGGGGTGCCCCTGGACTAGGACTGGGGAAACCCCGTTTTACTCAGGCACATAGAAACACAGAGCGGTGCTGTGGTAAATAAGCTGTCAGTGAGAGAGTGCCTGGCCTCTTCATAATGTGACAGACTCTTCAAACTCTCGCAAACCTGGGTCCCCTCTGAGAGAGAGAGGCACTAGGAGGTAAGTGTGCTGTAGTATAGCGTGCCGGCATTCAAAGTCTACACTGGCCCTGAAGCATACTTTACTGTAGCACACTACCTGTGAGGAGAGTTTGTGCAGTGGGATAAGTGTGGGGGGGTGGGGTGCAGGGTTAAGAGGGGTGGTGGCCAGCATTGTGATCTCAGTCAATTCCAAAAAAAATTATTTGAAATTAATTTATCACTAAAAAAAAGAAATGTCCATAACGTTCTATTTCCTGTCCCCAATAATGAACAGATTTTCAATTAATTTCCTGGAATTGAGCACAACTGCAGTGGGTGGGTGACCTTCTCTCAGAACCAGAACTCTGAGATGAAGACATTGACTTTGACGATGTTCTGGTGGGAGACAGCACCCGATGTCACGTAGTTCATGGCCAGCTTCAGGGCGATGTCCACCGGCCCGGTGATGGGCTTCACCTGTCGCACCACACCTGGAAATGAGCACAAGGAGACACTAGTACCTCCTGTAATGACCAGAGACACTTCCTGTAATGGCCAGAAACACTTCTTGTGATGACCAGAAGCACTTCCTATGATGGCCAGAGACACTTCCTGTATTGATCAGAAACACTTCTTGTGATGACCAGAAGCACTTCCTATGATGGCCAGAGACACTTCCTGTATTGATCAGAAACACTTCCTGTAATGACCAGAAAGACTTCCTGTAATGACCACACACAATAAGAGCAGGGCTGTACAACTCCAGACCTTGAGGGCAGGGTGTATGTTGATTCCACACTTTCAAGTTCCAACTAACTTTTCAAAACATGCCAATGCTGGTTCACTCCTGTATCACACTTAGTAAAAACATCTCAGACACATGTACAGCCTACAGCTGTAGCTTGTTACGCTATCAAAAGAGTCAGATAAAATAAAAACAGTTGGGCTAATTAAATAATTGAGAGCAAAAGTTTGCATGAAATACCAAAACAGCCCTCGTTCATTTATTTATTTATCTCCTGGGGCTTTTAAAATGACAGACTGTTTTGAAACAGGAAAGTTTCAGAAATGCATGTTTACCATTATTCAGACAGGCAGCGTTGGTTGTGACTGGTTTAGACAAAGGGTAATCATCAGGTTAAATGAGGAATTACTGATGCTTTTTCAGATATCTGCTTTTTGTTTCTTCATCTCACTGTTTTGACCCTTCCCCCCCACCCCGGGGACCCCCACACCTCCACATCATGGCCCTGTGGTGAAAACAAAACACCACAACCAAGACTTGAGCATGACACAACCCTCAAAGAATTTGCTGGAAGCCCTTTTTAAGTGAACATGCGATTACAGAGACAGAGAGAAACTCTTTTGTTTATACTGTCTGTCATCAGCCCCTTTTCTCTGTGAGACTCATGCTGGTGACAATTCAGCTTAGTGCTGTTTGAACAGCCATCACCAGAGCAGAGTCACTTCATGGTGCTCTGACTTCTCCATCCTCCCTCTCTTTTTCTCTCCGTCTGTCTCGTCTTCCCTCCCTCCATCTCTCTCTCTCACTCTCTCCACTTCTCTATGCAGTCAGGTGTATAAAATGGCACGAAGGCGGCAGCCAGTTCTCGTTCTTAATCCACACAGGCACTGAACGCACTGGCCTTCTGTCACTCCAGTACACTACATGATTTTAAAAAGCGACGTTATGAAAAAGTGATTCTATCATGCGGCAAACGAAAAAAAAAACAACCGACAGAGCTACGTCACACCCACATCCTGTAAAAGCCAGGGAGGATCACTTGACGGCTTGTGAAAATCCAAGCCATGTTGGGGATCTGCTGGGGAGAGGGGGTTGTTGACAGACAGACACAGGCCAGTCCCGCTACATTCTCATCCTCATCAGGGCTGCAGTCTGCATCCAGCCAATCAGCATACGGCCAATGAGCATTCAGTCGGCCTCGTTGGGACAGGAGGGTAAATCAGGGAGGGGCCGGTGCAGTGGGGCTGAAGTCATGCAACGAACGTTGCCTAGACTTTCCATTCGCCATCCATTTTTAAATCGAGCGAGCTTCGAATGGGCTTCCTTGACTTGATCAATATGGCACTGATCGCAAGGATAAGCATCTGTCTGCTGTAAGACCAGCATTGCAACTTCTTTTTGTGTTCTGAATTTCTGTTGTGTAGAGATACTCTTAAGAGCAGAGAAAAACTAAAGGAGGTTTTACTGTTCCTGAACTACGAGCACCAATTAAAGGGGAAACTCTTCATGAACCTTGGTTCAAAGACTCAGAGAGGGCTGCAGTGATGTTCTGAATTTTAGAAGGGAAAATAAATGGCTCTCGTGTTGATTCGAGAGAACACTGAGATGACCTGGAAGTGAAGGTGAACCACGTGAGTCAGTTTTAGGATACGTATGAGGAAATGGCAGACAACCAACAAGAGGCTGATTGTATCTTATCCAACATTGGCTCTTCTCTGCTCTATGTTATGATAGAGGCCTTGAAATGAATTCACATGCTGATACTAAATTAATCCAAACCAAACCAAAGAAGTCACAAGGACAACAACATATAAAATAAGTGATCAGACAGGCTTCGTACACACTTCTTTGACAAAAATATAAGTTCAGTTTCTAACCTCAGTATTACAGTTTTTAGTTGGAGTTTGATACTTTTGCTTTGACAGGAACCAAAGTAAGTAAGCAATTAGTCTACAGTCCAGTGAATCTGTACATTATCTTGTGGTTGACTGACTTCCAGTAACTTCAAGGTCCAAGGTAAGGTAAGCATCAACAGAAGATGGCCAACATGAACAGAGCCCTCTCATGGCCAAATGCTAGAAATGCATACTCCACCTTCGGATCAAACACACAGCTGCTCCACACAACCCCGCATCGGAAAATAGCTTTAAAATGACACGTTTAACAGTAGGGGAATCACCACAGAAACAAAACAGAAAGAAAAGGCAACCAGGCCATTTGTCATCTGCTATGGTCTGGAGGGCTGCAATACTGAAGGCTTACAAGTAGACGATGCACATCTGTTTCCAGAGGTTTTCATGGTTAATCCAGCCCATGCCCTCTGGGAACGGAAAGCGTGTGACAGAATCTGAAATGACCTGGCTCCACACCGAAACAAACTGTGATCTTTGATCGGCCTCACCGCAATGTCATAATGACATGGCCATTCCGCGCTACATAGTTAAGCGAAAGCAAACTCTGGATGGGTTTGCCATGGAACATGTGGTGTTCTAGTCCGCTGTAAGAAAACTACTTCATGTTGACCTCTGTGGATTGGTTTTGGGGGTGGCAGGCGGTGCCCTTTCTTGTGTATGTGTATCACCTGACCTCCTCTTTCTACATGCCCTTTGCTTATGCAGCTGGCTGGGTTTTCAAAACAGCTCTCCACCACACCAGAGGGATATGAACATTGTTCGGACCCTTAGAGCACAGCCGAGTGGTTGGCTATTTTAAGGATGCCAGGCGATGACTCACAGTTGTGGTCCTCCTTCATTGCCCACTGCGGGTCTCTGGTGGAATGGAACACTGTAAAGACAACGGCAGTCTCGCAGTATTCTCCCGTGACATCATCGCAGCCAAAGAATGTCACTGACTAGACACCTTGATGGAACTGGGAAGACTGAAGCACATATTCTAAACGCTCACCAGATACTGTGATGTCACAGACAGGTTTTTTGGGCATTCGTGAAAAGTGGTAGACAGAGGTTCACCTTTACCTAGAGGAGATGGACAGAGGTTCACCATTACCCACTGTGCTGCCAGGAAGGGAGATGGTGCTTTCTCCACCAGGGGACAGCACCAGCCCTACACACAGGCCGGGGAAGGCAACTGGGGCTTACTGAAATTAGCCAAGCTCCTTACTGTTGCCTAATCATTGGGCCACATAAAAGGGCTTTGCTCTTTGCTCTGAGGAGGCTTCTCCTCTATGGCTGCTGGAGGTTTCTGTTGGACTTTTTTGACCTGTGTTGGCCTGTGAAGTTTCTTTGGTTAATAGTTTCATCATTCTTGGTTTAAAAAGAGTTTTTGCTGTTTTCAGTTCTTGCTCTAATAAAAAGCAGTACACAAATTATCTGTTTGCACTGATTCTGCCTGTTCATCACATGATACAGTGGCCACCCCCAGCCCTGCATCGCACCACCACGTTTTAATGACTAGAATTCCGCAAAACCAGGCCAATGTCGTCAATCTGACTATCCTCAGACAAATGTCATGCGAGAAATATTTGTGCTTTTTTTTGATAAATGCAAAAACTGTTTTTGTTGAAAAGACAAAGAGGTCTCTGGAGACTGGAGTGTACAAGTGTGAGTACACTCCACCCAAACCGCAGAGAGGGAAGGAGTGTAAATGAGCGCCCCAACAGTTCTGCTGAAGCCTCCCAATTGTTCATTCAGAAGCTCAAACTATAATGGTATACATGAACCTTCAGTCTCCCATTGCTAGATCTCTTCCACATCTTGATTCCTCATCGGCACGTATTTAAATACAAGATTTCAATACAATAAATGAACTAGGTCTCCACGCAAGGATGTTGGATGAAGATCTGATAGTTTTATGTCTACAATTTGTGAAAATATAGGGCAAGCCTATATTTGCTGTTGGAAGTGGTGCTGGTAGAAAAGTAAGGGGGGTATACCTGCTTACAAACACACACACACCTGCGTGTGCAGGCACGCACGCACACACATACACAAGCGCACACACACTAACACACGTACACACGCAAACACACATATAAAACATCTAGATGAACTGTGTTTGCCCCCACTAAAATTCCTAATTACTGGGATGGTAAACTCCTCATTGGTCCCAAAAGTTCAAAACACTAGCAAAAACAGAACATTTGAATTAAGCACAATTAAACAACAAAACACAACCAGATGATGTGTACTGATGACATCGCACGACCTTTATCTTCGCATCAATGTTAAAAAAATGTTTTGTCCTTTTATAAAACAGCTGTTCTTTCCCTCCTGTCAACTCCCGCACTAAGACACATGTGTTTGGATTGCGAAATTAGGTCAAAATTACAAAAGCTTCTTTGTCTTTAATTTGTCTCTATTTTTGAGGGATCCTGGTGTCCAGAGAAGGTTCGGAGTCTCGCTCTCCTGGAGCTTACCCAGGACCTGTCCTCACCTGCGGTCACTGGGGACAGTTCCACAATCAGGTCAGCCAGGTCATGCCCAAAAGCCTCAAACCAAAGGCCCAGAATTCTGGCCCGTTTTCTTGCCCACTGCCAGGCCTCTGAATCTCTTCCAACACACAGCACCGATCTGCTGATCACGTAATTGAAAGACAGGAGCTAACGGTCTGTATTTCATTGATAAGGTGTGACTGAAGCACCAATGGAGGCCAGAAATGGTTGTGGAAAAGCAAAAACCATTAGCTTACAGCGTGGCTGTGTGGGGAAATGTGGATGCTGATACTGAGCCAGGGCCAGAATTAAATATTACTACAGAGCCAAGATTCAGGGAAGGGGGTGATGGGGACTGGTGCTTACCCACGATTCGACCATTCTCGAAGCGCTTGATGATGTCAAAAGAGTCCTGCAGGTTCCCCTCAAGGATGCTGAAGATGATGTCAGAGGTGCTGGACTGGCCCAAGGACATGGTTCTCAGAAAAACGATCTCTGTGGGAAGATAAGCATTAGAGAAGCAAAAAAGTTAAAAAAAAAAATTTAAATAAAAAATAACTTTGTAATAGCCGGTCGGATTTCTTGGCTAGACTTTTACTGGACTTCTGCAAAACGACTGTAAAAAACTCAAGGCGGCAGACATTCCCATTTCATTTGAAAATGGCTTCCTTTCGGAGTATGCAAAAGGGGTCACGTCAGGATTAAGTTTAAAACAATGTGACTCTCGAAGGCCTATAAATTCTTAACAACCTCAAGACAGACTTGCGGGAAACTAGAGGACATCATTTCACATTTTTAAAAATGCAGGGAAAGCGATACAACACGCAAAGCACAAACAATTCTCTGCAAGAAAATAGGGTTTGCTTCAATTTGTCTGAAATTTATAACAGTTCTATCAAATTTGACAGCATTACTTTGGCAGACTCAAGAGGATGGAAGCAAGCAAGAGGAAAACAAATAAACACAGAAGTCGAACGCAAGCAATAATAAAACCACCCTCAACACACAGCGACATTCAATTGAGGAACGTTGGTGCAGAACCGAAGGAACATTCCAGAAACGTTCTGAAAGCGGGACCTCCTTTTCGGGTGTCAGGAAGAGGTAAGAGGTAACTCAACCCCCAGCTCGTAACAAAGAGTGAAGTTGAGGTTTGGACCCGTCGTGCACACCCCGTTGAGGTTTGGACTCGTAGTTCACGACCTGTTAAGACAGCGCCCCCTACCTTCCAGCATAGGCTGCTCTCTGAAAGTGGGCAGGGAGATGAAGGTGTGGGATATGGAATGTATGGGGTCCAAGATGCAGGTGATGTCGTTCGGCTGGCAGGACTTCACGCAGCGCACGGTGTCCGCCTCGTTGATCTGGGACCTGTTGAAAAACAGAAACACCGATTTCTGTACCCCAGTGAGCAGGGGTGCCTGTGGGGGGAGTTAGGATAATTCCAAGGGCCTGACTGACAGGGGCCCTCAAAAAAAATAACTGCGCTGTAATTGTGCAGGGATGGGGTGGCCAGGGGTGGTGGGGCCCAATGTGAGATCCTTTCATGGGGCCCAAAAATTTTGGTGATGCTCCAGTCAATGAGAAAAGATCTCCTGCTCCTGGAGATCTACCGTCCAGTAGGTTTTCAGTTCAAAGCTAATTAGGCACACCTGACTCCACTAATTAGTGAAAACCTACTGGACTGTAGATCTCCAGGAAAAGGGTTGGTTACCACTGATTTACATAATTATATGCAGAATATGTAGAAGCATCAGCACAAGCCTTGATTCTGATGTTTAAAGAAAGGCAGAGAATACCCTCCTTGTACGAAGCTGATCTGTAGACTGTTGTGGTTATTTGTTCATTTAAGAATAATACAGCAAATCGGTGTGGCGCAGTGATAAACGGGTTTTGCTTATGCATTTGCTCCAGAATGGACGCGGTTACGCCACAACGCCGAAACAATCAATCAGCAATCCGTTTCCCAGGCTTCACGTCAAATATGCAGCGAGCATTGCATCCTCAGTTCATCAAAATGCGGTAAGACGAAGAGGTGGGGCGGTGGACTTAAGGAACCCATATAAAAGCGAGTTTTATTTCCCGTCATCACATCCTCTCTCACCATGTCAAGCACTCTGAAGAATCCGCATAATTAAGTGATGATCCGCCGCGAATCTCGAAACCGTCATTTAAACCGTAACGTTCTTCCATAAATCAGCATTTCCATACGCAGAGACTAAACAAGCCTCGCGCTGACATGGTTTCCCGCGCTCTTATTGTTGGCAACTTCAGGGCCCAGGAAAAACTGTCAGTCGCTGACGTTGGACAGATGTTGCCTGGTGTAAACGTGCCGTGAAAATGATGAGACGTTATCACATTACATAGACTGTAGGAAAACATGCTTTTGGACTACATAGGACTAGTACAAGCATCGTTTCTTTGTCACAGTGGGTAGGACGGTCTGCACTGCTTTGCAGTGTCATATAGGATGTTATCTTGAACGTCTCTTTTTCGATCAAGTAAGCTGCTGCAAAATTCCAGCCCCGGCTCAGGTTGCATAAACATAGCCAGAAGTCTCTGACTTAGTCTTACAGTGAAGACTGAAGTTAGTTGTCCAAGTGTTTGCATAACGGTGCTTTTCTCAGAGATAAGGCACAGTCGAATTTGCTTTGCATTGTGGAAAGCTCGAAACATACAAATCAAAGACTGAGCCTGCATTAAAAAGCAGTTACACTTCACAAAGCCTGCAGTTTACCAAGACCAGTTCAGTACCAATATTCACAATGCGTCTCAGAGTAGCTGCGCTAATATCCAGGGTCAGTTTTGTTGTGTCCATATCCTCAACTTATCCGCTCTGGACTAAATAGGCTAAACTGACCCTGGATCAGCATTCCTACTCTGAGAGACTGTATGAGTAAGGGCCCAGAACTCCTCATTTTGGGGCAAAAAAGGGGGGGGGGGGCGCACCCCCCAAAAAAAGAAGGCTGGCCACCGGTGGGTAGGGGGCTTGTAATTAGCGATTAGCGGGCTGCTTTGAGTTGTACTTGCATCCCGGGCCAAAGCCACACGACGTTCCGCGGGTTTAGGGTTCCTCTGGCCCAGCAGGGCGCAGGAGACCCAGCGCGGGAGATCAGGACTGGCAGAACCGCGCCGCCGCCGCCGCCGCAGCGCAAAGCGGGGAAATACCGCCACGCTCCAGACCGCCTCTCTCCAGGGTGCACACATCAGAACCCGGCAGCAAGTGAAAGTCAGACCATCCTGCCGTTCCTTTACTTTTTTACTGGGACCCCCTTGCCCCCGCCCACCCCCCCCAAGTTTAATTACAAAACAGCTGACACGGCCCTCTCGGGTTCACCCCACACAAACCCCAATATTTCAGACCATAAAGAAAAACATGGCGGTGGACGCAAGCCCTCTGGTCAAGCGGGGATTTTTTTTTTTACGGTCTTTATTTATAGCCAGCGCACTGGTAATGTCCCAACACAAATACACCGGCAGGCATCCGGCGTATTCTGGAGTGGCAACACCGCCCCACCGCAAACTGCCCAAAACCACAGGCCAGCAGCCCTGAACCCCCTAACTCGCTGTCAAAGCTCAACAGAATGTTTTTTATTTTTATTTTAAGGAGATCTCCCCACACGCTAACTGAACAAGCACATCCTTGTACCTCTTTCTCGCATTTTGCACAAGGCAAGGGTGAAACTGTGGATGATTTTAAAAAATGTAATTTCATTTATTTAAAGTAATAAGCCCATAACGGCCTGGTGTTGAATCTGGGCTATGCCAGTGCTGACTCTGGCTCTGTGGCTCTGTGGGCGGGGGATAATTAGCCGTAGTGTAGCGACTCTGTCCAGCAGGACTTAAGTACCACATCTCTCACCAGTGCCCCCCCCTACTGCTCATCGCGTGTCTCAGAGGACAGCACACGCTTGTCTGCTGAATTGGCAGTGGAGGTTGCAGCAAGGAGCGTGGCTGCTGAATACGATTGGGCATTCCAAACTGAGGGAGGGGAATGGGGAATAAAGTAAAGGAATGATAATGAATGATAATAACGAATGATAATGAATGCAAAAAATTCCCAGAAAACTGGTTTTATATCGAGTCAACTAAGAATGAAAGTAAAGTGTTGGAGGCTTGTCTATATGCTCATATTTATAACAGGGTTTTAGAACTATTGTCTTTCACCACTTCAAAAGGAAAAAAAACAAAGTTGTTTGCTATTCATATTGCAATATCACATTAAGACAAGATAAATGCTGGCAAGAAGAAACATTAGATTCAAGCAAAAGAATACACAGAACAATATTAGAACATAATTTGGTCAACCGATTTGTATGGGTGAGATTTTGTTTTAATAGAAAAAAGTACATTTAAACATGTCAGCCTAAAAGACAAAAACAAAACAAAACAAAAAAGACCAACAGTAAAAACTACACCCCTAAAATGTTCCGCAAAGAAAACAGCCTTACACATCCAAACCAGGCACAGGTCTTCTGACCTGAGTTTCTATCGTTGCCCAAGGCCGCCATCTAGGGGCCGAGTCAAAAATAAACATCAAACTAGAGCATTCTATTTGCCTGAGCTCTGATCTGGAAAATGATCCTCGAAACATTTAACGCATGAAATAAGGCACACGTAGAACAAAGACGGCACAGTAAAGGCAGACTGCTGAAACTGCAGTCCTCTTAAACCTGGGACAGGCTATTTTGGTGGCTGGACAGGTCCTGGGTGACAAAGACCCGGATTCTGGCCACGTAGATGCTGGGCGTCCCATAACGCAGCAGTTTCATCTCCACGGTGAGCAGGAAGTCCCGGGGTCGCATGATTGGCCGTTGCACGGCGATCACGCCGCCGGTGCTCAGCTTCTGTGTGCTGAAGTAACCGTCCTCGTTGCCGTTGGCGATGGTTAGCTGCACCTGGTCGCCGGGTACCGAATTGGAGGGCCCCATGCGAAAGATGTTGGTGGGCACAGGCACGTTGGTGGGGAATGTGAGCTGATAGTAGGTTATTCTCTGGGGCAAGGCCAGGCACTCGAGAGTCTGATTACAAGGCAAACGTTCACAACGACTGCAAGACAAGACGTGACAAAAACAACGGACACACACAGGAGACCAACAGAGGGACAAATAGAGAAAAAGAAGAACAGAAAGAGTAAGGGAGAGAGAGAGAGGGGAGAGAAAGTTAGATCGATGCAGCGTGTGACATGCTAGGGAGAGGAGAGACGCTCATTTTGTCTCCACCTACAGGATCGTGCAAGAATTGCAGTCATTCAAATTTTTCAGGCTTGGACAGTACCAAGGCATCTTATATATACTCATCAACAGCCTGTGTTCTATTGTCTATGTATGAATATCATGCCCTAAGCAAGGCCACATATATCAGTACTGTGCATGCACAGTATCTGTGGGGCTAGAGGAGTGGTGCATGCATGTTATAAAACCTTCTTCCAGGCAGTGGGGAGGGGGGTTATGTAGGGTTCATCTACAGTAAACCAAGGGCAATGGGACAGGACTACACGCAGACTTGCAGAGTGAATTAGAAAACAAAATTGGGCATTTTCTGTGCTATCAAAGTGCTTCCGCTGTGGTCTTTCCCCTGAGCCTGACAGAACCATGTAGATTGTGGCCTTTATGTGTTGATTGACATAATTAAAATTTAACTTTCACTGTGTAGGCTTCCAGCTATTTGCAAGTGTGCATTTATCTTCAGTAACAGTTTGGAAACATTTTTGTGCTTTCAGATAGAAAATAACACTGCCAAATTTAAGCACACATGTTGACTGAACCCAGGTCTTTTTGACTGATACGACTGCAGCATCCATCATCATCATCATAATCATCGTCATCATCATCATCATCATCATCATCATCAACACCATCATCATGTGTAACTTTGCCACCAGGAATATCCAAATGACTAAACTGACAAAAAGACCCAAAAATGCAGCTTCCCAGGAGACTCTCAGTCAAACACCATCGCAGAATCATTTCATTCCTCTTTCTTCTGGGGCTAGAGAGAGAATGTAGCTTCCCTTCGTACAGTATCTGTGACAGCTTAAAGCTATATGACACCATGTCCAGTTTGTAGAAAAATCCCCCCACTTGTGATTTCAGCGGCCAAGTCCACGATGCCCCAAAATAAGCACATCTTCAGACACAAGATGCTTGTGCTACCAGAGGTAAGGAATCTGGAGCACGGCAGAATGTTGAACCACCATTTTGGCTCAAGGCTTTAATATTGCTGAAAATATATTTGGTAAAGTGCCAGTGTTGTTACTGGTGTCTGAAGGGTTGAAGGTATTTTAAATAATAACTTGACCCAGGTCTGGTGAGCTGGGATAGGCAGGGGGCAATGCATGTAAATGGCTGCAGATAGGGGGCGCCAGTGCGCGCAGCGCTGAACGGCGGGTAAAAGTCGCGGTACTCACGTTTCCCCGGCGCGGCGGTAGTTGGGCGGGCACTCAAAGGACAGGCAGCGGAACCCCCCCTGCACGTTGAAGCAGGTCTCCGCATCAGAGCAGCCGTGCGAACCTGTCACACACTCGTCGATGTCTGCGCCGCGAGAGAGAGAGAGAGAGAGAGGGGCGAGAGAGTCCGCGTGTTACGCCCTTACGCTGCATTCCTGTGGCACTGTTACAACGTCTCGATATTCAAACTGCGGTCTGTGTTACAGGGTATCTGCTGAACAAATGAAAAGATATAATCTAACAAGGGAAAAGGCATTTGATGGAGCATTTGGTCATCACAGGATATTTACCTATGGGCTGCAATATCAACTCTCTGGAGATCATGGGGTTAACCTCTGAGTTTATGTACCAAACCTGGCTTCAAGTACACAACTCTTTAACACTTTAAATGGTACAAAAAAAAAAAAAAACTCCTGTAGATACCAGAGAATTTTCAACAAAACATGTTATTAACTGCTCTGAACATCAAAACAGATGTCTCTTTTCAAATTCCTTTTAATCTGCAGGAACGTTGGTGGTGTGTAAAGACGTTCCAAATACAGTACATGAACCAGGTGTGTTATGGGCACATCGGGAGAATTTGAGTTTGAAGTTCTTGACTCACAGCAACAACACATGATCTCAGCTGGTCTCAGCTGTAAGAGAGGTTTTAGTTCTACCTGCAAGTGAACTCTTTATCTGTTGTGGGGGTTCCATGATTTCGGGGTGCGGACTTACCCTGGCAGCTACGCCCGTTGGAGGCGAGAGTGTAGCCGGGGGAGGGGCAGGTGCACTGGAAGCTTCCGGGGGTGTTATCGCAGCGGTACGCGCAGATGTGCCCCCCCGTGGGCAGGGCGCACTCGTCGATGTCTGAGGAAGAGGAGGAAGGAGGAAGGGCAAAATGTGTGGGTGAGAAAGGATTAAAAAAGAGAAAAAGAAAGGAGATGCAGATCACTGCAGACAGAACGAAACACTAAAATCAGCGTATTGTAATTTAAATTATAACCGAAAAACAGTTATAATGTAAAGTAGGTGTGTGTTCCCTGTGGAGATGGCCTTGGTGTGACGCCACTGCATAGTTTAAAACATTGCTACCGGTGTTCCCTCACCTTCACAGGTGATCCCGTCGATGTCGCTAAGCTGGTAGCCACGGCGACAGTAGCACTGGTAGGAGCCATACACGTTTGCGCACTCCTGACTGCAGGGGTTACTCTCACACTCGTTGAGATCTGTGCAAGGACACACACTACAGTTACACAACCATACACTACAGTTACACACACAATTAAACGAAACATACACTACAGTTACACACTCACAGACACTAGTTACACACACAGTTATACGACCACACACTACAGTCACACATACAATTACACAAACACATGCACTGTGGTTACACACACAATTACACAACCATACACACTACAGTTGCACACACAACCACACAACCACACACATTATACTGTAGATACACACACACATGCATACACTCAAACACACGTTTGTGGGGATCGGCGCTCTCACCGTTACAGTTCCTGCCATCGGCTGCCAGTTGGAATCCCACCATGCAGCTGCATTCGTAGGACCCCTGTACATTTTCACATTTATGTGCACAGAGCCGTCCAGGAAAATGCCTGCACTCATTTATATCTAAGAGACAGGAACATAAAAGATTGGCTTCAGGATCCAAACAGTACAGGCTGCTGAAAATCGTACACAGCTTTAACTCTTACGTGTATCTCTGGATTCCATAAAATAGCAAAAGTTAAGAATCTTTTCTTAAATTAAGTTTTAAATAAAAAGATCCTTTGGCCTTCTTCAGGAAAGCACATCTCTGTTTTGGAGTTCCCTGCTCAGTGGGACAGTGTGTAAGTAAGGTCCTCACTGTGGATGTTTACCTACTCAGTGGGACAGTGTGTAAGTAAGGTCCTCACTGTGGATGTTTACCTGCTCAGTGGGACAGTGTGTAAGTAAGGTCCTCACTGTGGATGTTCACCTGCTCAATGGGACAGTGTGTAAGTAAGGTCCTCACTGTGGATGTTTCCCTGCCTATGTGGGACAGTGTGCATGGGGGTCCCAGCTCACCTTCGCAGGTGCGGGTCAGGCTGTTGAAGTTGAACCCCGACTTGCAATCACAGCGGAAAGTCCCCACCAGGTTAATGCAGGTGTGACCCTCACAGGGCGTGTCGGACCCCGAGCACTCGTTCACATCTGGGTGGGAAGATTGGCGGATCAAAGGGAGGTTACTGAAAGGGCCATGTCCATCAGACCTGGGTCAAATATTTTACTTTAATAGGGTTACCTACACTTTAACTCTTAAACCACCACCAAAAAATGTATTATTATTGTGAATTTTTAAAAGAATCAGCATCTATGTAATTTTTCACCCAAGAATTTAACAAAAAACTCTTCTTTCATATGACTGCTTATGCGTCTTGATTAGTAACATGGTCCCTTGAAAATTCTCAGGGATTCCGCAGGAAATGTAAAATTACTAACAGCATTTTAAGAGTTCAATTGTTTCAAACACGTACAAATATTTATATTCGTCTTCTGTTCAAAGACCTTGTGAGTCACTTTGGATGAAAGCACCTGCCGAATGACATGTAAAAGGCACACTCAGATCTTTGGGGTGCTGTGCTGAGCTCTATTAGATTGACTTCTTCCCCTGCGCCCCGCCCCCCCGACACCCTCCTTGTACACCGCAGACGGGGTCAAAGGTCATACCCGTGCAGCGCATGGCCTCCTCGTTCAGGTGGTACCCCCTGCCGCAGTTGATGGTGTTGCGCTGACAGGTGTAGGAGCCCACGGTGTTGAGGCACACCTGGCCAGACGCGCAGGGCCCCGCCTCGCTCAGACACTCATTTATGTCTGAGAGAGGAGCCGGGAGGCGGAGGGCAAAGGGACAGGACACAGAGTGAACACATCATTGAGAAAGAGAGGAGACAGACAGGAGACAGATGAGAAACAGGGGCGACATAGCTCAGGAGGTAAGACTGATTGTCTGGCAGTCGGAGAGTTGCCGGTTCAAACCCCCGCCCTGGGCGTGTCGAAGTGTCCTTGAGCAAGACACCTAACCCCTAAATGCTCTGGCGAATGAGAGGCATCAATTGTAAAGCGATTTGGATAAAAGCGCTATATAAATGCAGTCCATTTACCATTTACCAAACAGAGAGAGACCGACAGAATTCAGAAGAGAGACAGGAGACAGAGGAGAGATGGGCAGAGAAGAACAGAGAGGGAGATAGAATGCACATATGAGACCATTTTCATGCACTGCACGACTGACTGATTTGGGGGTGAGTGTTGACCAGAAGGCTGCGTTACGGTGTTGACCAGGAGTCTGTGTCAGGGTGGCAGCCGATGACGTCTCACCGATGCAGCTGCCCAGAGCGTCCTGGATGAACCCGTCCCCACACTTCACCCGCGGGTGACACCGGAACGAGCCCAGCGTGTTCTGGCACTCAAACTCCGCCACGCAGTTGTGGGTTCCCGTCTCACACTCGTCGATGTCTTGCCAACGCGGGACAGAAATTTTAGTCACTTCAGCTGGCAAACACATTATATCTGGCGCTACATATCTGGACCTCCCATTCATGAAGTATCTCAGGGCGGAAGTGGTGATCTAGGATCAGGTTTCCACTCCCCATATTCTTTCCTTATCTATTATGGGCTAAAAAGCAAAACTGATCTGAGATCAGCACCATTACTCTGAAACGCTTCATGAATATAGGCTCAGCTCTCTCTTGTGAAAGAGATTATTTTATTTCAACAGTAAAAACTGTTTAAATAAAGATGGAATTATACACGTAAGTGCACAGTCTACAGCATGTGCATTCTGAACGGCCTTGAGAAATGCATCATTGCTGACAGAAACAAACCACCAAAGTGACTCAGCTACTAGAGTAATGACAGCCTCCGTCCCCCCAGGGGGCGCTGTGATCTACCTTTGCAGTTGTTGGAGTCAGTGAGCTCGTAGCCGGTCCCGCAGCTGACCTCACGCTGGCAGCGGTACGAGCCCAAGGTGTTGATACAGCGCTCGCCGACCCGACAGTGATGGGACCCCAGCAGGCACTCGTTAATGTCTGAGAGAGAGGCAGTAACAGAGAGCGCTCACTACCCAACACACCGTGAGGATGTTAAACGCAGCCCGTTTTATCAAACAGGAAGCCTCGCTCACCCTCACAGTTCTTCTGGTCCAGTTTCATTCTGTACCCTTTGAAGCAACTGCAAGTGGCATTACCCGTACACCTTTGCTGGCACGTTTCAGCTCCTGCCAATCACAGAACACGCAGTGAAATAACCAGCCAATTACAGCAAATGCAGTCAAATAAGCTGCCAATCACAGAACCCCAGTCGAATAAGCCGCCAATCGCAGAAGACTGTTCGCCACACTGCAGACATGCAATTTCTTAAGAAAAACGCATCCCAGAATAGCACTCAAAGCTGCCTGTAGCAGACATAAACAGATGTGATTGACGAATGACATCACAGTGGACAGATATCCATGTGGGTCTCCAGACCTTTGCACTGGTCAGAGAGGAGAGGGTCATCCCCTTCATTGGGATTCAGGTTCCCTTTGGCTGGGACTGTGAATAAAACAGAGTAATAATGGTTGTAATAAATATGTATATAGCGCCCTTCGGCATAACTTCACTCACCATTAATCTGCACTATCATATCACACTTAGTAATAGCTTATATGTACATATAGTACATATAATCATAGGCTAATGCTGAAGTCTGCCTTAATTGTGACCTTGATTGACTGTAGAAGAATACACGTTAAAGCAGGATGATGAGGTAATGAATAGTGAAATGTATTGTCTGAAGGCATCACATCAGAGCATGCAGTGAGCTGCAGTGTCGACATCAGGCTGTGTATTTGATTTGTCTTGTTTTTCTGTAGTTATGATCTCACAAAAACTCACTTCTGCAGAGTTACATCTCGGCTATGGAGTTTAAAAAAATTGATTACTACAAATGATAATGAACTTGTTTTATTACAAATGAATGAAAACTGCAGTGTACTGAGGGCAAACTGCTCATTACATTTTATAACCACCAGAGGGTAGTGACACAGTGCCTTTAATGCACGTAAAGGGTAAGAGAAGAAGAGAAGAGTCCTGTGCTGGTGTGTTGACATAAATGGAGCACTTCCTTCTAATAATCTTTATGCAAATTTGCAATAACTGAAGTCTAAATCATTTATGTATTCTTTGTTATAAAGAGTAAATCGATCCATACAGAAGCCCTGTGTGTAAACTGCACAATATCCACAGTTCAGGGTCTGTGAAAATGTGTGTGTGTGTGTGTGTGTGTGTGTGTGCATGCGTGTGTGTGTGTGCATGTGTGTGTGTGTGTGTGTGTGTGTGTGTGCAAGCCCACGTGTATTCATGTACATGTGTTTGTGTGTGTGTGTTTGTGTATGTGTGTATGGGTGTACAGTATGTGTGTGTTACCTGTACCTGCAGTTGTATTGGCCGTGGCCTCTGACTCTGGGTTGCCATCCACGCAGCAGGCACGGAACACCAGCCCGCACTGGTACCCAACGGTCAGGCTGACATCACAGCCCAGGCCCTGCTCTTGCGCGGCTTTACCCAGCAGGCAACAGTCACAGCAACTCTACAGCCCGAATGGGAGGAGACAGGGGAGTGGCCAGAGGGAGGGCGAGGGGCCCAGGGGAGGTGGTCAGGGGAGGAAGGGAGGGGTCAGTGGCAGGGAAGGGGAGGGGCCAGGAGGAAGCAAGACATGGGGGAGGGGCCATGGGAGGGACCAGGTTCAGAACGAGTGGCCAGTGTGAGGACATGGACAGGAGAGGGACCAATGGGAGGAGACATGAGAGGAGAGACAAGGGGGAGGGGCAGGTGGCAGGTTGAGGGAAATATGGGAGCAGGGTAACAAAACAGAGCCAATAAAGCAACATCTTGCCTGTACTGCACCATTACCGTAAATGACTGTGAAACAAACCAAAAACCGTGTCACATCCTGTCTTTCATTTCCAAAATACAACCAACCTCCCATGCTGAACGTTTGCACTTGCTGTAAAAAGCACTGCTGACACCACACAAGTGATCGATTAAGGACTCACTTCAAATCATCTGTGCTTCCTGGCTGGGGCTTTAACAGAGCCTGTTTCAGACAGTACTGCCCCGAGGTATACTGCTCCCCGGGATTGGTGACAGCTACGTTTTACACAAATGAAACGCGATCCCAACCAGACACTGAATGAACAGGCCGAACAGCCTGCTGCCACATTATTTTCAGAGCTTGGCAGCCTTCTGCAGACCAGTCTGTAGGCAACATGTGAACTAATCGCATAGTGTTGTCTGAGGACAATGACTGTATTCACGGTCTCACCACTGTTTGCGCGTGAAATGCACAGTACCTTAACTGTTTCACTATACTCTGACCAAACTGCTCACTTCGACGGCTCACCTTCACCTTGACCACTAAACTACTCCAACCACCTTATTTGTTTAATTAAATTCATCTTGACAGCATAACCAGTCCATCATACGGTGGTCACTTTGACTGCATATCTCACCTTGGCTGTTTTGGTCTCGCAGGTGCTTTCAGACAAGAGGCTCTCGCAAGCGCCCTGGTCCTTGGCTGCGTTTATGCCGTTAGTGCAGGCAGTGTCCTCCAGAACCGCTGCACAACACTGCTCCTGGGCTATCCTATCAGA
Source organism: Anguilla rostrata (assembly GCF_018555375.3). NCBI lineage: Eukaryota > Metazoa > Chordata > Actinopteri > Anguilliformes > Anguillidae > Anguilla > Anguilla rostrata. Next base: position 45,857,507 of record NC_057939.1, on the reverse strand, counting down.
GACCGGAGATAACCGGGGTTAATACAGCACTGATCCTGGGTTGGCCAATGAGAGAGAGAAGATAGCCAGGGTTAACATAGCACTGATCATGGGTTGACCAATCAGAGAGAGGGGACAACCAGGGTTGATATAACACTGCTCCTGGGCTATCCTATCAGAGACAGGAGATAACCAGGGTTAACATAGCACTGATCATGGGTTGGCCACTCAGAGAGAGGGGACAACCTGGGTTAATACTGTACTGCCCCTGGTCAGTTCAGAGATCAGTTTAGAAACAAGAATACCAAATGAAGGGAGTTAATACAGCAATCTGCTGCTTTCTGATCAGGTACGTGCTGAGTAACAGTGAAATTCACATCTCCAGAACCAGGTCAGACCACCCTTAGATGGAAAAGATGACTTCACTCCTCTCTGAATCATCCCCCTTTTTATCTAGATCTAGACACAGTCACCACAACCTGACTTGGCAGGATTCTGCTTTTTTTTCTTTCCTTGTCTTTCTTCTGTAACTCTGATATAATCCTTCAGAGCTGCTGTTATTCTTTATTTCATGCCTCCTTTTCATTGATTTGCCCTCTCACCTAACCCACGCCTCCCGTTTTGTAAATAAAATGTTGGATTCTGGATTTTACTGGTCTCCGGCATGAACACTTCCCCACTTACACCAGGCAACGCATCCCCTGCTATTACCACCACTGTCATTACTGCTGCTACTGCTGTTGGACCTGCTGCTTTCGAGTCAAATGAAAAACCCGCTTCTGGAATTACAACTGCAGGGTAAGACTGTTCCCCAGCAGGGGCTCCACTCCCTGTAATCAAGAACCTTTAACAAGAAAAACCCCGCTAGAGCCACCATTATCAAAATTCACCCTGATGCTGGCTGCTTCCAGACTCGCTGATACCTGCCGCCTTTTATCAGATAACAGGGTTAGGGCTGGAAACTGTCGACTGGCTAGACTCGTTCTTTTCAAAAGCACCATGCAACCTTTAACAGCCACAGTGGGCCACGGACCATGGTTTAACATCTCACCCAAAGGACAGTGGTGACCCCACCACTGTGCCAAGGCACTGGATTATATTTGTCCCAGAGGGAATTGTGCCCCCTACTGGCCCCTCCACATCACTTCCAGATTGTTAATCAACACCAACTACCAGCAGCAAAAGCATACATCAGTACTTCAATGCATGTCTAAATAGTAATTACATAGTAATGACATTATGCATATGTAGTTGCTTAGGACAACGTATATACATAATAATTCTATGATCTCAGTATCACCAGGATTTATCGAGCCCAATTTCAAAACCCCATTCTGGGAGAAATCAATGAGAGACCAGTGAGAGACTGCTCTGAGAGAGAGACCACTCTTATCCACCAGAGAGAGAGAGAGGGAGAGACCGCTCTTACCTGTCTGAGAGAGAGACTGCTCTTACCTGCAGGTGGTAGATTCTGAAATGAGGGGCAAGGCTGTGCAGTCCTGCCTCTGCAGCCCCCGATCTTTCCCATCCTTACAGCAATCCTCCACCGATATTGGCTCGATCGCTAAAAGAGAGAAACATTTGCATCTATCAGACTGGTAAATCGCTGCAGAAACACACACACATCTATCAGGCTGCTAAATTGCTGCAGAAACACGCATTTCTTTAGGACTGTTAAATCACAGAAGAAACACACATACATCTATCAGACAAGGTTGTTAAATCACTGCAGAAACACACAAATGGTAAATGGTAAATGGACTGCATTTATATAGCGCTTTTATCCAAAGCGCTTTACAATTGATGCCTCTCATTCACCCATTTACACACACACACACACACACACACACATCAACGGTGAAAGCCTGCCATGCAAGATACCAATCACACACATCTCTCAGACTGCTACATCACTCCAGAAATGCACACATCTATCAGAGTGTGTGTATTAGTATAAGGTTTTCAATTGCTTAGCGACAGCTGAGGGACAGAACTCAGTGTTCACAGGTTCAAAACAACTATGTTTGTATCTACATCATATATTTCGTTGCACGTTTAATTTTCAAACAGAACCAAGGAACCAGGACATGAGTGATTATAAATATCTGCATATAATTATGTACATAAATATGATAGGAGTGATTTCATGCCTCAAACATAGCTGGGAAATATGCGAAGGAAAGAAAAAATGTGCAAGTGAGGGCGGTATATTAGTGCACTGATGTGCCTGTGAGAGCAGTTTATTAGTGTTCTGGTGTGCATATGAGAGCAGTTTATTAGTGTTCTGGTGTGCATATGAGAACAGTTTATTAATGCTCTGGTGTGCATGTGCTAGCTGTTTATTAGCACTCAGGGATCAGAGCAGCTGAAAGTCTGAATTCTCCTTAAAGAGTGCTGCCAATGTTGAAAGTGTGCTGCCAAAATGAAATCATGTGATTTTCCCAGATCCCTGTAATTGGATTAAAGATCATTACAGCAACTGGCCCGTACAAAAAACTTTGTAAGAACGTGTGAGTGCTTGTTTAATTCTCAAAGAGGTAGGAAAAGGACACTTAAAAAATAAGTGTCACCTTGCAAATGTGTGTTACCTAGTCCTTTTTTTTTAACTGTCCTGATTTCCTCAGACGAGTATCACTACTGTACAGACCTGGGTCAAATACGTATTTGCTTTGGATTCAAATACTTTTCTACGCTTTACTGATCTTGTCTGGTGTACCGAAACCAATGAAATACTCTCAAAAAGTACAAACGCTGCCTTCTGGTCATATTGGCAGGCTCATATACAGCAGGCAAGATCAATAAAGCACAGAAAAGTATTTGAATCCAAAACAAATACGTATTTGAGTCAGGTCTGCTATACGGTATTAAGGAAAAATGGTGTCGTCTGGTGAAAGATCAATCCTGTGGAACATGCTTTGTGGTTGCTCACAGGCAGGGCCACCAATACTGACAAGTGGAATATTTGATCGAAATTATATCTCAGTAAAAACTTTAGAAATCATTTGCGCTGCATGTAAATAGCATCAATATTTATTTTATAATTTATTATCAGGCTGTTAAAGATCAACACTGGATGTAGCCTTTATCTATTGTGTAACAACTAACTCACTCATTCACAATTGTCATTCCCGTGCGAAGCAGAGGAGGTCAGGTGAGGGGGCCCATGGGGATTATTTTGTTCCAGGCCTGGGCACTATGCACGGCAACCCTGCTAGCAGGTATTGATTAAAAGCCAGTAAACATCAAAGTCTAGTGAATCATCAGCCAGAGTAATCAAACAGACACTGATCAAAGTGACAGACTAAGACAATCCGTGTGCATTTCAACTAAAGGGAATCAATCTATTAAATGAATCCAATACTGTATGCCACACTTCTTTAATGGTTGACGGTTTAAAAATACTGAACGGGACTGACAGAGCTCCTATCAACTCCCTTGGATTATCCAAAAGAGATTCAGTGTGAGGAGAAGACTCATCACAGTCACCGCCAAACAGCCCCAGTCACCTCGGTGACACACAGCAGGCCCCCCATACATCAGCAGAAGGAGAGGCAAGGGTTTATCTAACCAAACTAAACAAGGGGGTGTTGATTAATTGACCAGACAGAGACAGCCAGATAGCACATCTATGTCACTGGGTGACCTCATTCACAAGGGGTTTTTAATGGCTGTGCTGAGTCAGAACTCCTGCCAAAACACATTTACACCCTCTTCTACACCAAGGCTGCCCCTTACTGGCCAACCAGCATCACCATCCTGGGTTCCAGCCCATGTCCTCTCCAAGAAAGGAATAACGCCATAGGGCCCTGACAGTTGTGACATTCCCTTACTGTTAGAAATTATAGAAGAGTTCCACTAATCATGGAGTTCCTTAGTAACCACTAATACAACATCACCAACACTGATTGGTGGATATATTTGGATATAGCCTCTGGCTCCCTATGGAATGCACCAATCACCATCAGCACTGTTACATTGGTAGTTACCAATGTACACTGTATTTGGCAGAGTTCCTCTCTGTTTTCTACCAGTGAGGCAATGCCATGCCTGCCTAAGAGAAGCTAATCTTTCAATCCAGACATTTACCAAGAAAAGACTACAAGGTCCCATGACTGTAAGACTATAGGCTTGCAGCCAGAGCCTGCAGTATTCCAAAGACTTTCTGATTCCACTGAGTTAAAAAAACAGGCTCAGGATGAGAGATTACTGAGCTATGAGCCAGAGGTGGTTGTGGACCGCAGGGCTGGTCTGGGCTTTTCCAACTGATCTGAAGGTCTATCACACAGATGATCTGTGGGCCATGACTCACACAGGGCATTTCCCATCTCTCTGCACAAGCTTGCCCTTCAATTAATCACATTTACCATCAAGTAAAAATAATAAAAATGTGCGCACTTGCAAGAACACAATGTTGCAATGTTTTAAGAATTTGGGTTGGTTTTACTGGAAAGGAAAAGAAAACCATCACTGTCCGTGTTGGAAACTGCCAGAACCATCTCTCATTGGCCCAGCTTAGAGATTAACTCTAAGCTATGCATACACTTGAAACACTAAAGAAGCAAGTTATTTATTTTTTGAGAGAACAGGGAGATTGCGTGTGAGTTTGTGAGCACAGAGAATAAAGGGTGTGGCAGCAACTTCCTCTCATTTGGGGGCCCTGTTCAGAAAGGCTCCAGTGAGCACCTATCAGACCACCACTGGTGCTACTGTTGGTCCACCAGAACTTACTGGAAGTGCACCGGTCCGCTACCAGCAAGACCGTTCATCAAATGCCATGTTTTGTCTTCTCTTAACGCAGGGGTGGGCAAGGAGGGCTATCTCTGTTTCTGGTTTTCATGCCAACTTCTGGCCTTAATTACTTAATTAGCCTTAGCATTTTCACCATCTGACATTTTACCTGCATCTCTTGCACATGAATGACAACCAATGACTGTTCTTGTCTCCCTACATTACACATATTACTGCGATCTAACCTACAAGTGAAACAGCGTCGGTGCATGCAGCCAATTAGCTCATGTACCCTGGGCAATTTGTGGTACAAAAACCTGCACACACACTGGTCCTCCAGGACAGGAATCGCCCACCCCTGCCTTGACCGGTTGACTGCTTGGCCTCAGCTAGCTGACCGCTGTAGCGGTAGCGGGCTGGTAGTGGGCTCTGCGTGTTTACCGGCAGGCATGCCTTCCACTGGTCCAATAAGCCCCAGCCCTAGTAGATCTACGTCTGACAGACATGATCAGACACTTCTGTGAAAGATACAGCATGATTTGGACACATGGCACACACCCTTCTATCCTATAAAAATCCTATAAAAATACAGCAGAGAGAGAGACAGACAGAGACAGACTTTGACTTTTATGCCCCTTTATTAGAATGTCATTGTCAATTCATTACACTAGAATAAAGATTTAAAAAATAAAAATAAAAAGAGGGAGAGAGAGGGAATGAGAGAGAAATATAATAAAAGTAGCAGGTAAAACAGGCACCATGTTAGGACACTGTAAATGGTCTGATTTATAAGACAGCAGAACTGACAGAACCCCAGGCCAGGGGCCTCTCTTTTGAACCACAGACCTTCATGTCATTTACACCACATATAGTTTGAGTAATTTTTGTGTCTCATACTGCCCTGCTGCTCGCTCACGAGGCCCATTTGAAAATGAGGCACTGTATCCTGGAGGGTTTTATCCCCCAAACACATACATTTTTCAAAATATGTGACATCATCACTTAAACACTCTCAAATTCAACTGCCAGAACCAGCTGACAACAAACCAATAAATCAGTGCTACTCAAATGCCTCCCTCCAGGCCAGTAGTCCTGCTGTTTTTTTTCTCTTCCTGACAGGTAACTGATTGATTGATGTCAGTGATTGGCCAGAGATTCCACTCACCTGGTCTCCCAGGACTAAATCATTCTCTGATCAGAGGTACTGTACTACTGGCTCCTGACTATACAATCCCTTTCTCTTAAAAAAAAAAAAAAATACCATAGAGAGAGCTGAGAAACTGACTTGTAAAATGGTCGGTCATAAAACCTGCCTTCTGGAGGTTTTTTTCCTCTGCATGACTATCAAGCAAACACCTTCTCTCTCCCCCTCTCCCTTTCTCTACCCCCCTCTCCCTCTCTCTCCAATTATATCACATTAAAGCAGCAGGAGGGTGAGGAAAGGATCTGTCACCTTTCTGTCAGTGGGATGTCACCATGGGAACCGTATATAGATATGCCCTCACAAATTCTTTAGACTCACCAGGTACTCACCTCCTGCATTCCTTCCATCCTCTCTGTTGCTTAACTACAGGGGGTTCTGGTGCTGTATCGCATTACATAATAAGCATTGTAACAATACAGTACTTGGCCATGTCCCTTAACTCATTATCAGAAGATGCATGAAATGCTTGAATGTTCTAGATTAAGCGGAAAGGAGACAGAATCTTCAATGTTATGAGCCGAGCACCTGGTGGGTATTACATTACATTACATTACATTCATTTGGCAGACGCTTTTATCCAAAGCGACGTACAAAAAGGGTACGTGTGTGTATACAATCTCTGCTTCCTGCTTCAGTCTTGGAGCGACGTTCCGCTTTCCCGCGACAGCGAGGAACTGGCAGACGCCCGGCGTCTGCTCCTCGCCGCAAACACGCCGCAACAGCTCTGACACCACCTCACCCCGAATTCCTCAAAGACGAAACAGGGAGCGCTGCCAGACGCCATGTCAGACTAACTCGCTGGCGCTGACGCGTGACCCGACACAAACCCTCTCGGCGTTAAAAACAGGGAAAAGTCCCGGCTCCGTCAGACACAAAAGAAAACTGCAGGGAACACACACACCGAACTCATAAAGCCAAGAGCCACCATCACATACATAAAAATTCTACTTGCATTTTTAAATTGGTAAAAACAATAGTGATCCTTGAGAGTCATATGCTGTTCTACTCAGGTGAGGATTTATTTGAAGCCTGCCAGCTGGTTATTAAACACACATCACAGGACGGAGTGTGGCACAGTGGGTCAGAACCGCTTGTACCAAGGTGCAGTTCGATTCCTGGAAGACACTGCCGTTTACTCCTGGCAAGAGTACTTAACCGCATTGCTTCGTATATATCCAGCTGTATTAATGGATACAATGTAAAGTCTATGTAAAAATGTGTGTCGCTCTGGATAAGAGCGTCTACTAAATGCCTGTAATGTAATGTAAATGTAACATCAGTGGTGTGGAGAACAGAACAAAACTCAGCACCCTTTCCCTCAGGAGTCGCAGAAGCTAATGTGCCATCACCTTTGACTGTGACCGTCACCTAACTGGGTCAAAGGCAGTCAGTGTACTCTCAAAATGGTCAAAACCACGTAGCTCACTGAGAATGACCCTGAAACAGAGCCAGGATGGTGGCAGGTGGGAGGCACTGCCAACGCTGGTCAGGCTGGGTAATGGAGGGAAACAAGCTCCAGGTAGAAGAGAAACAGGGTGCAGGAAAAAAAGAGGGGCAGGGCACAATACAGCACACTCCACCACATCAACCAGGCATGCCGAGGAACGGCCCAGCCCCTGTTCCGGGGGTGTCAAACGGTCCCTCCCAGAATATTAAGAAGAGGTGCAAAAGTGAAACATTTCAGAATCAGTGAGAATAGACAGGTAAGCACCTGGTTGGTCGATACGATCTGAGACATGAGTTCTGCTACACTGCTGTGAGAACATTACCTTCCGACCTTTGACCTTGGTGAGTGCCTGCACATGCCTTTCTGAGTCTCAGAGAGAGGCCTGATGTTACAGTAGGGATAAATCACCCCCTCAACAGCACTCAGGAGAGCAGCAGTAGCCACTGTATACAGGCACGTGGAGTCAGACACAAGCCCTCTCTGCACGTAACCTGCTCCACTCCTCAAATAGATGGCCAGCTGTGCGGACTGGCTAGACTTCACCCACAGTAAGCACACACTGCCCCGACCCAGTGCCAGGAAAAGCAAGGCAAAGAATTAAACGATTGCTTGCACTTTGGTACACTGCTCATGTGGGGGATTTAAAAAAAAAAAAAACATGCAGTAGACACGCACGCGCAGAACTAGGCACGTGCGAAATATGTATGCACATAGGCACGCACACAGACTCATGTAGATAAACTCAAGAAAAGACAAACAGATACAGGGTTGTGGCACGCTGCTTTGTTAGCAGCCGGCCAGCAAGGATCCTCTTACATTCTAAGAGTATCTGTAACACTTCTGACTAGGATCAAAGCCATCTATCCCGATTCAACAATCCCGATTCAAATCAGAGACCGTTGTTTTGTTCATCCCCACGACGTTATAAATTTATTTACCGAATATAACTCTAATCTATAAACATATCGCGTTGGTTAGACAACAAGCAATATACGTTTTGCAGATGAACACCATATGAAGTGCCCGAATGCAAAGGAAGGTTGGTAGGGTACGGTTGAAAAAGTTGCCTACTTTAATGTATAATTTAAAAAATAATAATAAATAAAAAAAAGCATAACCATTAATACTTACTTAAAAAATTAGGGCAGCGGAATCAGACATGAAAGCTTTTTTAAGTACTTAAAACAGCGCAGTATACATGCTTTGTGGGTACTTACGTTGTCCACTTAGAAAGCCGCATAAAGCAAAGATGATCACGATAGAAGGTCCCATTGAGAGGAAAAATGAGCGATTTATTAAAAAAGAAAAGTTTGTTCGATCCCGAAAGTGTTTTTTTAAACTCGTCAATTGTTTTCGGATATCTGTCCACTAGTGCTGCGTCTTCTTTTCCACGCAAAAGGTAAAGAGCAAGGACAGAACGACCGACTCACACTGGGACTCTAATTATTTTGTCCTGCCCTGCGCGCTCCAGGGGGGCGGGAGGGGAGCAATCCTAAATGCGCATAAAACTTGCTGCCACAACGTTTCAAAGTACCCTTTTCTGATATGTACATTTCGTCGCCAGATTATAACGCGCAATAATTTCAGAGATCAAAATTATACTGATGGGCATACGTTGCAGCAAAACTATTTGCCATTTTCATAAATTATGTATGCAATGATAAGATCTAGATAAGATCTAGTCTAGATAAGACTAAGAGCTTATACTTACAAAAAATCTGTCAAATGAGTGATTTATTCGTTATATACTGTCCGGTTACAATTACAATTGCTGGTGTACGTGACCAGTCATGGCCATGTCAGCTCTAGGGTGGTTTTGTTGTCATGGAAAAAAATATATGCGGCTTATATGTGCGTTATTGTACGTGTGTAAAACTGAAAAGCAACGCGCATACCCAATGTTATGCCAGCAATCTTTCATTTTGACTGCCTTCTGTAATATTTCCCGGTAGACTGCAAACCTGGTAGAACTCTCTCGACTCTGTCTCGCAGACAGCATCTGGCTTTCGTTGAACAGTAGGCTAAGCAAACGGCGCAGAAAGCATTCCAGCCTGCGATACAACCCCTGGAACGAGAAGACTCGACCGCAAACTAGTGTAGACGATGAGAGGAGACAAGCGGAGCAGGTCTGCTGAATTCAACCCAGCCAGCCAGGGAAGAAGAGAGCCAGTATATCTGGAAACAACGCGCCTATTGTGATATCCCACGAACCATCACTTTACATTCTCACTTAAATTTATTTCTTTCCTTAGGCCTATAATTCTTGCACAATAGTGATTCACATTGACGCCTTTTCCGACCGACATTATCAGACTAGGTTATATTCCCTCCCCCTACTTGTTTACATCCGAGGTTTGTACTTACACCACATTTACTAGAAATGTTTTACTAAACTCCCCCACACACTCCAAATAAAACCTGGGATCACATCATCTTGCGCAACATGGGATGCAATATCAAAGCGCCAGCATGATCTGTAAAACTTATACTGACCTTTCTTTGTACCCACTACATGTGTAATTTTGAAGATATTGTCATTTAAGTCGATTATAATACTCATTATTTAAACTCTATATGAAGAATGCTGCACATCTATTTTTAAAAGTCCTTCTGCATTTGAAAATTTATCAGGAGGGCATTTCCTTGGTCCAATTACAGGTTACCAAGTGCGACAGAGGCTTAGGCAATATATTTAACCAAAGGTTTGTAAAGCAGCATTGATTATCGCCTTCTAAAAAATCTCACAAACATACATATGGACACAAACAACTCGAAATCAGGCAAAATTACAATAGCTAAAGCTTTTTTCCCCTTCAGCAGTTTTAATCTGTGATGGGAATCTGGACACAGGGGACAGTGCCAAGACTAAAAACCATTATAACAGGAACCACATGCCATCACCGCCAGGCCACTACAGGAGCCATGAGTGGAACCAGTTGAGCAACAGACCTTTCGGAGGCTCACCAAGATTCATTTATTATTATTATTATTATTATTATGAAAGCAATATTATTTCCAAGAAAATTATGATTTCAAAAAATGTTGTTCGGATCAGAGGCTCTGGTTCTGGATTCTCAGTTCCCACCAAATAAAGGGAATCTGAGTACGGATATAATATTGGGGCGCAGGTTTGTATTGTAGCACACCTTCTTTTGAGGACGAGCTCAAACATGTTCATCAGGTAGTTTTTACTCTAGACAGAAAACAGCCCAAAATGAACTCTGATGGAGTGCCTGTAACACAAATTGAGTACATTTTGATCCCAAACTGTCGTTTTAATCCTGCCCGACTTGTGGGTAAGAAATCAATTTTTTTTTATTGTTAGGTATACATCACACTGCTTTTAGGTATAAGCAGTGTGATGTAAACCGGCAGTTGGCTTCCATCAGGCACATTGTGATGTGGAATAGGGGAACAGAGCACACAGTAAACTGTAAACTGGGACAGGCTGACTGGGACACAACCAGCCAATCCAATCTTTCATTTGTAGAGTGGGTGTGGGGGGTGTGGGGGGGGGCACGCAAGACTTCACCATATATGGCTCCTAAAAGCTCCTAAAAACCACCCTAATGAGAAACAGGTCCACAGCAGTAGTTAACCGCAATTAACCAGAAAGATCTGAGGGGCAGTTAATGTCTGTGGACCCCTCTCTCCGGCGAAAACCGCGTCCCCCTTCCGCCGTGACCTCCCCCATTACGGCTTTAATGAGGGCCAGCGGGGGGACGGGGCAGGGAGCTCGGGGTTAGGGGGAGGAAGCCAAGGCTGCTCAGGTCATCCTTAAATGACAGTATTCTTCAAGAGGGGGTCCATAATTTCCCTTTGAAGCCCGACCCCGGCCCACCACATCCGTGACTCCCAGTGGCGGGCCGCTAACAGCGGGGGGGATCTGGAAGGGGCACTTCAAGGGGTCCCGAAACTGACCCCCTTCTTCCAGGTCATAAACACGTGCCCTTTCCCTGCTGCCCTTTCACTCCTGTTAAAAATCAGAAGCACCAGGAGAAACGTCCCATTACCAACCTGAACATCATACATTTTTTTCCCACTTTCGCTTTCCAGGGGAGGTCCAGAGCTTGAAACATTTATTACGGGTTCAGTACCCTACTTACACTACCATGTAAGTCTACCCTCGGAAAGACATTAGAAACTTAAGCGTCCTCAACTCCCATCATGCACCAACTACGGCACTTAGCTTTATGTTGGGTTTAGCACCGGCTTCTGCTACTGGTCATGACCCTGGTGACTTGGCACCGCCCTCCCAGTGCTTTCCACTTCCATAAGTCACTCTGGGTAACAGCATTTGCTAAAAGGCCACGACTAAATGTGCAGACGTAATGGGAATCGGACCAAAAAATTAAAATAAAACCAAAAATCAGAACTATCATTATTATTTTTGGATAGCTGGGTTTGAAAGACGGTTTTCAACTGACAGCTTCACAGTGCTGCTCAACAGAATGTAATTTTTTGGGGGGAAATTTCCATATAAAGTGGAGAAATGTATAGAGGGAACTCATTTCAACAACAACAAAAAAATATATAAGGTAATCATGACTTCTCAATTTTGGATCTCAGAATTAGTTTATTTTTACCCTGTAGACAGCTGCAAGTAGACTTGCATGCAGAACATTTTTTTTTAAACACACATGAGGTTTCATATCTCAGCGTAACTAAGGTAAAAAGTACTGTACAATCCACACGGGGAAGTAAAAATGGATATCTAATAAATTCTAGTCTACGCTCCTGCGGGTGTGCGTGGGAGAGACGGATACACGCGTGTGGGAGAGAGTGACCAATACACGCAGATGAGAGTGACTTAACACACGCGTGTGACGTTTACACTGGAGTTCACAGAACTTTCTGCAGACACCGACATGCCCAAAAAGACACACTGTACAGATGGGAATCCACACCAAATTCTTCTGCTCTCCTCTCACAAAGGTCCACTTAAAAGGAAATGGTAAACACAAAGGACGGGAACAGAAGGTGTTCCAGGTGGGGTCGCTCGGTAATTTTCTCTTTCACGTGATTGGAGAAACAGGAAGTCGGCAAAAAGGCTTCATGCAGGTTTTCACAAAAAAGATGAAGATAATCTCATACCATTTACTAAAATCGCATAAATCATGATTAGCTCCGTTAACATTTGTTGTTTTAACTCCACCACATTTTGCAACCAAATGCATATTCTTACATGAATTATTCATACATATACATACATACAGTACAGTACTGTCACTGTGTTAATGACAGCCACCTAACTGGTTCCCCTATGGACAGCTCATGGACACGTGCAACTGCGGTCGCATTTTTTCGCCGTGGGATTGGCCAAAACTGCCGTTATCACCACGGCAACCAAAGCCCGCAGGCTGCTGATTTGTGGACCTGGGTTTCGGAGGCGGTGACCCAGGAGAACGCCCCCCAGAAGGCTCCGGGTTACCCTGTGCAAAATGACTCCACGGCCGGACCTCGGCGCAGGCTCGGCTGGCCGCTGCATCGGTTCTTGCTGGTTTTTTTGTTTCTGAATTCCAGGAAAAGAGGTCCTGCTGTGTGCCACTGTGTTCTACTTATTTACGTATTTAAAAAGGGAAGTACTTTCTTGTGTGGTATTCAGAGAGCAGAGGAATTTTCACTACTTTCTCACTACTCTTTGCTATCCTCTACTGAGGGCGTGTCCTCAGAGGGTGTGTCACCAACAGGCGTGTCCCCGGTTGACTTGTCTTCTGTGGATGTGTCTTCTGCAGGTGCGTCAACAGCAGTAGTGTCCCCAACGGTTACAGCTTCGGTGGGCGCGTCTTCAGGGGGTGTGTCTTCAGGGGGCGTGTCTTTGGGGGGTGTGGCTACAGGGGGCGTGTCTTCAGTGGGCATGTCTCCAGCAGGTATGTCTTCAGTGAGTGCATCTTCAGGGGGCGTGTCTTCGGGGGGTGTGTCTACAGGGGGCGTGTCTCCAGCAGGCGTGTCTTCAGTGGATTCCTTTCCCACAGGTGTGTCTTCAGTGGGCTTGTCTTCAGTGGATTCCATTTCCACAGGTGTGTCTTCAGCGGGCGTGTCTTCAGTGGATTCCATTTCCACAGGTGTGTCTTCAGTGGGCTTGTCTTCAGTGGATTCCATTTCCACAGGTGTGTCTTCGGTGGGCTTGTCTTCAGTGGATTCCATTCCCACAGGTGTGTCTTCAGTGGGCGTGTCTTCAGTGGATTCCTTTCCCACAGGTGCGTCTTCACTGGGCGTGTCTTCAGTGGATTCCTTTCCCACAGGTGTGTCTTCAGTGGGCGTGTCCCCAGTGGGCATTTCTGCCGGGGTGGGGGTGTCCTGGGACTCGGGGGAGGACATACGGGGCCTCTTGGCGGGCGTGGCTTCCTCCTCGCCGGGCGCTGGGGGAAATGCAGGCCCCACCACCTCGGCTTTCACTTCAGGAATGGTGCGATCGGGGAACATGATCTTCAACTGCTCCTCAAAATACGTCTCCAGGTTCTTACCCGCGGCTGCGACCTCAGTCTCTGCCTGTGGGGAGAAATTTAACCTCTTACCACGTCATCTACAGCACACTGGGGGGGGGGGCTAAGGACCAAATCCATTTCAATTCTGGAAATTAACTGAAATATGAATTTTTTTAAAATTCCCATAGCATTCTATGAGGGGTTTATTCGAATTACTTGAATTTCAATTTCTAAAAGGGCTTGAATGAAATGGAGTCGACCTCAACTCACAAAGCAGTAAGAGCAGAGACTCTATAGAACTGCGCAAAGCTCATAAATCACACTAAGCAATTTCTCACCACTAGGCCGGGAAGGCGAGTGCTAGCTGGCCAGTTCTTTGGTTCAGAAAATTACTCTGACGAGAGAAAATTCTGGAAATCTTCCCGAAATCCCCCTGAAAGGGGACAACTGTAAAAAAAAGACAGCCCCCAGGTCCCTGGCCGAGCGGTCAGGTTCCACGTCGCCTCCTTGTGGCCTCGAGCAGAAGGCGCCCTCACCTCGTTGAACTCGGCACAGTTCCTGAAGATGAGTCGCACGTCGTCCACAAACTCCTCCAGACTGGCGTACCCCGCGCTCTGCTTGGACTCCAGCTTCCCCTTCACCATCGACAGGTCCATCGGGGTCTTAATCACCTCGTAATACTCCGGCATTACCTGGACAAGCACAGGAACGACCGCTAAAACACCCAGTAATCAGCAATGCACAGTGCACCACTGTCATTGTAAACTGGCTTTACATTCAACAATCATCCCCTACACCTTCTGATTGGCTGTACTATCAACCTCAACATCTGATTGGCTACACAATCTCCTTGCCTTCACCAGCCATTGAATTTCTGTGTCATCACTGCAAGAGAAGTTTACCTTCATTTAACCTGGTATTATGAAAATACAACTTCTGTAACAATATGAATTTTTTCCTCGTGCTGTATGACTGTTTCACTTAAAAATTCTGTCAGACCTGAGGTCAAATACAAATGTAGATTGTGAATTAAAGTCATTTAAAAACACTTAGGAACTCTTTTCTTTTAAAATGGTCAGTAACCCACAGGAATTTTACTGGGGTCTAAAAGGTGACAACATATTAAACAAGGTATGAGACTCTGGTCTGGATGGTGCACCTGATTGGTCAGAGCGTGATGGGAGGGTGGAGTCTCACGTACAGAAGAGGACACTGGCTCCTGGAAGTCTGTGCTCAGCTCGTTGCAGTAAATACGCAGTAACAGCCTTTCGCATTTCTGCAGAGGAAACAACGCAAAACACAAAGCTTTAATACAGTCCCTGCATATGATGTCATCACCATGAGACACCAGTCCTGAGAGAGTGTACTGGTGCAAACAAAGTCTTTTACAACCTTTTTAAAAACATTCCCTATCATACAAGGGCTCTTCCCTGGAAGTGGAAAGGAGGCAGAACAACATCACTCAAGAGAAAAAGACCTTTTTCAGAAAAACAGTCTGAAAATTAGGGTCCTTTCCAAAAAAAAAAAAAAAAAAAAGTAAAAAATGGCAACCGACTCAGCTTTCAGCATCAGTTCATTAACTCCCAGACGGCTGTTCTGGTTTGAAGGGCACTGAACAGCGAGAGCTTCTGACAGCTCAGTCCAGTGCTCTTGTCTAGATGTGACATCACTGGAGAATAGCAGGTCTGCATCACACTCTACACTGAAGCCGTCAAAGCATCTCCATTACACTGCAGAGGCTGACTGCTGTCACTATTTATTTATATACAGTGCTCTATGCATGATTAATCATTCCGCAAATAACATCTTGCTCTTTTAGTGTAGAAAAAGAAACAAAACAAAGAAAACCTGAAAATCAAAGATTAGCTAGTAGTCTGCTGAATTTGTCTCACAGTAGAGCTCTGACCTGTCATTTGTTTAAACCCAATTCATGTGAACCATTATGGAAGTTTACTAATCTTAGTCCCACACACAGTAAATGTTGTCTGCAAAATCTGGACCCTGGATAACATGGATTCTGACTGGGTCATCACTGAAAGATGCGAAAAAGTCTAGAATTTGTCATTTGACTGCAAAAGGCACCAACAACTTTGACTGCACTGCAGTCTCAAGATTTCTCCTGAGGTCCACTTGTCAGAAAGAAAGCACAACTAAACATGTCCCAGCTAGATAACATCTGGTTTGGCTCCAGTTTGGGGACACACCCCCATCCGGCTGACTTTACTGTACTTTAAGAACCCCCTCTGTGAAATTAGTAAAGCTAATGCACTCGTTTGGGACAGACTGCGTTTGAAATTGTGGAGCTGTGAGTAAATCTCTAACGTTGAGCGCTTACTCTCTTGTCCACGGGGGGAAACCCTTCTGAATTGGGCTCCTCCTTCACCGCTTTGGATTCTGGGCCGCAGTCACAGTCGTACTCCATCTCAGGGGAGGACAGATCCCGGCAGAATGAGCAAAACCACTCCCCGCTGTAAAAAAAAAACAGATCAATCGCTCACTTTACTGCGTAGACAAAGAGGAGCGGCTGGCTGTACTGTACAGACACAGATCAATCGCTCACTTTACCACGGAGGCAAAGAGGAACAGCTTGCTTTACTGTACAGACAGAGAAACCACTTACTGTACTGCACAGTCAGAGAAACCACTCACTCTCTTATACAGGCCATTACAGAGCCAAGAAAGAAGGTTTATGCGAGCGAACCGACCAAGGAGGAGATGAGGGGCAGGTGAGGGGGCTGTAGCTGGGGCAGGTGTGGGGCTGTACCTGGCCCAGGTTAGGGGGCTGTACACAGGGCAGGTGTGGGGGTTATAGCTGAGGCAGGAGAGGCGCGTACCTGGGGGAGCCCAGCAGCGTGGGGATGTGGCAGGTCAGGTGGAAGACTTTGGGACACTTGTCACAGCAGAGCAGCTCCCCTCCATTCTGGCACACGGCACACCAGTCCTCGTTCGGGTCGTCCTCTTGGATTGGCTCGCTCTCTGCTGTCGGCTCCGTCCTGGGGGAGGGGGCTCGCGTCTGCGTCTGCGCACGGTCACCTGTGCTGTCCGGGAGGCTGGCCCGGACGCTGGACTGCACCTGCGCAGACGCACTTAGACTGTAGCTGTGCAGGCACAAGCAATCTGTACTGTATCACACATGCACAAGCTCACACACTAACAAACACACAGACACACGCGTGCACACACGGTTCTTACAAAGCGCACATCGTCGTCATCCTCGGGTTCGTCCTTGATGACGATGATGGGTCCCGGAGAGGACCGGCGCCTCCGTTTGGGCGGCCCCGAGGTCAGAGCCCCGCTGCCCTGTGTCTCCGGGGCCTTCCAGGAAACAGCCCTGAAAAACAGGAAGTGAGGTCATAAATTGCAGAAATGGAGCAGATGTCGCAGGGATTCAAATTTTCATCTCTGGAATGCCCTCCTGGGCTCCACCAATCAAACGTGGCTTCTGTGCCACACATGCAATAGCATGATCTGTATGCAACAACTCCTCTTACTGTCCGCAGAGCACTAAGATTCTGTCTGGATTATTATTATAATAATAATAATAATGACAGGTTTTGCCTTACCCAGGTCTTCCCTCTGAAGCAGAAGCTGTGGACATGGGAGAGTTCTGCCTTCCAAGAGCTAGAGAGAGAAAGAGGAAGAGAGTGAAAAAGTGATTGTTCAAATATTAAACACACTCCTGCCTCTGTACAATTACATTGAGAAAATACACAGAAGACAATAAAAATTTCACCTGACATTAAACACTCACAAATAAACACAAGAAACAGAAAAAAGAAAGAAAGAAACACACAGAGCCTAAAATGCAAGCAATACAGTGCCATCACCATTCACTGTACATAGAGCGCCCCCTACACATAATATATGGATGAAGCCCTCCATCTTCCCCATCAGCCCATAATATGGTAGTTCCACCCCAAGGCTAGCTGCTAGCATCCCATTCATCATCAAAACAGCAATCCACAGTCTCACAGTCTCCAGACCCTGGGGTTCTTGTTGCACCTAGTCTTCTAAATCACCAACTTTGCCACTCCAGAAACAAAACTGACCAAGGTGTGTGTGCAGGCCTCTTTTTTGGAATATTTAGGTCCAAAAATGAAACAGGAAAAAAGAACACCTGCAAGCCAAGAAGCAAAAGTTCAACTAAACCAAACACCCCCCAAACCTAGAACACTCAACAAACAAGTGAGCGATGGACCCCATGGCTTGAAGAAAGGGAGAGAGAGAGACAGGAAAAGAAAAAAGAGAGAGAGAGGACCCCTTTGTTTTGTGGATTTTGGTGTGACTCCATGGTTTTAGGATGCTTCCATAGCTGTGGACTGTAAGACTTACCGCTGCGTTCTGCCACAGATGGCGCCAGGGTCTGAGGGAAGTTGGGCCGCAGCATCGATAACGAGGCACTGGCTTCATTCCTCTTGTTCAGGTACGCCGACTCCATCAAATTCAGCTGAAATAAAATCGTAACGAAAAATGAATTCTGCAACCAATCGCAAATTTGACATTGTCCAAGCTAAGGTTTGTCCGGTCAAGATCCACCAGAAATATCCCACCAGCTAAGGTTAAGTTTAAGTTTTTAACTTTATGTTTTTCACTAAAAACTATCAGCCCAAACTAACAATCGCTAACTAATGTGCAGGAGTTTTTGTGACGCCTGCTGTGGTCCTTTAACCTGCAGCAGATTCAGACCGAGCGCACGGTCGAGCGGTTGATGGGCCGTTCGGCAAACACTGGTTCCAGCAGCACGTCAATCAGCGCAGAGGGCCAAGTGCTCACCTGCTGCAGGGAATGCTGGGGGTTGTGGCTAGCCGCGCTGGAGAGAGATGCATTGTGGGAGTAGCGTGAAGCGTTCTGGAAGGTGTCCAAGGGTTTCGGCGGAATACTGGAACTGCTAACGAGTCCCCTCAGAGTCTGCACAGACAATTGGAGAAGAGGGGCGGGGACAAACAATGACATCATTCAACCCGACGACAGCTGAGACCATGCAGAAACAGAGCACACTGAGGCAAACACTTTAATTGCACACCAGGGGAATAAACTGCTGATAGAAGTCTATATATATTTTCACCAATGTTCAAAAAAAATCGTCGTGATGGTGATTTGCAGGTGACAAATGAAGGCCTTTGATGCTGACATTCTGAGACCCATGGGGTCCATTCGGGTCATAGCTGTCCCGGGACATTGCCCGTCACATTCCCCTGTCCATCAGCATACTGTGCTTCCACTGTTCTCTGATACCAAACTGACCTTGCAGAGGCACCATCAAGGGCAATTTTCAATGGAGGTTTTTTCACAACAAGAGCTTGTGACCTTACAATGGACAATATTAAGGATACATGCAATATGTATAATATAAAATTAAATTTACATGCATTTTAAAAAAATCTGCCTGGTGCAAAGAAATTGATGGTTTACAGAGTTTCCCTGGCAACCCTGGGACAGTGTTCACCTGAGGAGGGAATCCGAGGTTCTGCAGGGTTCCGTTGGGGTTCTGCATGGTTCCGTTGGGGTTCTGCATGGTTCCGTTGGGGCTCTGGGGGTTGGGGTGGGGGTGGGGGGCCATGAACCGGCGGACCTGCTGGGAGGGGCCCGACAGGCTCTGCGAGGGGGACCCGCCCTGGATGGGCCGGGTGGGCGGCGGCCTCTGGAGACGCACGTTCTGGTACCAGGCCCAGTGGGAGGAGGGCGGGGGCGGCTGGCGGTTGGGCTGGTGGGCCAGCTTCTCCACCTGCATCTGCAGCTGGGCCAGGGTGCTGTGAGACCCCATGCGCTGCTGGGGGGGGCCCGGGGGAAAGCCGCTGCCACCGCCGCCACCCCCTCCGCCTCCGATGCTGGGGTCCCCCGGTCTCTGCAACGGCTGGTTCAGCTGATACGGAAAGTTCTGGATCCCCACCTGTTGGCGGGCCGGCACGTTCTCCACCACCAGAGAGCCTGGCCACACAAACGGACACCCGTGAACAATCTTCCGGTAGCAGCCATCACAGCAAAACACAAAAACACAGCCAATAAAATCTGCTGTGCTAATTTACATTCCCTTCAGTATTATTACAATAGGGCAGATACATGTATCCTGTGCAACTTACAGGACACAATGGGCACAGTTCAGAAATCAAGTGCAGAAGCACAACTACAGGGGGAAATACAGAAGTGCGTCAGGCTCTCACCCAGATCGACGTTGGAGGCCCAGAATCCCGAGCGGCACTGGAAACGCACCATGCTCTGGGGAACGAAAGAGGGATTGCAGCGAGCCCTCAGGAGGTTCTGAATCTGAAACAGAATCTGGAACAGAAGCGGCATGAATAAAACATCATTTTGCAAAGAAAACAAACAGTAACCATAAAATACAAAAATAAACTGCATCCTAAAAACCCAAACACTCAACTCGTTTTCACAAGCCCTTGAGAGGGTTTGGTGATAGAAGAGACCAGATCCAAGACAAATCTGGGTCAAATAATTACCAGAAATGATTAACCCTTTAGGTGCAACTAGGTTACATTTCGGCAAATTAATGACTTCAGTTAAAATTAGATGAAAAATATTTCTTTAACATTTATTTTCCACCTAATCTTAACTAAATTCTTCAGTCACATGACAAATGCCATATGTATGATCCACTGACATTTTCTCAGACATCCGCAGGAGTGTTACCAGATGTCATTGGGATCTAAAGCACTGAAGCATTCGGGACACGCTGCTGGGGAGAGACCAGGCCTCACCAGCCGTTTGGAGTACAGGAGGGCGGTCCCGCTGCTGCTGGCCGTCGCCCACTTGGTGAAGTTGATGACGTGATTGAGGTGACGGGAGAGCGAGCTGACGTCCTCCTGCTGCTTCCTCAGGCCACTCTCGTGGTCCTTCATCAGGCCCTGGGGAAGGGGGGGGGTGACACACAAGCATCTTACTGAGCAGACAGCTCCAACACAAGGAGCATCTTACTGAGCAGACAGCTCCAACACAAGGAGCATCTTACTGAGCAGACAGCTCCAACACAAGGAGCGTCTTACTGAGCAGACAGCTCCAACACAAGGAGCATCTTACTGAGCAGACAGCTCCAACACAAGGAGCATCTTACTGAGCAGACAGCTCCAACACAAGGAGCGTCTTACTGAGCAGACAGCTCCAACACAAGGAGCATCTTACTGAGCAGACAGCTCCAACACAAGGAGCGTCTTGCAGAGCCGACAGTTACACTACAACAAGCATCTTTCCAAGCCGACAATTCAACCACAATGAGCATCTTATCAAGACAACAATAAATCTGCAACATATCTTACAGAGCCGACAGTTCAACCGCAGCAAGCGTCTTATCAAGCTGACAATTCAACCACAATAAGCATATTACTGAGCCAACAATTCAACCACAATGAGCATCTTACCATGGCAACAATTTAACTGCAATGAGCATCTTTCCATGCCAACAATTCTACTGCAACAAGCAATTTAACAAGCCAACAATTTAGCTGCAAAGAGCATTTTACTGAGCCAACAACAACATTCAACCGCTACAAGCAACTCACCAAGCCAGCACATCTTACCAAATGGGCAAATCAACCACAACAAGTATCTTTCCAATTAGGCCGTAGAATTGACTACCATTTCTTTTCTCTATGTATTTACATAGCAGACGCTCTTATCTGGAGTGACCTAGAACACAACTACCAGAACCTGCTGAACTCAGCACAAGCACGTAAGATCAAAGTGCAAAGTCAGTCTCACCTCCAGCTGATTGACCAGGATCTTCCCTTTCCTGTTAATCTCCAAAATTAAAGCACAGATGGACTTCTTGATTTCATTATGTACAGACTTGCGGTTTTCATCCACCTGCAGGAGTCTGTGGGAAAATTGTAGTAAAAATAACAGATAATCATTAAATTTCATGTTTTGAATATCATATTAAATAACACAAATAACCACTGGCTTGGTAAATCGCTATGGCACTAAGCCAAAAGCAACATGATACCGCACCCATTGTTAATGGAATTGGACACTTCTTCAATGGCCTTCTTCTTCTCCTGCAGCTGAAGAGTCATGTTGACCATGTGCTCTCTGTGGTTTTTATAGGCATCTTCTAAAAACTGGTAACTGGAGGAAGAACAGAAAAACACTAATGAGAGAAGTCGGGATTCAGTACCTGTGCTTTGCACCCCCAGGAACAAGCAATCTGATTCTATCCTCATTCACAGTTTCACTTAGGGTGACCTGTAGGCTCACTGTTTAAATTCAGCTTTGGATTAGCAGTTGATTAGCCGTACTTGTGGTCTTTATGCTTGAGGAGCTGACAGTCCCTGCAGGTCAAACGGTCGCAGGTTTCGCAGAACAGCTTCAGGGGCTCCTGCTTGTGAATGTCGCAGAACACGGGCTTCTGGGTAGAAACACTCATTGCATCTGGAGGACAGGCAGACAATAATCAGCTTTGTGCACACAAATGCATGCATGCACACAACACACAACATAACAACACACACACATACACACACGCACGCACACAAGACAACACAACAAAACACTAGACAAAACACACACACAGCATATTCCCTGCAAGTTTAAGAGAGACATGAATCCAGAGAGCCAGGTTTCCCCAGTCATGTTCACCTTCAAAGGCATTAAATAAAATTTCCATCCAGCATCCTTTTATTGAGCATTCAAATTACATTTTCATTCAGAAGACATCTGTACCCAAAATAACCTATCCAAATGACTTTTTTATATACAATTTGTTTATACAGCTAGAAATTCAGGTTAAGCACCTTGCTCGCACAACAGCAGACATGGGTACAACCACAGGGGCCTACAACCAGCACGACACAAGCCCAGGGCCCTAACCGTTATGCTACCCTGTCAGAGGGCCTCACCTGGAGAAACCTCCTCCTTCTGCCGGATGATGTGGTCCTTGGTGAACTTCACCCTCTGGTGGGCTTCGATGCAGGTGACGCACAGGAACTCCACGCACTCCACGCAAAAACCAGACGCCTCCGTGTTGTCCTCGCAGCTCGTGCACAGCTGCTGACAGGGGGGGGGAAGGGTGGGGGAATCAAGCAATCGGGCGTCACCCCTCGCACGTGCCCTGTAATCACTGAAGCTTTACAGAAGCACCTCACAGGGCTGAGGCCACGCCTCCTGAAAACAGTCCTGCCGTGGGTGTGGCGGGGAGATGAATATAGCCATGAGGCCCTTTCAAAGCAAAACATAAAAGACACCAGTTTGTTTGCGCTAAATGTCATCTTTGTCTCAACTCTGGAGAGCCACAGGATCAGGGGATTCCCCCCCTGCTACTCAGCACATCAAGCAAAGCAGTTAATTACACAGATCACACAGATACACAGACCTCTCCCAGTTTCCCGGGTCTAAATCACATCATGATTTTAAGGTAAAAGCAAAAACCAGCAAGAACCCTGTGGCTCCCCAGGACCAGGACTGGAGAACCCCTGTCTTTCCATGTGTGGGTCTTTACAGCGAACTCCAATGTTTGTGTTCCAGCGGCACTGACCTGGCTGGTCTTCTCCACGGTGCTGCTGGGAACCTCCATGGAGTCCTTCACAAAGAAGTTGTCCATCACGTCCACCTCCATACACTCCTGTCTGCACACCGGGCACCGGATCACGTTGACTGCAGAGAATCACAGGAAAGAAACTAAGTCACTGCAGAACAGCCTCCTAAAACATCTCAACAGCCCTCAGGGACCAGGAACAAAAACACCATCTCCAAACAAAACGACTGTCCATCTCCCTGGTGCACACACAATAACATGCTTCTCCACACACTGTGATACAGACTATAAACACATACTGCAGTGCCCTGAAAAATAGAGTAGATCTTAAATATTGCAGATTAATCTAAATGTAATTTAAAACTAAATTATTTCATTTAATGATTCATTGATTTTGCTTTCTTCCCTTTCATTTTCCCTTGTGATTAAGCCAGACTGCTGTAAGTGAAGCAATCTTAAACAAGAAAGTGTAGCCAAATTCTACACATTACTCAAGTATTCAGTCCCATTAGTCAATTCTTGATGAAAGCAACTTTGGCAACTACTTGCCTATTTCTTTGGGCATTTCAAGGTCATTCCATACTAGCTCTGCACAAGAGTAATTTCTGCCAAATCTTCAGGGACATGTTGCTCAATCTGTGACAAGATCATTAGGGGATTGTTGTGAAATGTATTTCTAACAGATTAAAGTAGGACAGGGTTGCTCATTGACACTGATCAGTGCGGCTGTGTCTAGGATTTGGAGTTATTCTGTTCTCTCCCGGCACTGTGGATTTTCAAAAGAGTTCTACGTACTGTTTTCCCTTTACGATTTACCGTAAGTCTATGGTGTTGATAAGCTCCCCCACAGCAAGATGTTTCCAGGACAGTACCTGACAGCTGTAAACCGTGCTGACGGGGAGGTGTACCATACTGGGCCAGTGTCAGAAACAAAGCTTTGAATTTGGACTACAAAACTGAATTTGTGTAGCCTACCATCTGGCTACAGCAATCGCATCTCACGTGCATGTAGTATCCCTTTACGTATGTAGACTCGGTGCGATATTTAGACTTGAATCTTTTCAGCAATTGCGACTTTCTTTCCGTTTTCCCATATGGGCCAGCTGTGCGCATCCGTGGGCGATTTCCCGGTAGCTCACATTGGAGGGAGCCGAGTACAGGCAATAATAACCGATTTATTTGATTTTACCGTGATCACTTCATGATTTGACTTCACCCCACAAAAAAACGCCACTCCACTACTTTAACATCATGTTTTCTTCTTCCTCTTTTGCTCCCATTATAAGCAGGTAGGCTACGCTCCAGAAACTTAAAACTGGCAATTGAAATGGGTCGATGCGCATGACAGGTTTTCTTAACTCCATACCATAAATAATATTTTACCACAACAAAAAAATTCCAAACAGTTAAGTTTTTCGACTTGACATCTTGACAGAATATAAACAAATACAACTCACGTGGCTTACTGGCGTTGTCACCCTGAAGTTGCGGGGTCCCGGTTTGATCGTGCAGGACCAAACTCCTGGACGGTGACGGCAGACACTTCTTGCAGAAAGAATGGAGACATGGCAGCAGTTTAGGCTCGCGGCTGTTGAAATTCAAACTACATACGGCGCAAGTGTCCAGCAAATTGGGTGTATTTTGCGGCTTTGCGCTCTTCTCTTGAACTGGCATGCTCTCTGCCTCATTTTCCACGATGATAACGGCATCGTCCGATTCTACTTGCTCCGTACTATCGTCCATGTTTGTGCATTAGTGGATAGCTAGGTCAGCTAGCTGGTAAACACATAAAACGAATAAGAAAATCCGACCGCACTCGCGATTTCCGATCGCCTTCTCTAAAATGTTAAGACAATCCCGATTTCGTTCCCCCTGGACGTTTTCCGTTTGTGGTATTCAGATGGCAGATGTTCTTGGAGTCCACACGTAGGCTAGCCACATTGCCTGCTTACCGAGCCGCCCACAATAATGCCTTAGGAATTAGATGTAGCCACGGTTGGCTAACTAAATTAGCTTCCCAATTGTGAAACAAAACGTCCGTGCGTCCTGTACGCAGTCATGAATGACGGAAACGAACAGTTCTCCGTCTTTAGAATATGCCTAAAAATATTAATATTCATTCCAAAAACGTGGGCTAATCAATAATCACAGTAAGTAACTGCAATGTAGAAAATGACTAATTTCTAGGCCGCCTGTGTGTGATTCAGATCCTCGCAAAACAGTTCCAATCCCAGACGTCCTTGCGACAGACGCAGTAGGGGTGTGGATAATATTGCGCATGATCACGCAGTCTGCCGTTCGCAATGCAGTCCCAGCAGTGATTACATCACCGACAGCAGCCAGCACGTGATGCTAGTTCAGGTTTTAACAGATGTGTGTATAGATGAAGCTGGTGTGGTCACGTCAATATGGTTACACCGAGGAAACTTTGGCAAGCTCTAAACATACGGGGGAAATTGCTGAAGATTGTGCACTGCTGTGCGACTGTGCAGATTCTCTGATCTTGAACTAATCTTGGTATCTCATCCTGCCCCTCCAGATGATCCGCATGATATGAAGATCGGTGGGGTCTGCACAGAGGCCACGTCAGTGGTTCCCAACCTCGTTTCTGGGGACCCCTTGGGCATGCTGGTTTTCGTTCCAACCACACAATACAAACAATTACATAAAATGAAGTAACGAAATAATTAATCTTCTTAATTTGACAAATACAACTGAGGTGAATCAATAGGCTCCTAATTGGAGAAAGTGTGGACACATTGGTTTCAGAACTGACAAAGACAAAGCAAATGAAACAAGCCAATCTTGAGTTGTACTAATGTCAAAGGAAAAAAAAAATTAACGAACTGAAACGCATGTGTTCAACAACCTAATTAGGAACCAATTGATTCACCTAATTTGATCCGTTTAAATTTTTGTAATGGACATCCTCATGACTACAAAATGGCATGATAGCTATACACTGCCCTGTACCAAGCCTTTTAAAAATGAATAAAAACTTGAATTACAAAAAAAACTGAAGACTGTCAAAAATGGGAGATCAACTGAAAAACAGCAATGAAAAGCTTGGCATTTCTGTACACTTGAAGTTTGGACAAGTTTATGAAGTACACTGCCACCTTTATTCTAACAATCCCCAGAAGCAGTGTTCGTCCGGCTTAACAGAAGCCTACAGTAGCTGAAAGCCCTTGTTATTTGTCTTTTTTAAAAAAAATTTTAAACTTTTTTTACTGAGCCCTCAAGGATAACAGCTGCCTTTATGCCAGTTTCACACCAGAAAATGCATGCATAGTGCATTTGCCAAGAACAACAGTATAAATACTTTTAGAAATAATAACGAATTGCAAAGCAGTCGACAAGATGCAGTCGGAAGAGGGAGGTTTCAGTCGGTGCCTGAAAGACCAAAAAGCTGGCCACCCAATGTAACAGAATGGTCAGGAATCTGGGTTACTCACAGATTGTAGGCTCAGTTTTTTGGTGGAGTGCTGCCATTGCACCCTTGAGTACAGCTACTTAATGTGCATGGCTGTAGTAAATATCCACCAGCTGCGTGTAAGCATTTTGTAGACTGCATAAAGGAGTTCACACAATGCCTAAATGCAATGTACAGTGATGGGCGTTCTGATTGCAGTTGGTAAGTCATTCCACCACTAGGTGACAAGCGATTCATAACTTCTTGAACTTCATGTACAACAAACTTTAACTTATTTATAATTGGTCAGGGATGATTTTATCAGCGGCCAACACCGCTGATAAAATTCAAGCTGGGATAGGCTCCAGCACCCCGAAGAGGTTGGTGGACCGAGGAACAGGATGAGCAAAGATGAAAAGCTATGATGATGTATCTGCTGTGTGATTAGTGTATACTAGCAATGAATGCAAACAATTATTGTTTTCACAAAATGAATGGTCTATATCTGTTTTTATGTTTAGAATACATCTAAACATCAGGATACTCTCATAAAACATAATAAAAAGTCATCTTATGTGTTCTTAGTCATAATGGAAGTAAGCAGCTGGGGATGGGGTTGACATTCAGCTGTAACTTGGACTCATAAACAGCCAGAAATGTCAGTTTTCATGTTCACCAAATTTTGCCTTCAGAATATTTCAGCAAGTCCAGTAATAACCAAAAATGCCTTTGTGAAAAAAATGTTTTATTCTTGCACTTGTATAAGCACTATGGATGCATGTAAAATGTGGATGTGAAGCTGTCTTGTCATACTGAACTTTTCTAAGTCGTTTTGTATACGAGCTTCTGCCAAATGGCAGTGACATACCACGGGATCTAGAACCAGGCCTCCCAGGATTCCTTCATTTTACAAACATACTTTATGCAAACACACAGCATACTGAAAAAAAACGAGAAAGTCAACCCTGTGCTGTTTGTTGAATAGAGACAAATGTATTAACGTCATATTTAACAGAAGGAAAAATATGTTTAAAAAATAAGAGTGAAAGGAACTGCATTGTGTGATTTTGTGAGGGAAATCTGAACATGTATTTTGGAATTAAATAAACAGCGTCGCTGTCCTCACTTGACATGGCTTTGTCTATAGAATGAACACCCTAACAAACTGTCATCCTTGCCTGACGAATTGGTTGTGTGCTCAATACTTTTCCTGGGGGGTGTTCCATGAAGTAGGATTCCTGCATTTGCTGGATTACTGCACTAAGTAAAACCCGGAACACTGCCAAATCTGGAACATGGACTTAAGTAAAAAGAGCTGTTTCGGGTATTCCTGAGCGCAGTTATCCAGCGAACTCAGTAATCCTGCTACGTGAAACATGGTATACACCTGTCAGGCTCTACAAGTTTTAAATCGCTTAATTTACCAGATGTAGCAAGCTGGATATTACTGGAAAGCACCTAAAGAGGCAAATATCAGGTGTAGATTATTACCAAAAATGTAATAACTAGAAAAGAAAGAAGAATTTTGTGCAATTCATAACTACATTGGCGTGGACCCGAATATCATCTGCTGATGTCTACACAACTCTGTCTTTTTGTGTTTACCTATTTATGCAGGAATTTAATAATATTTAACAACACCGTTACGCAGTGATTTTCGCCCAAACCAAGATACCAGGGTAGTTTTAAGGCAACTTGGTCCATAGCGTCCCCTACTGACCGCTTACAGCCTTTTGCTACTTGCGTACGACCCGCGACGGTAGCCAGCGACTCCGCGCTTTCCCGTCATGCAGCGGCTCAGTTAAAGAAAGATGGCGGAGGGAGGAGCGGCTGATCTGGGGGTTCAGCGGGGAGAAATCGCGGCGCTGTTGAAAACTCAGCTACGGAAGGAGGACACTTGGTAAGGGGTAGCCAAGAAGTGTGTGCGGTCTTGTGGGCTTTGATCCACGGCATTGTCGGGCTGTCAGTCGGAGGGGAAAGTGACACACGGGCCATTTTTAATTCCGTTAGCCATAACTGGCTAGGCAGCAGCAAGTCATCAAGCTATGCAGACACCTAACGACGAATGTCTACACACTATCCCGCTAGCTGTAAATGCTTTTAATCAATTATCAAAAATCGGCGACATGTTTAGTCCTTCTAGAGTTTATTATTCGGGTTATTATTACTGGACTTTATTATTTGGGTTCACTCTGAAGTGATAAGTGATCACTAGGATTGATGTGTGGACTGGTTAATTTAGCACATCTAGGTAAACCGGTGATATAAACTTGGTCTGTGTGAACCACGGCGTCTCATTTGGAGGGGTGCTCAGGGCAAAGGAAACCCTAGGAAGTGTCCCTTTCATACGGGCATACCATGTCAGTGATCAACAAAACCCCGTTCATCGGGCCACCGTTTGCTTTGGATACCTGAGAAGTTTCGCTGCTTGCATTAAGTTAATACTGCAGAACTTGGTCAGCTAGCTTGACAGCAACAGGGTATTTAGTCATATCTGTAAATTTCATAAACAATGTGTGAATCGCCCCTTTAAATTCGTTGACTGAAACAAATTTTGTGATTGGAGAGTGAGACACACGAAAATGTACTGTGTTTTCTAAATCCCTCGAGGGCAAAATTTTCTCGAGCATTCTGTCCAAATGCACGGAATTTTCTAGAAGAGGTCGGCATGCTATCTTCAGAAACTGAGAACCAATGTTTAGTGTTTTACCTTTGCCAAGTCAGCGCTGGCTCATAAATATTGCTCGGGAATATTCGCTGGCAGTGTTCAACAACTGACTTGCTGTTTCCTGTAGTGACAAGTTCTGTTTATGAAGGGTGTGTGCTTGCATGCAAATCAAAATTTATCGTCGAAAGATAAGGTATCACGTGAATAGCATATTAAGGGGTGGTTGAGTGCAGTTGTGTGACTTGATTTTATACGGGAACTAGAGGTTTGAATCTGTGGCATTTGGGTTCAGGCATTGCTGATAAAGGCCTATTGAACTGGTCAGCCTGACTCCGTACATATCCACCAATTAAAAGTATTTTCCAAGCGGACAATCTGCTCTTGTGTCCTACCTTTCCTGTCGATCTCGTGGCTGTTTGGTGATAAATGCAGTGGCATCAGAGAGTTTTATTGCTTCTGTCAGCTGTTCAGAGAAGCTGTTTGTGCATGTGTTTGTGTGCGTCTGATTGCGAGTGTGTGTTTGTGTGTGTGTGCGCGCGCGCTTGTGCGGGTATGTACATATGCCGAATTAATGTACGTGTGTGCGTGCCCAAGCTTACGACCAGGAATGCTCTATTTGGGAGATTTAGCGTCTAATAATTATATTATTCAGTATTTCATAATTAAACACGAGAAATCAAGAAGAATCGCTTCGCTGCGTTGGGTAGACTTAAAGGGGAAGTTCTGTGATGACTGATTGTAATGCACTTTTTAACAATGCTAATTTTAATGGCCTTTTCCCTCTGCTGGCAGAGCTGCTAGTGTTTATAAGTGTATTCTGAATTATTTTATAAAGTTGTAGTTCTCTCTAGACTGTGACTGTCTAGCCAGATCCCAGCCCATTCGCTATGTGCCAAATAAAGATAGCCAGTGGCTGTTGATGGGGAACTGTGGTTTTGCGGGTACAATTAGAGCAGAGGTTGCATACCCCCTTACACAAGTGACTGATCATTTTTCATCATCAGTCAGATAATTTTATTGTTCCGAAATTGTACTGTTCAGCTTCTCTTTGACTTCTATAGTTATCGTCATTAGTAGCTGGTGCCAGTACCTAGGCAACACTATTGCAACCACAAGTTAAATGACTACGGTTTCAGTTGTATTTATCGTGTTTTTGTTGTTTTTGTTTTTTGCAGGTACTTGGTGGACAGTCGCTGGTTCAAACAGTGGAAAAAATATGTTGGCTTTGACAGCTGGGACAAATATCAAATGGGAGAGCAGAATGTCTACCCAGGCCCAGTGGACAACTCTGGACTCCTCAAAGGTAAAAATAAAAGATGAAAAATAAATAAAAGTGCATCTGAGCTTTGACATTGACGTTATTAAATAAATATAAACACTTAATATTATATTTACATAATATTCCATCAGATATTGCCAGTTCTCTTCAATTAGGATATTTGGTGAGCTGTGAAATTGTTTGTGTTTGTGTATCACAAAAGTGTGCACATTTGTTGACGTTATTTAAAATTGTGGACACGTGTTCTTTGTTCTCCACATTCACACTTGCAGAATATTGGGGAATATATGGCTAAGATACGCAATGTGCAGGTTTTGTTGGATAGCCTTTATTGCATGCTGTGCTGAAAGCTAATGCGGTAGTTAACAGAGTGGTATATAATTTTTAAGTGTTCTCAGTGAGTAAAACTAATTTTTCTAAATTGAATTTATCGTTTAATCTCCCTAACATGATCTGATGAAGGAAACTTTTTTTCCTGCTGATGGATTATTCAGATCATTGACACGCTTGTTATTTTAGGAAATTAATGGAAACAGTTCGAGGCCAATGATCTGTTTAAAGGGAAGTCTGACACGGGTAATACTGGTATCAACTGTGTTTTAGAGGGATGTAATACCAGTGTCAAGCCTACTCCACATGTTGCTGTTAAACGTCAGTCAGCACTGGCATTCACTGTTCTCTCTTCTGTGTGCAGAGGATGATGTTTTGGCCCTTAAGGAGCACCTGATTGACGAGCTGGACTACATCCTGCTTCCTGCTGAGGGGTGGAATAAACTCATCAGCTGGTACGGGCTGATAGACAACCAGGAGCCAATCGCACGCAAGGTAATGTAGGGTCAATCCTGAGTCCTGAACAGCAAATATAATGCAAGCGAATGCCACAGTTAATCTGTAGAATGTCCGATTGATCTGGGTTTGGAATTGACCCCTGCGGTTAATCTGGGTTTGTAATCAGTTGGACCACGGCAGTTCATCTGAGGTTTGGAATCAGAGCATTGGAATCAGAGCTCTGCAGTTAATATCGATTTGGAACACTGTAGTGCCGATTCTCAGTTTTCGGTCACACTGTCACTGAGTCTTGGAAATGTGGGTGCCGTTTAAGCCTGGTGTCCAAATAAACGCGTTGTTACAACGCCCTTATTTAAACCTTAATGTAGAAAGGCTGAGCTGAAGCTAGCTAACCTGGCTTAGACTGGAAGAGTGACTTGCTTTTTTTCAGAATGTGCCAGTACCAGTGCCTGAATCACCAGTCCCTCATTAGACTCTGCTATGGTATCAGAAAACTATTTGGGTACAGGGCCCTAATTACAGCCGACTGGGTCAGTGCCGATACGGCTCGGTCCTTTTGCTTGTAAACATCCCTTCTAACAAGAAAGGTTATGATTAAAGGAATGAAAATACTTGTTGAATGAAACCCATCTGTGCAGACATGCTTCAGCTAAATAGTCATGAACAAAAAGTTCTTTGGTTTTTTTTCCTGATGATTAAAAACAACCTCTTCTCCATGTATTGAAAAGAAACACTCAGTGACGCCATTTGTAATTTTAATGGTTTTAATAAA
The DNA here is from genome assembly GCF_018555375.3 of Anguilla rostrata. Taxonomy (NCBI): domain Eukaryota; kingdom Metazoa; phylum Chordata; class Actinopteri; order Anguilliformes; family Anguillidae; genus Anguilla; species Anguilla rostrata. The sequence continues at coordinate 45,825,320 of NC_057939.1, read as the reverse complement.
ACTAAAAGTTACAAATTTTCTTTTTCTTTTTTTAATGTGTTGTCATGCAAATTAAACTTGAATCAAAAACACGTTTTCTGATTTTTCATTAGTCACTCCTCTCTGTATCAATAGAGGGCGCTCTTCTGTGTGGATGGATTTCATATAGAGTAGACTAACCAGCTTTTCATTCTGCTGAAAATGTTCTTTTTCTTTACTTCTTTCTTTTCATGTGGTCATGTCATGATTTTTTAAATTTGATTTCACACTGTTGCCGTGCAGTTGAAATGCAACCCGAAGCCGTATGATTTCTATTTAATGTAATTTTTTTTTGCCGATTCATCTAGTCAGGGCAACATGGCGACTGCAGTGGCTTCCCTGTGTCTTAATCAGTCCTCCCCCTTTTGCCATGTATGCTTGGGGAGGGTGTCGGGTGGCAGCTGCTTCTATTTTCGACCGGGCTGTGGAAGTCACAGATGTCGCAAGGGGCGATGGACCGGGCCAACATGCAGGAGGTTCTCTGCTCTTTCCTACTTTCGGGGGGTTCGCCTACGTGCTTCGGCGCGAAAGCCGGGTTTCCCGTTCCGTTCGCGGGCCGCGGTTGTTTTCGGGGGTTCTCGCGGGTTTGGCGCGGGAAGGGGTCCGGTGACCTTGTTTTAGGGGAGAGGAACGCCGGCTCAGACGGAAACGGAGCGGATCGAGTGGAGGGGGGGTCCGGCGCTGGGGGCTTCTGTGGAGTGGCGAGTGTTCTCGCACCGCACGCGTTCTGTCCTTTCTGTCGTACGCCTATGTGAAGCAACTGGTCTGTGTGAAGCAGCTGGTCCCCCCCCCCCCCTTCCTTGCCACAGCGGCGGTATTCGCGGGGTCTTCGTACAGTAGTGGCGGGGGGTCCGGTAGCGGCCGGGCCGTTGTGAAATAAATCGGGACGCTTCCCCCTTCAGCTGTTGCTAGGCTGCCGTGCTAAATTAAGGCCTGCATGACTTGCTGTATCAGCCCGACGGCAAACGGGCGGAGAGAGAAACTTACCGCCAGGTTCTGAGGCTCCGAACGCGAGACATACCGCGGACGCGAACGCTCGAGACGCACCGTCGCTAGCAGGTGGCATTCTTTTCCGTCTTCTTTTTCTGAACTGGAGGTCGAACGCTTCTACCTTTTCCCATGGTCAGTAGTTTGTTAAGTGTGACTGTGCATGTGGTCTTGGTGTTGACCAGTGACCTGTTTTGAATTGACTGAATTGAAAATGAATTGACCCCCAATTCTGGTACACTGTCATAGATCTGCTAGGTGCCCTGTTCTTCGTTTTTCCCCCAAAACATGTGCTAGCGTACCTGTTCAGTTTGGTTGCTGGTGGCTCAGCAGGGCCTGTTTGAGCTAGCATATCTGTTTGGTTTGGTTCTTGGTGGTTGAGCAGGTCCTGTCAGGGCTAGCATACCTGGTCTGTTTGGTTGCAGGTGGATGAGCAGGGCCTGTTTGGGCTAGCGTACCTGATCTCTTTGGTTACAGGTTATTGAGCGGAGCTTGTTTGGTGCTAGCGTACCTGTTCTCTTTGGTTGCAGGTGATCGAGCAGGGCATGTTCGTGAAGCACTGTAAGGTGGAGGTGTATCTCACTGAGCTCAAGCTGTGCGAGAACAGAAACATGGAGAACCTGGTCACCAGACGCTTCAGCAAGGCGGACACCATAGGTAAGGCCCTCCTCCTCTTACCTGTGTGAGCTTTTTAAACGCATGGACGGATGGGAAGTTGTGTGATGATTATTGTTCTTCTGCTTGTTCCCATCTAGACACCATAGAAAAAGAGATGAGGAAGTTGTTCAGTATTCCGGATGAGAAGGAGACCAGGCTGTGGAACAGGTACATGAGCAACACCTTTGAGCCGCTCAACAAACCTGACAGCACCGTACAGGACGCCGGCCTCTATCAAGGACAGGTAAACCACACACCTGCGCAGACAAGGCTAATGTCACATATCACAGGATACGGCAAAACAGGATTTATCTCAGCAAGCAAATAACCCTCAACATGCTGCTCAGATAATTAGCTCTGAACAGCTGGGCCTTATATGAACAATGTGAATACAACATTGACAGTTTTGTTTTTAGCACTGAATTTATAAACTTAGGATATGGGCATGAAAACTGTTCCTAGATCAGCTCTATAATCCTGTTTTAATACAGGCCCTGATTATGGATCAGTTTTGCCTTTTAGCTTGTAATGGAGGTAGTTAGGATGTTGTCGGAAGAAAACTAATCTTGATCAACGTTCCTAATCTGAGATGCCGTGTGAATGTGATCCCTGGTCTTCAGGAGGGTTTGGACTGTCTCGGTTCTGCTCAGGTGAAGCCCAGATTTTTTGAGGAAGTGCGGTTAGTTCAGCTGCTGCTGATGGTCTCACTTGTGTCCTCTCTCCGGTTGTTTTCTGTTATCCTCCACTCCTGTATGTCGCTGGTGGTGTGTGTTTAAAATTCTCTGAGATTTTCTAACGATGCTGCTACGGCACCGGACTGTACAGCAGAATTGTGTTTGGATGGCATGGAGTCACACAGTGGATTCATTCTTCCAGTGTTCTTCTATCTCGCGTACCGTTTTCCCAGTTATGGTATGTGACCGGCACGTGGAGAGCAAAAGCACAGACTATCTATTCTATTTGGAGGATTTCACTGTGTTCACCTGCTTTATGAGTGAATATGGATTTAGAAACCACACTTTTCATTGTCTACCTTCTGTCTACCGGAAGTTTATTTATTTATTTATTTATTTATTTATTTTTCATATTGATATTTTTGGATTGATATTTTTTCATGCTCAGCCTGTTGCATTTCAAGTTTTTCTGTGTTTGAGTGTTCCTGTGGACGGCTAAACCACGCCTGGTTCTGTTACACATTTCCCGGCCTGTTCAGTGGTTCCCATGACTGTGTATTGTAATAACTGTGTAATTACATTGGGTTAACATCTTAAGCGCATATTGTTACACGACAGTCAACAGCTTATATATAGTGTAATGGGACTTGGATAGACCGGAAAGTTTAGAGTTTGGACAAAAACAGCCTCAGTAAAGGCTAATGTGTTTGTATGTTAATTCCGCACTTTCCTGGATTGCGTGAGTTAAATTTGTACTTGTTGTTATGTAATAAGTTGCAAAGGTCTGTGTTTGGAATGCAGTGTATAGTAAAAGGATTGGAAAAATGAAATGCCTTCCTTTCAGTTATGCCTGGCTCCATGTATAGCCTGTTTATTGAAAATAGTGGCATTCAGGGTTTAGTCTTCAAAGCAGCCTGTCCTCTGCCTCTCCATTGTCATGGTGCTCCGTTGCTTAGCGACAAATGTAGTTCTGTGTGTTCCGGTGGGCTGTACCTGACTATCATGCCTTTGATACAGTGAACTTTGTTGACTGGGCTGGTATCTGTCATGTCAGACTCCTGTGAATGAGGCTGGAAATTAGCTGCAACTGCAAATGAACCTGTCACATGGTCTGTTGCGCATCACCTGTCACATGATATGGGTGTATGTGATGGCTGGCAGTTGCCTTCTCCTCAGCTGGCACCCTGTTGCTTTTGGCATGGCAGGTCAGGTCACGTGAGGGACCTCTTTGCGGCCAGTTGAGGTACTGCATATAGCTCGCCACAGTAGCCACTGTTTAATCATCACTTTTTATGTCAGCAATACATAATAAGAACTTCATACTCTTTTCAACACAATGATATTTGTTTTGTAGGGCTATTCATTGCATTTTATCAGTCGATATTTGTGTTGTGTTATACCTTACGAAGTTGATAAACATGTAGGTGTAAAAAACCATCTCTGTCATAATGGCTGCTCAAATGTTGTATTTGCTATTACTGCTAGTGTAGCTAGCTACCTAGCTAAACCAGAGTTAGCTGGCTGGTGTCAAAATATGGCAAGATTCTCACCCATAGCTGGTTATAAATCATCATGAACCAGCCAACCAATCAACATCGCGTAGCCTCTATGCTCGTGGAAATGGTTTGAAAATAAGATAATTTCATAAGCACTGTCATAAGTATGTCAGCATATAATTACGTATTCTGCCCATTGCTGTCAACTGTAGGAAGAGCCCCGAGTATGTGGTTAGCATGTAGTAATATCTGTTGTCATATAATCTAATAATGTAACAAAGGGTCATGGGCTAGGAGAATATTCATGTGAGCAGTGTTGAACGCGGCTGAGTTGCGTTCCGTCCCTGTATAAAAGTGACCCAGCTTTGTCCGTCCCACAGGTGTGGGAAAATGTGGGCGGAGCATTGATGAAATGATGGTTCTCCTTTCAGGTTCTTGTAATAGAGCAAAAAAATGAGGACGGAACGTGGCCCAGAGGCTCCTCCACACCCAAGTGAGTGTGACTGCGACTCAGCTGAGGCTGACTGTGACCGTGACTGACTGTTGGAGTGACTGCCTCTCTCTCCTCACAGACTAGTTTTGGTTTTTTGTTTAGGTGGTGGCCCCTTTGTTGTTTGTTCTTTTCTGTTGTACACGATACAGCGGTGCTTCAACACGTTCTCCACACATCCACTCACCAACACTGTTATGATACTGACTTTGACTCTCCTCACTTATCTTTTCTGTTTTTGTACATTTAGGCTGTTCTTTTCAAATTTCAACTTGTCTTCCAAATGCCTCGGTGTGCATTTGTCACGGCCATTGGGCTTGACATTGTTTTGATTGTGACTGTGACCATTGTTTTGTTTGCGACTGTTGTTCTTGGTTGACTGATTGATAGATTGACTGACTGACTGTGAATGACTGATTGACGCTTTGATTGTGACTGAATGTGACTGACTGGCTTTGCTGTAGTGAAATCTAACTTCACAGTTGGGTGGTGGTGGTGAGGATGTCAGAACTGTTCTTATCTACGCATTGTGTGTGTAGCGTTGCACTGATGAGTGACTTCATATCTTGGGCCCTCTCCTTTGAAATGGACTCCCTTCTATGTTTGATTCACTGGTGGTGGTAGAGCTGGTCAGGGGAGAGGTTGTGTGTGTGTGTGTGCATGAGTAGTATTGTCTATGTGTGTGCGCTTTCGTGTGTGTGTTAGAGTGTGTAGCACCTAAGGTGCCAAATTTTTCTGAACAATATGGACACTTCTGTCACAACTGCTCTTTAGTTTCTGATCTGCTGTTTTTGTGTTGACAAGGTTTAATTTGTGAATTGGCTCTCGTCCCTAAATCAAACTTTTGAGTCCTTTTTTCTCTCTCTCCTTCTTTTCTAATGGGTGAAACTATTTTTTTTTTTATCTTCCAAGGTCATCAAGCACTTCCAATCTTTCAGCTTTGCCAAAGACCTCCCCTTCTTCTCTCACAAACAATTATAACAGCTTCAGCAACAGAAAGTAAGAGTTGGGTTGGTGTGTGTGGGGTGTTAGGGGGTGTGGTTTGGGAATGACTTGCGGGGCGTGTTGTAATCAGAGACACATGATTCATTCGCCTTGCTGGATGGGTTCTCTGGGTTCTCCAGGCTCTCTCTTCCAGTTCTTGCTCTGATGTTTTTGACTGTCTCACTGCTGTTAGCAGTACACACCTGCATGATGGAATGGGTATAATCTATGTGCTGCTCACTCCAGTGATGTGGTGTAGGCCATTATGTTTTTTAACGTGGTTGCACTGTAGTGGCTGTGAATCATCCCTGAACCATGTCTTCTGGGATGTGTTGCATGTTAGCATGAGTGTCGAAATGTCATTATAACTACTGTCATAATGTTACTGTGATTCCATGGATCTGTACTGAATGTAAATCAGTAAGGAAGTGTTCTTTCCCAGATGTGATCCCCCCCCCAGTCTCCTTCTCTGTCCCTCTGTCTCACTCTCTTGCTCTCCCCCATCTCATTCTCTCTCCTGCTCATTCACTCTCTTTTTCTCCCCCCTCTCCTTCTCTCTATCCCCCCAGTATATGCTGCAGTGCTGGCTGTGTCCTTCAGACCGTACTGCTTTATGCACCCCCCCTCCCAACCCACCCCAAACTGCAGTGTGGAGAAAGGGGGGATGTCAGTGTGTCCCAGTGCTCCAATATTGCTTTCTTCCCATTAACTTTTCCTGTATTCAGTTTCTGAGAAATTGGATACTGAAGACAAAATAATTATCTAAACTCATCTAAATTATCGTTTTTAATTAATACCCTCATATCTATTCTGAAAAAATGATTCTGCAGAAATAAAATAAACATTCCATGTAATACGATATGAATAATATATGACATGTAAGACATGGAGAGGTAATCTCCGTTCTCACTGTGCTGGGAGGCATTAATGGCGATAATGGAGTCGCGGAACGCCGGCAGCGCGCGTTCCATCCCGCTACATTCTGCAGATTCAGACTCCCCCCCTCCCGCCGCTATAAATAGAACCCACGATGCACTGGGGCGGTGATGTCATACAGGCCCCTCGGAACTTCTCTGCCTCTCCTGTACCCTCCCCTCTCCTCTCCTCTCCTCTCCTCATCTCTTCTCTCCTTTTTCTCATCTGTCGTTTTTTGTTGTGGGAAGCTGGGGGGGTTTGCGGGAGTGGGGGTGCGATGGCACCGCGAGGGGCGGGGTTCTGAAATGAGATGCTGTCGGTGGTGTGCCACAGAGTGTCTAGACTTGCAGGGGAGTGTAGAGAGTGCCGACCCGGTCGAGCAATGGTACAGACTCTTTGCACTGTCATCCGAGGTCCGGTTCTCAATATAGCTCCTTATCGTACTGTGAAATTGTTCTGCTTGTTTTTTCTTGTTTTTATTTTTCATTATAAGTGGGTTGCCAGTCGTGTTTCCTGTTTTTAGTATTTTTTGTGAGGTTGTTATTGTGCTGATTTTATTTTTATTGTGACGCTTTTCCGTGCATGTTCGCATCCTGTTTTAATGAGTTTCTGTACTTCAGTTCTTGGCTTGTGTTCCACCGCTGCTCGTAATTATGGGGGAAAACCTCTTAATCAATTTGTGTGTTTATAATGTTGAGAACATTCTGTATGTTTCTGATGTTTGTTTCTGTTTGTGTGCGTGTGTGCACGTCCGTGTGTGTGTGTGTGTGTTGTGGGGACGGTCCTGCTGTGAACTCGCTGTCCTGTCTCCTCTCTCTCTCTGTCTGAAGTGTGAAGAACTCCAGTTACTGCCTGTCGGCCTGCCCCGGGTACAGCAGCTATGAGCGGGGAGAGCCGGGCTGTCGCAGCGAGACTCCTGGCCTCTGTGGGCTCTGCAACCTGGGGAACACCTGCTTTATGAACTCTGCCGTGCAGGTCTGCTTATAATGCACTACACACACAAATACGCACACACCCACACACAAACATGCACACACCCACACACAAACACACACACACCCACACACACACCCACACACAAACACGCAACCACACACACAAACACACACACACCCACACACACACACAAACACGCACACACCCACAAACAAACACGCACACACCCACAAACAAACACGCACACACCCACACACAAACACGCACACACCCACACACAAACACACACACACACACACACACACACACAAACACGCACACACACACACACACACACACACACACACACAAACACGCACACATGCACACACCCACACACATACACGCACACACAGACACTCACACACACACACACAAACACGCACACACCCACACACAAACACACACACACACACACACACACACACAAACACGCACACACCCACACACAAACACACAACCACACACACAAACATACATACACTCACACACACACACACACACACACACAAACACGCAACCACACACACAAACATACATACACTCACACACACACACACACACACACACACACACACACACACACACACACAAACACGCAACCACACGCACAAACATTCCAGGCTTAGGGCACAGCTAGTGCAGTGAGGAAATGTTAGCAGAACCCGTCTCCGCTCCTGGCGATTCTCTGAGTCAGAAGAAACAGGAAAATGGCGCAAAGTGCTCTTATCTTTATTTGTTCAATTTGTATATGTGTTAATAGCAAAGGGCGTGTCACATTCATGTTGTGAGGCACAAGCACAGTTTGTGTGCACACGTTGTGTGGTCACAGGAACATGCACAGGGCCCTTTGTGTTTTTAACCCGTTTCCTCTTCTTCCCTCCTTTTCGACATTCCACCTTTCATTTCACGTTCCGTAAAACACAGGCCAGTATCTCCAGCCTCGGTTTCCTTTTCTCATCTGTTCTATTATTATTATTTCAACGCAGTGTTTAAGCAATGTCCCTCCTCTCACGGAATACTTCCTGAGAGACAAATACCAGGAGGAGCTGAACGTGGACAACCCCCTGGGCATGAGGGGGGAGATCGCCAAGGCCTACGCCGAGCTGACCAAGCAGGTGTGGTCAGGGAAGTACAGCTACGTCACGCCCAGGTCCTTCAAGGTGATTCTGAGATTCTGCGTTCTCGAGCTGCGCCTGTTCGTGCCAAGATCCGATTAAGATCTTATCTGATTGTGATTTGATTGATTTGGTTCTCGTTCGTGTGCCTGTGTGTCTGTCCGATTGGATCATTTTGTGCTGTGTTGATTTGTGTTTTCTGTTTTTGTATGGTCATGTTGTTTGCGTGCTGTTGTATGTTCCGTGTTGCTTGTTGTTGTTGTGGGGAGCCTTAGCGTGTTTGTGGAATATGTTAGCCAAGACTAGCCTCAGTGGCCTGAGTGTGACACAGGTGAGTTTACTTATGTGCATCTCGCTGAATGGGCATCTCTCTCCCTCCCTCCCTCTCCCTCCCTCTGTCCCGTGCAGACGCAGGTGGGCCGTTTCGCCCCCCAGTTTTCGGGGTACCAGCAGCAGGACTCCCAGGAGCTGCTGGCGTTCCTGCTGGATGGGCTGCACGAGGACCTGAACCGGATCAGGCAGAAGCCCTACATCCTGCTCAAAGACGCCGACGGCCGGCCCGACAAGGTATCAGGTACCCTAACCCCCCATCTCCCCACGTCCCCCTATCACCCCCCTCCAACAGCCACCCACATCACCTTTTATTCTGCTAGCTCACCTGTTCCAGGCTGGTTTGTGACAGAGCAGTCTCTGTCTGGTTTGTGACAGAGCGGTCTCTGTGGACAGAGCAGTCTCTATCTGGTTTGTGACAGAGCGGTCTCTGTGGACAGAGCAGTCTCTATCTGGTTTGTGACAGAGCGGTCTCTGTGGATAGAGCAGTCTCTATCTGGTTTGTGACAGAGCGGTCTCTGTGGACAGAGCAGTCTCTATCTGGTTTGTGACCGAGTGGTCTCTGTGGACAGAGCAGTCTCTATCTGGTTTGTGACTGAGTGGTCTCTGTGGACAGAGCAGTCTCTATCTGGTTTGTGACACTGTGGTCTCTATCTAGTTTATGAGAGGGTTGTCTATCTGATCTCTCTGGTCTCCAATGGCAGGTGGTAGCGGAGGAAGCTTGGGAGAATCACATAAAGAGGAACGATTCCATCATCGTGGACATCTTCCACGGCCTCTTCAAATCCACCCTGGTCTGCCCCGTCTGCGCCAAAGTCTCTGTGACCTTTGACCCCTTCTGCTACCTGACCCTCCCCCTGCCCATGAAGAAGGAGCGCACTGTGGAGGTCTGCCTGGTGTGGATGGACCCCCTGGCCAGACCCACACAGGTACAGTCCCAGACTGGGGGATTGTGGGGCATGTAGTCTGTCTGTAGTTTCTTCAGTGGTGGGGAATGTGATGATGACAGGATAGAGATAAGTATAACCTGTGTGTACTTGTGTGTGTTAATTCTACACTCTTAGTTTTTTATTTTTATTTTACATTTTTACGTGGCACTCCACAAAGCATTGCCTATTGGGACAGTAAAGTCAATCTCTCTCTCTCTCCCCCTCTGTCTCTCTCTCTCTCTGTCTATCTCAGTACAAACTGACCGTGCCCAAAGTTGGGGGCATCACTGACCTCTGCGCCTCCCTCTCTGCTTTATCAGGGGTACCTGCCGACAAGGTAAAAACGGGAAGCTGTTGAAACTCATTTGCTTTTGAATGCAAGGGCAGTTGAACATGTTTTCAATTGAGATTCAATTCAGTATGCATTATTGGCATGAAATACAGGTAGTACATATTGCCAAAGCAAACAAGAAAAATACAAAACTAGTAGTATAACATCACGGAAGTAGAAGTACAACGTGAACAACCATTACTACTTAATACAATTACAATTAGGTTTAAAATGGAATAAAATGATAATAATAATGTCATTTTGATAGTGTAAAGTATAAAATAATGAACAAGAGTCACACATCTCCGTTCTTTTTATCCTATCGTATTAAAGTTTGTTCTCTCTGTCTCTCTCTGTCTCTCCACGCAGATGATCGTGACGGACGTGTACAATCACCGGTTTCACCGAATATTCGCCACCAACGAGAACCTGAGCAGCATCATGGAGCGGGACGACATTTACGTGTAAGAATCTGGGGGGACGGCGTTCTCTTCCTGGGGTACACGATTGCGGTCAGACTGGTGTTTTGCGGTCGGTCCGTGATGCGCTTACGGTCCCGTTCTGCTGAACGCGCAGGTTCGAGGTGGAGGCGACCCGCCCGGAGGATTCGGACCAGGCGGTGGTCCCGGTCCACCTGAGGGAGAAGTACAGGCAGTCGGGGTTCAACAACACCAGCACCCCTCTTTTCGGCGTCCCCTTCCTCATCAGCGTCCCCCGAAGACTCAGCAGGAACAAGCTCTACAACCTGCTGCTGCTGCGCATGAGGTACCGCCCCCGCCCCGCTCTGATTGGACCCCTCACCATGCATTCTGATTGGATGGTACCACCCATCTGTCTTTAACATGGGTTTTGATTGGATGAGTGAGCTGGTTAGTAGTCTGCTGGGGTTTGCGTGCACCTTGAAGATCTCCAGAAACATAAAGTGTACTTTCTGCTTCCAGCCGGTACATCCGCATGGCTGATGAAGTCAAAGAGGAGGAAGAGGAGGAGGTAGTGTCACACGTCCCGAAAGTCAATGGCATCAATGGCAACGCCAACACCAATGGAGTCCTAGAGGAGGGCAATCCCAGTGAGTCTCGTGTTCTCCCATGCCCCCTCCTGCACCACCACACCCCACTCCTCCCTGCCCCGTCCTGCCCCCCCTTGCCCCACCACACTCTGCCCTGCCTCGTCCCCATCAGGCCCTCTCCTATTTAATCTAGCCTTATCCTGGGTCAAATACATACTTTAGATACTAATCTCTTGTTATTCTGGTAAAATCTGAAAACACTCCTGTAGATCTCTGACCATTTTCAGCTCAACATTGTTTAAGCAATTAATCACAGTGACATTCAGGAATTTCACTGTGGCTGAAGGGTATTTCAGATGCAAGTCCCAAATCCGGGTTTTTTGTGTCTGTTCACTGATTGGCTGCCGCCTGTGCCAGGTGAGATGGAGACGGACGATCAGGACGAGGAGTCCAGTCAAGACCAGGAGCTGCCTTCCGAGAACGACAACAGCCAATCGGAGGGGTCGGTGGGCGGGGACAACGACCTGGCGAATGGCGTTGGCCCAGAGCAGACGAGCGAGAGCCAGTCGGTGGCGAAGCACAGAGAAAGGCTTTTCACATTCCACTTTAACAACATGGGCAGGACCGACTCCATCCAGGACGAGCCCGAAATCATCCAGTTTGACGAGGCGCACCTTCGACTCAGTGGTGAGTACGACGGGGCCGCTCGCGGTCCTGTCGATCAGTGTCTCCGGAACTTTCTGGGCCCGCAACCCTCTTTATCAGCAAATACATTTTATGTGTGTGATGATGGGTAACCATTTTCTTTATACCGGGTTGTCTACAGCCCTGGTCCTGGAGAGTTGCAGCATTTGCTGGGTCTTGTTCTTACTGCGCACGTAATTGATCAGTTATAGTTCTGTATTATACAGTTACCTCTCTTGGTTTTTTGGGTCTCAACTGGTTGTTGATTTTTAAGGTGAAAATAGCAACCAGCAGATCCCATTGGCTTTCTGGAACCGGGATTGCAGAGCCCTAATAATGTTCCATTGTGTGTAATTTCTTCATAAGTCTTATATTACTTTCCTTTGAACAGAAAGGTCTTATATCTCCTTGGACTGGGAACCGGATATAAAGAAGAAGTACTTTGATGAACGTTTAGCAGAGGTAAAGCTGATCGTAAACACGTGATTGGCCCAAGTTATTGTCACTCACCTGTACTGTCCAGTCCTGTTGAATGCACAGTGCTCCAGGCCGATTTACCATTGTGCATGCAACAGAGTGTGCATGCAACAGAGTTACGTCAGTGTTAACCAAAATACTTCCAGCATTTGTGCAATTAAAGAATAAGACATTGTGCAGTATTATAATGTAGGGAATTCTATTTCTTTGTGTGTGTGTGTGTGTGTGTGTGTGCACGCGTGCGTTTTCCTCCACGCTGTAAACACTATGGAAGTGACTCATTTCTCACCCCCCCCCCCCTTCCTCTCCCGACTGACTGAAATATAAAGGATTTTGAGAAGCACGAGAGCATGGAGTACAAGCCGCAGAAGAAGGCCTTTTTCCAGCTGCAGGACTGCATCCAGCTCTTCACCACCAAGGAGAAGCTGGGAGCGGAGGACCCTTGGTGAGGATAGCGAGACACGCTGTCGGAGAACGACGCGCCCTCCCGCTCCTCAGACGGGCTCGTTCTTAAATAAAGTCTCAGTGGTGTTTGTTATGTTAACTTGAAAAAATGTGTATTCTCAGACTTTTTTTATAAAGCTGTTACTTACATTACAGTTCAATTTGCAACATTGCAGGTACTGTCCAAGCTGTAAGGAGCACCAGCAGGCCTTTAAGAAGCTGGACCTGTGGTCGCTGCCGCCGGTGCTGGTAGTGCATCTGAAGCGCTTCTCCTACAGCCGCTACATGAGGGACAAACTGGATTTCCTGGTGGACTTCCCCCTCAGGTACTCAACACCGGTGTGACTCAACACTGACTCAACAGCGGCGTGACTCAACCCTGACTCAACACCAGATTGGCTTAACACTGCCTAAACGCTGGCCTAACTCAACATTGACTCAACATCGTACTTTAGACATGTCTTAGTCTCTTCCCTATTCTTCTGCAGGAATTTAAACTTGTCTGAGTCTCTTCCCTCTTCTCCTGCAGGGATTTAGACATGTCTGAGTTCCTGATAAACCCCAACACCGGTCCCTGCACCTATGACCTCATCGCTGTGTCCAATCACTACGGCGGATTGGGAGGCGGTCACTGTAAGGAAAACCCTTCTGTTTACACGTCTATTTAGCCAAAACACTTTGCTCAAATATATACTCAATATACTCTAGTAAAACATTAAAATATATTATCTAATTATTGAAACACTTCACAATATATGTGGAAGTATACTAATTATTGCTATTTTCAGATATTACATTACGCTTCTGTGAAATATATTTATCATTATATTTTTGAAAAAGTGTGCATGTTTACAATATATTTGAGTATGTTCCATTTCAAAGCTAGCTTTGCCTTCTTTTCTACTGGTACACTTGGCCTTGGAAGATAAGAACATTCATGTCCGTTATTGTGCTTATGGATCATAGTGTTTAAGTCCATTTTCTATCAAGGTTAATATGATCATGTTTGGTTTTCAGATACAGCATTTGCTAAGAACAAAGACAATGACAAATGGTACTACTTTGATGACAGCAGTGTGTCACCGGCTAGTGAAGATCAAATCGTGGTGAGCCGGTCTGACCTTTTCCCTGTCCAATTCATTTTTACACATAAATTTGGTGTAATTCTAAAATAATTATTTCTATGAGCGTTGTTGGCACAGAAAATCTCTTGCATCTAACATAGATTGGGATTTCAAAGAAGTGCAAAAACTTGTCACTTTTTAGTGCCAGACTGTGAACAGAGTGGTGATTGGATGGATTTATTGTAATGAATGGGGGCAGTAATTGGGTGGATGCATTTCAGTAAACAGGGCAATGATTGGGTGTATTTATTTCAGTAAGCAAGCCTTCATTTGGGTGGGTATAATGTGAACAACAGGGTCAGTGATTGGGTGTATTTATTTCAGTAAGCAGGCCTGTGATTGGTTGTAATTTCAATTAGCCGGGCTGTGATTGGGCGTAATTTCAGTAAGCAGGTCTGGGATTGGATGTGTATATGTTATTGTGTGCTTGTTGCTGCTGGCTCTGTGAGTAACTTCCCCTCTCTGGTCCAGTCCAAGGCGGCATACGTGCTGTTTTATCAGCGCCGGGACACCTTCAGCGGCACAGGCTACTTCCCCCTGGACCGGGAGACCCTGGAGGCCAGCTCCGAGAAGGGAGCGTCTAATCAGAGCGAGGAAGACGAGGAGAACAACAGCGAGAATGAGAACGAGAACGAGGAAGATGGCGATGACGAAGAGGATGACGACGACAGCGAGGAGAAGGAGCCCGACCATGATGTCACGATGAACGCTCACTGAGCCGGGAGGGGGAGGAGCTATCTTAACACGCACTACAGAGGAGCACAAACCCTGAGTCAGACGGGCTGCAGTCTGCGCGCATACACACACACACACTCAGGAAGGAGGGGCGTGTTACGGAGACTTCACAGGGAAGGAAGGAGGGCTGTGTTATTGAGACTTCACAGGGAAGGAAGGAAGGGTGTGTTCTTGAGACTTCACAGGGACAGAAGGGGGGGTGTGTTCTTGAAACTTCACAGGGAAGGAAGGGTGTTTTATTGAGACTTCACAGGGACAGAAGGGGGGTGTGTTCTTGAAACTTCACAGGGAAGGAAGGGTGTTTTCTTCAGACTTCACATAGAAGGAAGGGTGTTTTCTTCAGACTTCACAGGGAAGGAAGGGTGTTTTATTGAGACTTCACAGGGAAGGAAGAGCGTTTTCTGCAGACTTCACAGGGAAGGCCCAAAATGAGGAACTGCTCAGCCCTCAGGGCTCTTGTGCTTTAGCCCCGTTTGTTTTTCAGTGGTCAGAACGCACAGACGCGCCTTTGTGTTTCCAGAAAACCACTTCCTGCTCCTGTGCCCAGCTCGGGTCTGCTGACGATGGCGAGCGGATTCGCTCGCACGCGCACGCGTTATAAGCAGGCGGCACCCGCGCACGCTACGCGCGTGACCCTGTTCATCCAGAAGAGCGTCGGCGAGCCGCGCCGCGGTCGGTTCTCCTTTTGCCAATGTTTGGTTTGCGTTCCTTTGAGCAAAGCGTTTTTTTTGCATATTAATCTTGATTAAACTCTGCTTTGTAAATACCTCGAGTCAGGCCAGCGCAGTTTGTGGGTTCACAGCTAAGACGCTGCGCAAAAACTAGTGCCACATACGCCAGCGCTCTTACAACCACCCAGAGGTTCTTCACATTGAAATAATAAGACTTCATGAACTGCTTTCTGACTACGGAGGGGAATGTATCATAAGACCTGTCTGCTCCTTTCAAGGAAAGAATGCTTTTAACCTCGGAACAGCCACGATTATTTTGAATGCTGCTCTATTTTAGAAATTGTAGACATGCGTAAATTCATAAAAGCTTTGCACACACGTCCTCTTAGCCACGCCAAACTGTCTTAACCACACAGGCTCCAGGCTTTAGAGTTTGGTTTCTCCTCTCACCTTTGTGCTTCACGCGGTAAACGCAGATTCTTTTTTTTTTTGAGATTTTGAATATTGGGTGATGTGTTTGGTTTTTAAAAAAATGTCCAAATAGTAAAAAAATCACCACCGCCTTACTGTAATCTGAAGTCCTGCTAATTTTTCGCTTTCTCATGTCACTGTCAGCCTGCGTCGCTGTGGAGGGGTTGTCTGCCGGCTACATTCGGCCTTTCGCCTCAGTGGACTCCCAACTAACTGGGCCAGAATGTCCACAGAACACAGAAATGTCAAGAGATTGAGATTGACGCTTTAACTGTTGCCCCCCGTTCATAATTGTAGGCATAGAAATGCAGTTTTTGTTTTATTTTTGGTTGAATGTGGGGATGTACTGGCACATCATTGCCTTTAAGTGGCGCTATGCAAAGAAGCAGGGAAATGCTGCTTATGGTGACTTATAAGCAGGAACATGAAGTGGTCTGTTGCTTTTGGGGGGGTTGGGCGGGGGGTAGAGTGTAATATTAATTTGTGTGAGAGACAGTAAATTGAATAGAAGCTATACATACTGTATATAAGAGGTCACTCTGTGAGTGTACATATGGTAAATTATTTATATGTTAGCATGACAAAAATGGTGAAATATATTTAAAACTGAGAGAAGAGGGAATGTGTATATGACATGGCGTTGCTCTGTCACTCAGGACTCCCACCAGTGCTCAGTGGGGTATTCAGTATTTTAATGATGCTCTTGGATTTAGACTTTTTTTTTTGTAAGATTAATATTTGTATCCTGCATGATTGGGACTGGGGTGGGGGGGGGGTGGGCGGGGTCTGGTTTCATATTTGGCTGCACTTGAGTTCACGTGGATTTACATTTGAAATGTGCATGTTTATTTGTACACAAATTTAAATAAAGTTATGCAAAGCCATAGTCTTTGTACATAATTTTATTTCTTTTCTATTATCTTGTCTGAAAATAATGCTGTGATTATCCATGTGCCGGTGCTTTGTAATGTTTACATTTAATATCATTTTTAAACGAGACCATGTCACGATTTTAGTTCAGAATTGCACTGTACGGCTTGTGCCCACAGTACAGGTGCAGCCCTGTACATTTCCCACCAGGTGGCGATAGAACACGCAAAGTACGGTAAATCCGCGGAAAACTGTTTCGACACAGATAAAATACCGCAACTAATTAAAGCGACAGTATTCAATTTCACGTTAACTAAAATTAAGCACGGCCTTTTCGGTTGTCTACCAGTTGTTAACACTGGTTAAATCATATTTGTTTTCAGTATTTAGTGCATGAATTGTATTCTTTCATTTAAAGTTTTAAAGAGTTTTCATGACCCCCAGACATTTTTACAATCATCCTTTCACAACTCTGACCCAGGCGTCACGAAAATTCTGTCCGTGTTTACGGAAGCTGAAAATGACGTGTCAGTGGGCACTCGGGAATTGTGGGACTGGAACAGCAATGTTGACCACGCGATGAGATTTATTACAAAAATGTAAACAAACTATTCATATTAACCAAACAATAGTATACTTACAGGATTACATGTCATTTTGAGTCAATAATGCAACGCAAATACTAAGAAAGCGTGAATTTTTACTTTTATTGTGAAATTTCCCGCTCTAGTGGTTACCGGAAGTCACATTTTTATTGTGGCTTTTGCTTCATACTGCTGCTGCAAATGGTGGAGACCGAGAAGCCCCGATAGTTCGGGCTCAAATTTACATATAAATCACATTTAGTGAACCTTTCGCATGGAAGGCGACTGCCTTATAATGATTACAATCAACTGTAAGGACACGGGGATCTGTGTCTGAACGGCATGTACGTGTGTCACCACTGCAAATCGGTTTGACAGGCGGAAAGTGCAAATCTGAGGACTGGAAGATTGTGTCAATGGACGCTTCTGTGGTGGCACAAAACGTTTTCTTTTTTTCCACAGGAGGTAAAAAGTAGGCCGGATTGTGTCCTAGGATTGCGATCACAGTCTTTTTTTAAATACCTGACACCGAGAGTTTTTGACAAAGGCAGTATCGAAAATGACGACCAGCAGCCCCGAAGCGGTGAAGAAATTACTTGAGAATATGCAGACGGATTTGCGGTCGCTGTCCATGGAATGCAAGAAAAAATTCCCCCCAGTCAAAGAGGTACCTGATCTGGTGTATTGCTAAAATTCATAGCTGGACAGATCTTACCTGTAGTTTTCCTTGATTTCTCTAACTTGCTAGTTGTCTTTCTGTCTAACTCATTGGTACGATTTCGTTGTGCGTTTTCTCCGTAAATTAAACGCGTTTGTTTCCTGTTTGTTCTAAGCAAATTAAACCAGTTGGGATGCAACGCCGGGCTGCGTTTTTGGAAGAAGCGGCTGGTAGAACTACCGTGTGGGCGTGAATGGCAGGAACTTTAGCGTAACGTAACGTTACGCTAAAGTCAGATTTAAATGTCCGGTGTGTGTATGAAAGTGATGAATAATCTAAGATCGCTGGTTATATTGGCACCTGTGTTGAAAACGTTACTATACAGCGTTCTACAGTGCTCCCATTTTACGAGTATCTGTCCTGACAATTTGTGTGTACTAACTGACAAATAATTGGGATGCATTGTGCTCCTAAATTTTCAATTTAGGAGCACATGCGCACCGTGGAAGAACGTTAGCGTCGAGCCCTGCTATAATGATTATACTTGTAGCTAATAAGGCATTTGGTAAGACAATAGCTGTACATATGCAAAATTAAAATTAAAAACGAATGGCGCTTTCATGTTGTGTCAGAGTTAGCTGGGATCAGTTCGGGGGCTTCTCTGAAAACCAGGCTGGCCACAATGACGTTGACACCGTGTTAGACTTTTTGAACTTACATTCCACTACAGTTGACGGGTCACTGACTTGAAGTGAAGATGCTTCAGTATCTTGCCAGCTCCCTTATAGCGGTTGCTCACCAGCGGTAGCCGCACACATTGTTTTCTTGCTCCTCCGAGCATGCTTGCTAAGGACAGGACAGCAGCAATACTTTGTTACAACGTTATCTAATAAAATAAAATAACATTACTATCAAGCAAAACATGTGCATAAGGCTTTCGGTGTAGGCCTATTTGATTTTAGTCTTGAAGTGCTCGATCTGAAGTTGGGCGATTTCATGTACACGTAACTGCTTTTGCTTATTTTCCGAAGGGCAGATTCTGGTTTTGGAACAAGGAGATGCTTTCTTTCGTAGAAACTGACGTGTCACATTTAAGCCTACTTATGACAGAGAGGCCTGTCTGAGTCGAGATCACTGGGTTAGTATGAGTTCAGAACAACAGAGTCATTCATTCTTTCAGAAAAATACAAACACCCCCACACCCCACTCCTACAGCACGTGTTAACTTGTTTTGCTTGGCCCAACCAGTCCAGTCCAGTGCAGAGTTCTACAGTCTCAGAAGAAGGGGTTCCAGAAGGCTTCTCTGTGTCTCCATAGAGGCACCCTATCTAGTTCAAGGGATCTCTGTTGGACAAAATGGTTCAGTTTGTGAGCTTTCACACGTTTCACACCTACCATCCCTATGGAGACAGGCCCAAGAACCTTTCCAGAACCCCTTTTTGGCTGGACCGCAACAGCGGGGCCAGCCCTACAAACGCGAATGTCTGTGACTAAGTGACTGAGTGATGAAGTTACACCATTGGTCGGCCGAGTTATGAAGTTACACCATTGGTCGGCCGGATGAAGTGTGTTAGGTCCAGCCATATACTAGGTTTTGACCTGGTCTTGTTTCAGAGAGAGCTGGATTGTGAATTCAACTTTTTATTGCTGGTTGCACAGCCTTTTCAGTGGGCAAATTCCAGTGGGTCCTTTTTGTAGTGCCATGCTATTTCTTGTTTTGAATATGAGCTGCTTTCAAGCTCAGTAGATGAGTTTATTTATTTTTTCATTACTTAGTATGTAGCAAGCGGCTAAGAGCACCTAAAAACTTCCCTGGCATATTTTATCCAAACATAAAGTTGGTCAGCTGAGTTCCTTTCTGACTCTGAAACCTGCCCTGTTTAGGCCTTATTTTTCATTTAGGTGTCCATAAATAACTTTTATCTCTTGTCTCTCATCAACAGCCGATCATATAATGGACCTAGTTTACTCAGAAGTGTTGGCATTCTTAGATTTATAATAGCAAATTAAAGGCATTTGTTAACTAAATTGAATCATCAGCTGTTTCCAAGTTACCCACAGTACAGGGTATGTATATTTGAAAACTATATTTAAAATGTATAGAGTTGTGGATATGTTGTAATGGCATAATGTAATTAGGCTACTGAAAGGTGTGGACAGGAGTAAGTAGCCTATAAGCTATGACGAGATATACTCAAATTTTTTTCATGAGTTGTGAGTTTTTGTTTTTCTGGTAATTCAAAAGTCTGTCTGGAAATTGATCTTCAAAATATCCAGATTATTATTATTATTATTATTATTGTTGTTGTTGTTGTTATTAGCTTTGTGGATACCCTTAACCAGTGTGACTTATACATGTTACGCAATCAATTTATGCAGCTGGATGTTTATGGACGCAATCTAGGTCATTCTTGCCCAAGGGTACAATGGCAATATCCCACCTGAGATCTGAACCTGCACGCTTTGCGTCAAAAGCCCACCTCCTTAGCCATAATAGATACCAGGCACACGTTCCACCCAGATTCAGACATAAACTGCAGTGTAATATCTTCTCCCACCTCGTCTCTGTTTGCCCTGCACTGATTTTCCATTTGCGGTGGAAACGTCCACTGTGTGTATTCCTGCCTCTCGCCCAGTGCACGCTGGGATAGGCTCCAGCACCCCCCTGCGACCTTGCCCAGGATAAGCAGGTATAGATAATGGACGGACGTCCACAGTTCCTTCGCACCGGTGGCTTTTACTGTTTTGTATTGTATTCATCAACGGGCGTCTCGGAATTGTCCTGCGCGGAGGGGATGACGGTCCCGCTGTAATGCATGAGCGACTCCTCCCCGGTTTTGGCTGCCTTCTAGAAAAAAAAGTCCGCTTGTGCAATTGTTCGTATTTTGTGGGAGCGAAAGAAAAACAGACGTTTCCCAGAATGGTTGCAGATGTTTTTTTTTTTTGTTTTTTTTGAGTCTATGTGCTAAGTGGGTGGCTTTGTACAGTGTGACAGAGGGGTGTGTGGCAGAATGACGAGTTTGCTCGGGAAGGGGGTGGGGTGCTTAGTGGTGCCCTGACTGTTTTCTTCCCAAGTTTCTTTTTCTTTCTTTCTCAGTGGAACTGAACTTAAGAGAGTTTGAGAAGTTGAGCTATTTAGTTTATGATCGACAGGCTTGGCGTCAGTTCCTTTTAACCCTTTAAAGAGTAGGTCTTTTGGAATGTTTTTTCAGAATCCTAATTTAGTGTTCTGGACCTCCATTGTTTTCAATTACCAGTCGCTGTTGTTGCGTCAGCGTTAGAAGGTTCAGTTGAGAACATTCTAATCACATATTTGTGATCTTACACCTTAAAGGGGTGAATTCAGAAAATCATTGAATTTGATGACTATTGCATCAGTACTTAGTTCAAACACCCCTACTTACCCCAGATTAGCTCCAGTGATACTAAAATAGGGGTGAGACAGCCATGACATCAGCTCACTGGTAGTAAACAGTCGAGGGAGCTGCACCAATCACAGAGTACTCAACGGTGGTGGGTGGATACTACTTCCTGTTAATACCCAAAGGGAAGGAAGTATAGCCAGGGCCCAAGTGTCAGCCACGTTGCAGTTGAGGCTGGGTTCTTTCTGGGTTTGGCTGTAATAGAAATTATAGGATGGGGAATGGAACACTAAGTTGTCATCAAAACTTGGCGCATTCCCCTATTAAAGGCAGGCAGAGTGATCATTTCACTTCATGTCATCTTGTGTCTTTGTAAATGATGGTATCCTGGGTTAACTGTAAACTGCAGCCCAATAGCAGTGATTTAAGCAGAGTGAGATTGCCCATGGCTCTCCTTCTGTTCTCCTGCGGTGTTCATCTGGAATGTGACAGGCTTTAATCTTCAGACAAAAAAGGTGTTTCAAATGGCTTTTACAGCCTGTGTGAGAAGTACAGAAATGTTTTCAACCCTTCTTACGTATGTTAAAAATACGTGTCGCTAGATTCTGCCTTTGAAGGGAGGTGGGGTTTAAACCGAGGGCTGTATTTGAAGTCAAACCCTGTTAGCATCGCTCGAATGTTTCATTTCATTTCTAAAAGCCGTGTGAAAGAATGTGAATTTCAGCTGTTTGCGTTTCCTGCGTGGTGCGTCCCCACAGCTGGTGCACCCGGAGGCTGTATGTGTGTGCCAGACATTACAGGATCTACATCACATTTTGGCGTATCGGAGATGCAGTTTCGGTGCCAGTACACAGGGTATGACTGCTATTCCAGGTTATTCCAGGAATAACCTGCAATAATGGACTCGCTGCTATCATGGACAGGAAGACAAAGCTTCCTTAATAGCCACAAAGAGAACCACAGCATTAGGTATGTCCATTCATTCACAGAGCTTTTAGAATGGACAGGGAATGTGGGGCCACAGACTGTACTTCACCTCACCCACCACTGGGGGAGCTCTACAGCAGGGGGACCTCAGGTGCAGTTTAAATAATAATAATAATAATAATAAAAGGATTTATGCTGTCTTTTATGTTCCAAAGAATTTATTTACACAATAATGACTTTTTTCCATGTTTTTTTGTAAAGTGCAAAGCTTTAATATGTATGTATATTTAAATTTAAATTCAAATTAAATAGTATTTTTTTACTGAATCTTTCACAAATGTGAGATGGAAATTCATTTGCCTGTTTACATTTAGACAAAAGAGAAAGAAAACTATTCATGGCTTAATTCAGGATGATTAGCATTTTCTGAAAAGAGCTGCCGTTTCTGATGAAGCCAGTCCCGCGTCTGGCACAAAATGGCTGGCTTTCATAAAAATTGCATTCAGTCAGCTGGTGGCAAGGCTGCACCCAGAGGCGCACAGCTGTGGTCCTGTAAGGCGGGTCTGTGTGCTGGCTTTTTGTTCCAACCAATTGCCTTAGTTTTAGATTCATGACAGCTCTCTAAACTAACCTGGTTCACTTGAGCACTGTAAAATCTTTTGGATACGCTTGCAGTGTGCGGCAGTAGCTGTTGCTGACACAAACGCCAGATCAGGATGTGATTGAGCTAATGAAATAATTAAGAGCAGAAGTTGGCACTAAATCCTGGAGCGGATCGGCCTAGGGCGCACCCCTGCTGTAGCCATAATGAGCCAGAATGGAGCTCAGCGGCAAACACATTAGGCTGCATGTTGCCCGTCCGTCGTTCAGAAACGATTAGGAGAAGCCCTCTGCTTCGGATCGGAGGTAATCCGTTATCAGGAAGCAGAATCTGCCCGTGAGTCGGGTCATTATTCTGCTAATTGGAATTTGTGTGTTGCGCACGGGAGGCCTGGATGCCATAAATCTCGAATCGATTTGCGGCGAAGTGCGGCAGGCCTAATCCCCCGCAATTTACGGCCCGGAGTTTGGCACACCGCTTCTTCCGTGGCGAGCAAGGGGTGGCGTGGCATGCAATGAGTTGGAGAGTGTGAAAGTGTGTGTGTAATGTGTGTGTGTGTGACAGACAGAGACAGCCTGCCAGCTGAACCCTTAATCTACCCAAGGGTGAAATCATGTCTCACACCCGGTGGACAGCCAGTGAAAGAGTTTCGCACAGCGCCGCGTTGTGATGTGTCATTTTTCCTGGAGGGCTTGTTTGGTGACATCACGCGGCGGGTCTGTTTGTATTGCCTCTGTTTGAAAAGGCAGACGGTATTTTATACCCAGAAGCTGTTGGAGCAGTCAGTCCTGCACCGTCATCCTGATATAGCTCCCTGGGTGCTGTTTTTCAGATGCAAGCAGTGCATAAAATAAACAATTTTTGTGTGTAATGACACAGATGAATGAGAACTAAAAAATGAACTAAAAAATCATTTTGGGCTATGTAAAATCTTGATCTCTCCTGTCTGTATTACTTTTGTTTGACCATTCCCTCTCACTCTCTTTCTCTGTCTCTGTCTTTCGCTCCCTCTCCCTCTCCCTCTCTATCTCTCTATCTCTCTCTCTCTCACTCTGTCTCTGTCTCTGTCTTTCGCTCTCTCTCCCTGACACACACACGTATTTTGTATGGTTTTGGTTCACGTTTCTGTATTGCCGTTTGCCTGTTTTCTTTGGAAGTGGTGTATGCAGAAAACTTGAGAACGTTCCCACTGGAGACTGAATGTTCGTTCAGTTCGCTCTGTGTCTTTTGAAATCGAGCATCTCTGAATCCTTAACAAAAAGGATTTGGGGGGTTGGGAGTACTTTGGGGGTTGGGGAGGACTTGGAGATTTACATATTGTACTCCTGAAGTCATTTGACCAGAAAATTTTGCTCAATAATGTCAGACCGTTCAGTTTGACCAGATAGTCTGATTATTAACATCTGTGAGGGTTCTCTGGGTTATTTTCACAAGAATTGATATTGTTATGGGTAATTCCCCTTGGCTTACGTTTGGATTTGGCCCAATGAAACGGCGATGGCGGCTGTTGTTTTGCCTTTATTATTTATGACTTTGTCTTTGTGATGGATGTGCGCTCCTGAGGCATGTTCGTTCTGTACTGTAAATGAATGATATTTGTCTTATTGGTTATGTGCTTATTCACAGCACCCTGAGGTTACTGTGTGAGAGTGGATTGCTCAGTGCTGTGCTGCCGTGTGTCTGTTTGCTGAGAGGGTTTGATGGTTGACAGACGGCGTGCGGTAAGATGTATTTGCTGTTTGATAGACGTGCGATTGCACTGGCCAGCTCTGAGAGGTAAAGCCCCCACTTAGGCCCTCGGGTGAGCCCATAGACCCTGCTTTCAGGCCCCAAACAATGAGCTGAGAAATTAAACGTCTGAATCACTTTTGCATCGTTGCTATCGCACGTTACGAGACATAAGTGCAAATTGGCAATGGCTGTGGAAAATGATATGTATATTATTGCTACAATACACAAAATGCCTCCAGAAAATGTATTAATAAAATGGTCAAAATGCTGGAGGTGGTAGCTGCTTTGCAGGTTGGCACAGAGAAAAGAGACTAGCAGCACGTATTAAATATGAAATGCAGACATGCGAATGCATATTTCACATACTTGTGTTTGAAATTCTGCCCAGCCCTGGAGGTGGGTTGGTCTTACTTCTCATGAACAGGGAGCTGTCTGCCTACAGCATGGCAGATATTGCATTAACCTCTTCATCTCAAACCAAACATCTTTCCTTAGGTACAGTATAGAATAAAATGGTGTTCATTTTTAAAATAAAATTTCCACTAATGATAACGCGAGTTGCAACGTAACATAGTGTTGATTAAACAACCAAAACATTTAATCCCTATAGCAGATTATGTATATCTCAAATAAACTACATATTTTCTTCATTTAAATTTGTTTGGCCTGTTCAGAGTCTAGGTTGTTATCATTTTGACAGTGTTGTGCTAGTAAAATTATAAACCCGTCTTTTTGTCCAGGCTGCAGAATCTGGGATTGTGAAGATCAAAACCATTGCAGCGAGGAACACAGACATCCTGGCAGGTGGGTGAGATGGCTCCATATCGCCCCCTGGGGGTGTGGATGATACCACTGAAGGGGACAAGGGAAGATTGATGCTTCTAGAGAGAGAGAGCACCTGTCTGACAGTGTCACGCTGAGCATGTCCTCAGGCTTTTATCTGTTGATTAAGTCTACCTTCATATGAACTGACAGGCAAACGCATGCATGGTTCAGGGCGGGGAATTGGCTTTTGGGGAAACAGCCAGTGTTACTGATTGATGAAGTAATTTGCAAACCACTAGGGGGTTAGTTCCAATTCAAATTCATTACATGAAGTTAAAAGTAACCCTAAAACTGAATGAGGAAGTTTCAGCGAATTGAAATTAATTTATTAATTTATTCTAATTAATTTAATTTCATTAATTGAGTCTAAATGGAATGAAGCACCAACCTGGTGTTTTATTTGTGACTTGTGTGTGTACGCAGCATCATTATACGGTAGGGCTGTGACAGTGTAGCAGTGCTAAGTGACAGTGTTGGTAGGCATTTGTGTCTGCTGTTGCCATAGCTCGGAAAGAGAAGAGAGTTATGCCAGTGTTATGCTTGTGCCAAGTGACAGTGTTAATCTGTTTCAATGTTATGTCACAGTGTTGGGGAGTGTGTTAAGTGACAGTGTTAATCTGTTTCCTCAACCCCTGAAAGAGAACAAAGTTATGCCACGGTTAGGGAGTGTGTTAAGACAGTGTTGAGTGATAGTGTTAATTTGTTTCTCTCCTCAGCTCTGAAAGAAAGCAGCTCGGAGGTGGTGCAGCCGTTCCTGATGGGATGTGGCACCAAGGAGCCCAAGATCACCCAGCTGTGCCTGGCGGCCATCCAGAGACTCATGTCCCATGAAGTAGTGTCTGAGGTGCAGAATCCAGCAATAAAACCTGCTAGGATTACCGTAGACACAGTAACTCTCACCAGAATCAAACAGGATTACCATAGACACAGTAACTCTCACCAGAATCAAACAGGATTACCATAGACATAGGAACTCTCACCAGAATCAAACGGGATTACTATAGACACAGGATTACCATAGACACAGTAACTCTCACCAGAATCAAACTGGATTACCATAGACACAGTACCTTTCACGAGAATCAAATGGAATAACCATAGATACAGTAGCTCTCACCAGAATGAAACAGAATTACCGCCACCAGAATCTACCAGGATATCACCAGATATATGATTAAATATTAATTTAGCAAATGCCCTTAATTAGTTTCACAAAATGATGTGCACAAGTGATTCTTCCTGCCAGTGTGTTCTTCTTTGTTCTTCTCTCTTTTGGTCAGAATTTACACAACAACACTGTTCTGTTTCAGTGTTGTGGTGTAAATTCTGACCCCTGGTCTTGTACTTGACATTGGGCTGTTCCTCATTGATAATCTGGAAAGTTATGTCCAACCTTCAAGTCCTACTCTTGGGAAACACGTTGCTGTTTCAATATATTGCATCATGTTTTAGTTTCGGAAAATCTCTAAATTGCACCAGAGTATATCACAGCTCTGAATCTCAATAAATTATTTTTCTCAATTAAGTCTATTTATGGTCACTAGCTTACAGACTGCATACATCCTTGCAGCCAGACGTTTCTGAAAACTGAAATCTGATTTTGACTGGTTTGACTTGTAAAGAGACTCTTCTGTATGTGTGTGCGTATGTGTATTTGTGTTTGGGTGCGTGCGCATGTGTGTGTATGTGCGTGTGTGTGTTGTATAGGCGTATTATCAGGGAACGTCATTTACATGCTGTGTGTATGTTTGTATTGTATATGTACATTATGAGGACTCTGCAGGGAATATCATTAACAGGTTGTGTGTGTGTGTGTGCTTGTATATGTGCATTGTCAGGCCGCTGCAGGGAATATCATTAACACGTTGTGTGTGTGTGTCATGTATATGTGCATTATCAGGCCACTGCAGGGAATAATGTTAACATGCTGTGTGTGTGTGTGAGAGACTGGCGAACAAGACTTTTTGTTATACTAGAATGGTATAATGACAATAAAACTGAATTGAATTGAATTGTGTGTGTGTGTGTGTGTGTGTGTGTGTGTGTGTGTGTGTGTGTGTGTGTGTGTGTGTGTTGTGTATGTGCATTATCAGGCCGCAGCAGGGAACATCATTAACATGCTGTGGCAGCTGATGGAGAACGGGCTGGAGGAGCTGAAGCTGCTGCAGACGGTGCTGGTTCTGCTCACCACCAACACTGTGGTGCACGATGAGGTGCTATCCAAGGTGAACACACTCTCACACACACACACACACACACACACACACCACACTCAGGGGTCCCCGCTATACACCATTCTATATGCATACCCACATGTGCACTATATAACGACGCTCACAGTTACAATGCACACGCACACACACACAAGCAGCCATAGAAAGGTGTGAGTTGCTCATTAAACCCTGAATCTGTGTGTACGTGTACGCACGTGCGATTCTGATTTCGATGTCGCTCTGGTGTGAGACCATTAAAGCCCCGTTGATCTTTCTCAGGCCATCGTCCTGTGCTTCCGGCTGCACTTCACCAAGGACAACATCACCAACAACACCGCGGCCGCCACTGTGCGCCAAGTCGTCACCGTCGTCTTCGAGAGGATGGTTGCCGAGGACGACCGGCACAAAGGTCAGAGGGCGGCGCGCGTTCGGTTTGTCTCCACAGAGAAGAACGAGAGAGCGGAATTCCGGTTTCCCATCTCTCTCTCTCTCTCTCTCTCTGTCACTCTTATTCTCTCTCTCTCACTCTCTCTCTCTCTCTCTCTCTCTGTCACTCTTATTTTCTCTTATTCTCTCTCTCTCTCTCTCTGTCTCTGTCTCTCTCTCACTCTCTCTCTCTCTCTCTCTCTGTCACTCTTATTCTCTCTCTCTCTCTCTGTCTCTGCCTCTCTCTGACTCTCTCTCTGTCACTCTTATTCTCTCTCTCTCTCTCTCTGTCTCTGTCTCTCTCTCACTCTCTCTCTCTCTCAGTGCTTTGGAATTACAAATGTGCTGCGTGTTGCGGGGGTGGGGTGTTGTGTTCAAATATGTCGGGTGGCAATAAAATAATTTCTCCAACATTTCTAAAGCCGTAATCAAATTACCTTTCTCTCTGGAGAAGCTTTGACTCAGCCACTTTCCTTAAAAGCTTTTTTATTTTCGTTTTTTCTGCGTTTAACTGTTGAGCCGCATAGTGGTGTTAGAGGCAGACTCGTATGAAGCCGCTGTTTCCCTGGATCAGTCGAAAAGCTGAGCAGTGCTGATCCAGGATCCATTATGAGCTAAATGGTAAAACTGACCCGGATCAGCACTCCTTGTCTCAGGTGCTTTATGAATACAGGGCCCGTAGATCACATGACCCAGCTGTTCTCTCATACCTGCGCAGGTATCGTGGAGCAGCCGCCGCCCGTCCAGGGAAACAGCAACCGCAGATCCGTTAGCACCCTGAGGCCCAGCGCTAAGGATGCCTACATGCTGTTCCAGGTAATAAACCTCACCTTTACCTGCGGTTCAAACTGCACTCCTGCTCTACTCACCTGGCTGCTCGACCCTCACCTGCTGTAATGACGTGTCTGCTGTACCTTTACCTGCTCTGAGTTGAGCGTTTGGCCTGCGCTGGCTGTGGCGACTGAGCGAGCGATGAGTTCTAACCCCTGTGTCCGGGCGTAGGACCTGTGCCAGCTGGTGAATGCCGACGCCCCCTACTGGCTGGTGGGGATGACGGAGATGACACGGACGTTTGGCCTGGAGCTCCTGGAGTCGGTGTTAAACGATTTCCCAGGAGTGTTTCTGCAGGTAACTCCACCCTCTCTCTCCTCATCTGAATAGGCTGTTGTGGGAATAGCCTGGTTCTTGTCTGACCTCTAGCCTGGTTCTGGCCTGGTTCTGGCCTGCTTCCTGGCTTGTTCTGACCGTGTTCTGACCTGGGTCTGACCCCTGCTTCTCCTCCGCAGCACCTGGAGTTCAGCTTCCTGCTGAAGGAGCGCGTGTGCCCGCTGGTGATCAAGCTCTTCTCCCCGAACATCAAGTTCCGGCAGGGCCTGGCGTCCGCCCCCTCCCCTGGTCCCGTGGAGAAGCCCTACTTCCCCATCTGCATGCGGCTCCTCAGAGTGGTGTCCGTGCTCATCAAGCACTTCTACAGCCTGCTGGTGAGAGGGCACACACAGACACACACACACACACACACATGCACACTTACTCTCTCACACACACACACACACACACGCACACCTACTCTCTCACACACACACACACACACACACACCACACACACACATGCACACTCAATCTCTCTCACACAACGCACACACACACAGATGCACACTCACTCTCTCACACACACACACACACACACGCACATGCACATTCACTCTGTCTCTCACACACACACACACACACACGTGCACACTCACTCTTTCACACACACACAAACACACACACACAGACATGCACACTCAATCTCTCTCACACACACACAGAAGAATGCGCACACATACTCATGCATGCATGCACTCACAGACATGCACACGTGCGCTCACACACTTGCACTCTGTCACACTCCAGTTGATCTGTAATAATGTGTGTGTGTGTGTGCTGCAGGTGACGGAGTGTGAGATCTTCCTCTCCCTGCTGGTGAAGTTTCTGGACGGGGAGAAGCCGCAGTGGCTGCGGGCGGTAGCTGTGGAGTCCATCCACCGGCTGTGTGTGCAGCCGCACCTCTTAAGGTAAGGACCACAACACAACCGCACCTCTTTAGGTAAGCACCACACGACCACAACACAACCGCACCTCTTAAGGTAAGGACCACAACACAACCGCACCTCTTTAGGTAAGCACCACACGACCACAACACAACCGCAGCTCTTAAGGTAAGGACCACAGCACAACCACACCTCTTAAGGTAAGAACCACGACCACAACACAACCGCACCTCTTATGGTAACAACCACAATACACCTGGATCTTTTACGTTAAGAAGCACACAACCACACCTCTTACAATACTGACCACACAACCACTTCACATCCTTACCTCTTGCAGTAAGAACCTCTCAACTATGCTGACCGTCTCTCCTTCCCTTCCTGTTCCAGATCGTTCTGCCAGTCCTATGATATGAAGCAGCACTCCACAAAGGTGTTCAGAGACATCGTTAACGCGCTGGGGTCCTTCATACAGTCTCTGTTCATTGCACCGAGCGCTGTGCCTGCCAACACAGCTGCTGGTGAGTACACGCATGCGCAAACACACTTAAACACACACATGTGCACACACACACACACACACACACACACTGCTACTCAGACACGTTCACTGACTTCACATGTACAGAGTGCCTGGTGAGGTATGGTAGCTCATGCTTATTAATGAGCAGAGATCCTAGTGAGGTAGTTCATGAATATTAATGAGCTGAGATTCAGAGACCCTTGGGCTCTGATTCTATTGGCTGTGGATGCCTGTTGAATTGTTCTTGCTGTCAGTCCATTAACGATGAGGATCTGATGCTCATGTGTATTAATCCCTGCTCAAGGGAGGTTCAGCGTTCACAGGATCTCTAGCTTTTTAAGACAGGATGTGTTCTCTTAAAGGGGGCTCTTTCTAGGGTAAAGAATCTCTGCCCCGGTGAACATCTCTTATATGTCTCTAACTAGCATAACCTTCATATAGGGATGTCTTCATTTCACACAGCTCTTGTTTCTCTCTCTCTCTCCATTCTTCCCCCCTCCCCCCTTCAGGTGGGTCAGTCTCCGGGGGGCCGGCAGGTGTCCAGGGCGGGGCAGGCGCCGGGGGAGCTGGCGGGGGTCCGACCGCGCAGGCAGCGTTTGAATACCGCGGCACCTGGATTCCTCTGATGGCCGTCAATGTCCAGGGTAGCGCTAAGGCTACTTAGTGAGTGTCATTTGTTACATTTTTCTACCCATGAGAAATGCAGATAAAGGAACACTTAGAGATGACAACAAAAATAGCGGAGTGTTCTAGATCAATTTCTCTTATGCTTATAATTAACTTCCATTTGTTTAACAAGGTAATTCACAAGGATTGACAGAAGCAGGTAATGTTTTGAAATGGAAAAATTGCATAACAGAACAGAAGAATAAAATTAAGCTGATATTCACTGAAATCTACCAATACTGAAAAAGTACAACCATAAGTCATTTAAATTAAATTAGACATGTTGGACTTAAAAAGCCGAGGTCTGTCATATGTTTAGATCAGTGTGTAGCTACAAGTCCACATAACTCTTGTTCACATGCAGAAGTGATTTGCAGTGATGCGCTGTGGGAAGCGATGATTAAACCCATTGTTTTTGCAGCTGTGCAAACAGCCACTAGACAAACAAAGGCATTTCTGTCCTGTGTGGTGGGACCTCTGCCCGCCGTGCGGAGGGCCCAGCTGTTTCGCGTCGCGTTACATGTTTTAGCCCCCGAGAGAAGCCCAACAGCGGGAGGACCGCCCCAACAGCTGGCCTCTCTCTTCTCATTGCTCAAAATGAGCTCAGCCCTGCGGGCAGGGCTCGACTTAAGCAGTAGTCAAATTATGCATCAGTGATGAGACTAGATGGGCTGAATGGCTTGTTCTGCTCATTATGTATTCTTATGGTTTTATGTTCCTGAGTTGTGAAGTGGCCTAACATGAAAAGGCCTGAATATCAAGAGCAAAGAGCTTCTGGTTTCTATAGAGGGTATTTGACACAGTGGGTGTCACGTCAATGCATTAGCTGTCCTGTTCCCACTGCTACATATATGTATATATACACACACAGGCATGCGTACACGTGCACACATGCATACATTTCCCAACATCCTCTCTGCCTTGTCCCCCCCCCCCCCCCCCAGCCTGGAGATGTTGGACAAAGTGGAGCCCCCCTCCATCCCGGAGGGGTACGCGATGTCCGTGGCGTTCAGCGCCCTTCTGGACCTGGTGAGGGGAATCACCGCCATGATCGAGCGGGAGCTGGCCAAGGAGGCCGCCGCCGCTGCCGCCGCCCACAACGGCTCGGACGCGCCCCCCGCTGACCCTCAGGGCCACGCCCAAGATCAGGAGCCAGGTAAGCGAGCGAAGGGAGGCAGCGTTAGGAGAGGTACTTCCTCCACACTGTCTGCCTGGTTCATGCAGAAGGAGGATAGAAAATGCTGCTTCTTTTATACAACCATCCAAGTCTATATAATCTGAAGTCTGTAGCCGCTTGCCACAAGCAGCGGTCTGCTATGACATTGTAATACATTACTGGCATTTAGCAGAGAATGCAAACACAAGTACAAAGGTCAGGGGCCAAAGTGTAACAATTCATTAGAAGCGGAAAGTTTAGTCCCAAGAGAGACAGCAAGTACAGGCTCCACTGCCAACTTATCATCTACCCTACTGAACATTAAACAAGTTACACAAACACGAGCAAAACAAGCCCTCGTGAGCACAGAACTGCATTATACAAACAATAGGGAAGAACCACAGCCTCTGTATACATATGATGTTAGCTGCAGCAGGTGGTTAACTTTAACTTCAGCCAGAATGAGGACTGCGGGTGCAAACAGACGCACGTATTGAGCATCATTCCTGTAGTCATTCTGCCGAACGTTGGAGGAGAACGCAAGCGGTTAATCAGAGTTGCGGTCTGTGACCCTGGTCCTGGCATGCCAGTGGGTCTACTGCTTTCTGTAATAACTTGGAAACTAATTAATTTTAAAAATCAGTCCATGAAAGCATTTGATTAAACGGTTAACTCCCTTCACTTGGTTTCTTGGGTCTGAACTGGTTGCTGATTTTAACAGCAGAACTTGCAGATCTCCAGGACCAGGGATGCAGAACCCCTGTAGCGTAAAGTGTTCTCTGACTGAAGGCAGTCTGAAGCTCTATGCTGTCCTCTGCTGGTGTACTGGTGGATTGCAGTTAACTCTGCTCACTAATCTGTGCTGACTGTAATATCTCTCCCTCTCTCAGTTCCCCAGCTGGTTTGGGAGGAGATGGTAAACGCATGCTGGTGTGGACTCCTTGCGGCTCTCTCCCTCCTGCTAGATGCCAGGTACACATCAGCTTCCTCCAGAGAGTTTCAAAAGCTGCTTTACTTAATTTGCTTTTATTGTTACACCGACTGAACAAGTTAAAGAAAACAGCTGCACAAAAGAGCATCAGAGATAACTGCTTTAATTATATGTGTGTGTGTGCACGTGTGTGTGTGTCCAGCACGGACGAGACGGCCACGGAGAACATCCTGAAGGCGGAGCTGACGATGGCGTCACTGTGCGGGCGTTTGGGCCTGGTCACGCCCCGCGACGCCTTCATTACCGCCATCTGCAAGGCCTCCCTCCCGCCGCACTACGCCCTGACTGTGCTCAGCAGCTCCTCCGCCAGTCTCACCACCAAGAGTAAGGCTGTGTGTGTGTGTGTGTGTGTGTGTATGAGTATGACTGTATGTGTGTGTATAATATTGTGTTTGTGTGTGTGTGTGTGTGAGCATGTGTGTTTGTGTGTGTGTGTGTGTAATACTGTGTGTCTTTCACAGCGTACTCCATCCAGGGACAGAGTGTGCAGATGATCAGCCCCTCCAGTGAGTCCCATCAGCAGGTGGTGGCTGTGGGCCAGCCTCTCTCCGCCCAGCCCCAGGGCACTGTGGTGGTAAGGACCCCGGCCTGCTGGTCACCTCCTTCCAATCAGCAGCCAGTGTAGGCCTCGTAAACAAATTGGGTGGACTCTTCAGCCAATCGGTGACTTAAATCAACTTACAAGATGTAAGCGTTGAAGCTCATCCAAAACCCCGCCCAGAGTGTATAGCCCCGAGTGTGTAACCCCGCCCTCTTTCTGCAGCTGACGGCGAAGAACATCCAGTGCATGCGGACTCTGCTGAACCTGGCGCACTGCCACGGGGCCGTGCTCGGCACGTCCTGGCAGCTGGTCCTGGCCACCCTGCAGGTACCCTCCCATCTCCAGGCCTCTCCTGTACGGCAGGTGCTGCCTTAAGTTTGGTGCTCTCAGCTGAGTCACAGCTTTTAATGGAAAGTAAGGTAAAAGCTCTGAGGTCTGCCAGATCCCCCGATCCCCCCTTGCAGCTCACTCTGTCTTTCCTGCAGCACCTGGTGTGGATTCTAGGCCTGAAGCCTGGGGCCGGTGGTGCTCTGAAGCCCGGCCGTGCAGTGGAGGGCCCCAGCACGGTGAGCGGCCTCTCACCCTGGTCTACCCTCTCAACCCTCCAGTCCTATAGACAGCACAGTCACATGACCCACGCGGCTCCTCTCCCTCCATCCTTCAATCCTTCTGTCAACACAGTCACATGACCCACAAGGCTCCTCCCCCTCCGTCTTCCAGTCCTGCAGTCAGCACTGTCACATGATCCATGTGGCTCCTCCCTCTCCATCCTCCAATCCTACAGTCAGTCACATGACCCACACCACTCCTTCGAAGGATCTGACCGCTCGCACCCTCTGCTGTCTGTTCCACAGGTGCTGACCACAGCCGTGATGACTGACCTGCCGGTCATTTCCAACATCTTATCCAGGCTGTTCGAGAGCTCCCAGTCAGTAAACAAGCTCCCCTTCTCTGATGGCTAACACTCTTAACAGCTGCGGTTGCCTTTACGTGTTGAGATTCCGTGTTTGGTTCACGTTTGGCCCACGTTTGGTTCAAGTTTTTTTTCATGTTTGGTGTGCGTTTGGCCAATGTTTGGCTCACATTCTCCGTGTCTGTGTGCAGGTACTTGGATGACGTGTCCCTGCACCACCTGATCAACGCTCTCTGCTCGCTGTCCATGGAGGCCATGGAAATGGCTTATGGGAACAATAAGGTACAGTGTGGCCCCTCAGGAGCGGCATTCAGATGCTAATCTGTGTGCAGGAGTACCAGTCTGCTTTTGGAAAAGCCTTAATATTTATTGATCAACGGCAATTACTTGTGCCTGACTCTGTAGACCAACCATCTGCTACCCTGGTCCTGGAGAGCTGCCTGCTGGCTTGTGCTGGTACTCTGTACTTAACTGGTCAATTAAAGCAGCTGATTACATAGTTAACTCGTCTAAGCTACGTTTTAGAGTCTGAATTGGTTGCTGAATTTATATTGAAGACAAATTCCAGAAAACCCTGCAGGTCTTCAAGATCACTGCTGCTGTAGACTTCTCAAGCGATTTTACAGTTCTGCGTGACTTGTTCACAATACACCTGTCCAAGTCTTAAGAATATTGTTCTTAATTTTGATTTCTATGGTTCCCTTGTTTAGGAGCCTTCCTTGTTTGCAGTCGCAAAGCTGCTTGAGACCGGTCTGGTCAACATGGACCGCATTGAGATTCTCTGGAGGCCTTTGACTGGTCACTTGCTGGAGGTACATATATCAGTCAAACAGTATCGCCCAATAGCTTCCACTTTGTAAAAGGCTAGCTGATTGGCTCATTGAGGCAGAGTGTTTGTGATGCATATGTGTTTGTGATGTGTACTTGTACTACCCCCTGTGTTAATATGTAAACCATGCTGGTTGGTGGCTGCATCTTTTTAGTAGTGTATATTAGAGATTAGAGAGAGCGCTAACCTCCATGTTAACCTGAAATATCCACCACTTGCTTTTTCATTTATATTCTTGTTTAGCAGTAGATTAACCTGTCTGGTTTGTGCACGGCCCGTGAGAGCCAGCCATGTGTCTGTGAGTGTTTTTGTCTTCACGGTGTCTCTCTTTCTCCCTGTCTCTCTCTCTCTCTCTCTCTCTCTGCCGCTTTCTCTTTTGCGTACATTTGTCTTTTGCAGAAGGTAAGTTCTAAAACTCCTCTTCTCCCTTGTTCGCTCTCTTGCCGAAAACCCCAAAGATTTCCGCGTTGTTTCTTCTACACCGGCGATCAGAAAGGACTGCTCAGTGAGTTAAGTGGGCGGGGTAAGGTCATGGTTAAGGCTGGTTTCTTGTACGTGCGGTGTTGTGAGTGGCATGGTGATCAGGTTTTTCCACTGGGGACCAGTTGTCCTTCTGATGAGTCATTCTTTCTTGTCGCCGCTGTGTTTTTTCTCTTTCCCTTCACTGTTGGGGACTTGCAACTCTGCTGTAGACGTCACAGAGATTTGATTTTTAACTTATTTCATTATATACTTTATCTTCACATAAAATCCATCCTGAAACTGTAATGTGTAGACATTCACAAATTTTGTATATTTAACAAAAAAATTCACTATTTATATAATGGACCATAACCGTTTATATATGACTTATGGAATTAGTTACGAAAAAATTATCAAAAAGTTGATTCATTATCTATTTGCAGTACAAATTTATCATTTCAGTGGTTGTCAGAATTTACAGCTTGTAATGAATTGTGGATGCCATTTCCCATTAGACGTAACACAATGTAATTATGAAGTGATCATGTGATGCAGGATTACTGGGTGATATGTGAAGTGTAAAGGAGGGATTGATGGTGACTGTCTGCACTCTATTGAACCTGTGATTCTGAACAGCATGCACACACACACACAAATACACGCACACGCTCTCACACGCACACACACGCACACACACACTCTCTCTTTCTCTCTTCCTCTCACGCACTTGCACCACCTTCTCTACCCCACCTGCGTACAGACTTGTTTACACCACCCCCTCCCTCTCTCTTTCACTCTCCTGATCTCTCTCTTTCTCTGTCTTTTCTCTGCGCGCCTGTTTGTCCATGTTCCTCCCGCTGCACCCCCACAGGTGTGTCAGCACCCCAACTCTCGAATGCGGGAATGGGGTGCGGAGGCCCTGACGTCGCTGATCAAAGCAGGCCTGGCCTACAAGCACGACCCGCCCCTGTCCCAAAACCAGGTACTGGCTCGCAGTTTACGACGATGATGATGTCATTATTGCTATTATTGTTAGTGTTGTTAATTGGACCCGCTCTGGTCCTGCAGAGGCTGCAGCTGCTCCTCCTGGGCCCGCTGAAGGACCTCTCGGGCATCCTGCACGCTGACATCCGGCACCGGCAGCTGGAGAGCGTGCTGCAGATCCTGCAGAGCCAGGGGGACAGCCTGGGCCCCGGGTGGCCCCTGGTGCTGGGGGTCATCGGAGCCATCCGCAACGACCAGGGGTGAGCGACTTGGGTGCAGGGCTTCAGAGCGAGGCTTCAGAGTGGGTTACCGGGCTTTAAGCAGGGCTTTAGAACAGGTCTTTAGAGCGTGTCAAGCTGCACCTTCAGGCCGTTGGTGAAATCACACACTCAGTAAAAATGGCTTTTCTTTATTTGGGTCAGGTTGTCATTCTCTGAATGAAAGCTGAATTTGTTTCTGAGTGTGCCGACACTGTCCATTGTGGAAATTGCAGCTTTCTTCTGTCAGCTGTGAGCCTCTGCAGCCCCTAGTCTCACCACCTCTCTCCTCCCTTCAGCGAATCCTTGATCCGAACGGCCTTCCAGTGCCTGCAGCTGGTGGTGACGGACTTCCTACCCACAATGCCTTGCACCTGTCTCCAGATTGTGGTGGATGTCGCTGGCAGCTTTGGGCTGCAGAACCAGGAGCTGAACATCAGCCTGACCTCCATTGGGCTCCTGGTGAGTGTTGCTGATGGCCGACTGAACCCGTGCTCTGTCTCACCTGTTCACAGTCTTACTCATGAGATTCTCTAATAGCACTAACTTCATTACACACCTCTACGATGCTGCAAGTTGCTCTATAGGCTCTGCTATTTATATATATAAATGTAATTCTTCAGGTTTCAATCTATATACGTTAGATTCTGCAGGTCCATACACATTTACATTATATTATTTGGATTAGTAGCCATTTACATTTGATCCCTTTTGTTTATACCTAAGGGATGCTTTTGATTTCTTGGGTTAGCATCCATGCACAATAGAGTGTTTGGATTTAAACGTGTTTACCAAAAATTATCTGGATTATATTGCATTATTGTGTTAATTTACAGTTTACAGGAAAAACATTCCTCAATTTTCTTGATGGACTGAGAGCCATAATTTATTGGATTAGATTTTGTTGCTTTTGTTGCTGATGGTTTGAAATTTAAACAATTAAATTAAAAACCATCAGCAGCAAAAGCTAATATAATATAGTCCCTATAATATCTTAGTAAATCTTTAAAGCCTCTCTCTCTCTCTCTCCCTCTCTCTCTCTCACTCTCTCACTTATTCTCTCTCCTCTTTGCAGTGGAACATCTCGGACTACTTCTTCCAGCGGGGGGAGCTCATCGTACAGGAGCTGAACAGGGAGGAGGCCCTGATGGAGAAGCAGGCCAAGGAGAAGGGCGTGGCCCTGAACAGGCCCTTCCACCCGGCTCCGCCCTTCGACTGCCTGTGGCTGTGCCTGTACGCCAAGCTGGGGGAGCTGTGCGTGGACCCCCGTCCCGCCGTCCGCAAGAGCGCCGGACAGACCCTCTTCTCCACCATCAGCGCTCACGGCACCCTACTGCAGCCAAGCACCTGGCACACTGTGATCTGGAAGGTGCGTGCTGGTTATTACCACATTCACTGTAGTATTAGAGCTGATTATTATCATTACCGTATTCACTGTAGTATTAGAGCTGATTATTATCATGATCGTATACACTGTAGTATTAGAGCTGATTGTTATCCTGACCATATTCACTGTAGTATTAGAGCTGATTATTATTATGACCAATTATGAAAAAGAATGTAAAAATATTGTACTGAAAGTATGCACTGCGCTAAACAGAATTCCAAGGCCCAGTGAGGTCACTTCCTGTTTCTTCCTCTTGCTCTTCAAGGTACTCTTCCACCTGCTGGACTGTGTGAGGAAGTCCTCCACCACGGCAGACAAGGAGAAGATCGAGTCTGGGGGCGGGAACATCCTCATCCACCACTCACGCGACACGGCTGAGAAGCAGTGGGCGGAGACCTGGGTGCTGACTCTGGCGGGCGTGGCTCGTATCTTCAACACCCGGAGATACCTGCTGCAGTCACTCGGTGAGTGGGAACAGTGGGTGGGGTCACTGCGTGGGTGAGGTTGGGACTTTTTTTTTCCCAGAATCCTGTGTGAGTTCTACTTCTTTCTCTCTCCGATCCTGCAGGTGACTTCTTCAAAGCCTGGGAGGTGCTGCTGGATCACATCCAATCAGCCGCCCTCAGCAAGAATAACGAGGTCTCATTGGCTGCGCTCAAGAGCTTCCAGGAGATCCTCCAGATCACCTCGCCCGCCCGCGATTCCGAAAAGCCCGACGCGCTCGCCGCCATGGGCGTGCCCGCCCTCGCCGACCCCCTCCCCGCCTCCGGGCCCGGCAGACCCCTCCCCCTCGCCCTGCCGCGATCCGATTCGCTGTCCGAGAGGCTTTGCCGCTACGAGGGGGCGGAGCAGGCGCCCTGCGGGCCGGTGGACGAGGCGGAGGACTCAGCGCTGTGGTGGTCGGCCTGGAACACCTGGTACCGGACCGGCATGGAGTGCACCCGCCCCCCGAGCGCCGCCGACAAGCTGGCCTTCATCCCCAGCCAGCCCTTCCTCACCGCGCTGGTCCAGATCTTCCCGGCGCTCTACCAGCACGTCAAGGCCAACTTCAGCATGGAGGACCTGGGCAAGCTGGGCGTCATCCTCCAGGGGGCGGTGTCCGTGCCCATCAGCTCCGACGCCTCGCCCTTCATACTGCCCTCCTACACCGAGGCCGTCCTCACCAGCCTGCAGGAGGCGGTGCTCACCGCGCTGGACGTTCTGCAGAAGGTGAGTGGCCGGGGGTGCTGCCCCCTGCTGGTTTGGAGGTGCTCTGCACACAGGAAATGCAGGTATAGATTGTAAATTATGCTTGAGATGATGAAGCGTCTTTGTGATCAGTAAGTGATCAGTGCCTTCCCTGGGTTTTCTCCCTGGGGGGTATGCAGGCCATCTGCGTGGGCCCGGAGAACATGCAGGCCATGTTTCCCGCCATCTTGGACCAGCTGTTGCTGTTTGTGGAGTTCTCCTGCAAGCCCCCGCAGTACGGCAAGCTGGAGACCAAGCACATCGCCAACGCCAAGTACAACCAGGCAAGCAGCCCTCGCCAGAGTCGTTATGACGATCGGGGGGGGGGGGGTGGCTAGTGGGTGCTTGAAGACAGGGGTGTGATGGATTGGGTGCTTCTGTTAGTCTGATGTCTTCTGTTCTGTCTGTCTGTCCGTCCGTCTACACACACTCATCCCACCCACCCCTCTTGTTGGGGAAAAAAATATCTTTTTGAGAGAATTTTTTTTTTTATCCTGCTCGACTTCTCCAGCAGCTGAATGTGTTTGTTTTTCAGAAATGAAGCCCGTGTTAAGTTTGGTCTGATTCTGTTTCATCTCATGAAAAAGGCATAAATATGTGTATATCAGTAAATCTCTCTGTAGCTTTAGTTCTGAGGGAAATTCAGTCAGAACGCTCTCTTCTCATCATGGTCCCAGTTGGTGCACCATGCCAGGTCTACTGTGTCAGTAATTTACCTCAGAAAAAACTCAGTTCCAACAGTCGTAGTCAGATTTGCTGCATTTTTTACGTTACCTGTTTTTTTTTGGTTGTTTTTTTTTTTTTAAACAGAGAACTACAAGCAAGGTAACGGTTTGTGTGATCTTTTTTCCTCTTTATTTTTTGTCTTCTTTTTATTTTTTCCTCATTTTTCTGATACTACAAAAACGGATCGTCTTTAATAGATCCAACTGTTTGCTCCGGTGAGTTCCGCCTCCCTTCAGTCTGCTTACAGCTTTGACCCGGTCTGAATGATAACTCCGGGGGGAGTGTGAATGATGGCATGGGCAGCACCCCCTCATCTTCCTCTTCCTCACTCACAGTCCCTCTCAGTGGCCCGTCTCCGTCCCTGGATGCTGACGTCGTGTTTGTGCTGTCATGTGCCTGTGATTTCTCTTGTTATTTAATCTTGTGTTATGGCGATTAATGCGTTTGTATGGCCGCATGCTATTAGCCTTTTTTGTTGTTTAATAAAGTTTTATGTTGCTGTGTTTGACATAAGGTGCTTTCTTGCCCTTTCTATCTCTCTCTCACTCTTTTTCACTCACATGCTCCCTCTCTCTTGCTCCCTCTATCTCTGTTTCTCACATTATCTCTCTTTCTGGCTCTCTTTTTACGTCTTTCCTTCTCTCTCTGCCTTCTCCCCCGTGCCTCTCTCTGATTGGACAATAGGCAGAGTGGGTGGCCTTAAACTACGTCCCCTTTGCGGAGCGGTCCTTAGAGGTGGTGGTGGATCTGTACCAGAAGACTGCCTGCCACAAAGCAGTGGTCAATGAGAAGGTTCTGCAGAACATCATAAAGGTACGGAATCGAGAACACCAACACTTAACAGTTTCCACGGAGACCTGTGTGATGTCACACAGGCCAATACAGAGAACCAGTGCAGCAGTAGATCAGGCCCACACCTGACAATCAAACCCCACCCCCCAATCTTGGGCGTGGCTGTGAGCTGATATGATGTATAACACAGGGTGCTGTGGGGGCCTTTCATTTCATATGACTGTGTGCTGGCTCTGTTTTCTCTCCCCCCTGAATGATATGGGCCATGGCAGTAAAACTGGGACCTGTGGGAGTCCCGTGAAGTTCTGGAAGTAGAAACTTGCCTTCCCTCTCGTTATGGGTGCATTGGGGCTCATTAAAAACTCTGTTCTGTCTTGGTCACGTATGATTTATTTTTAGTGGTCTGGTTGTTTCAGCTAGATTTCCCATGTTTGACACGCAGCTGAAAACTAGCTCAGCCCAAGATTTTATGTGCCATCTAGAAATTTGATGACAAAGAGTCAAGACG
Organism: Anguilla rostrata; assembly: GCF_018555375.3. Classification (NCBI taxonomy): domain Eukaryota; kingdom Metazoa; phylum Chordata; class Actinopteri; order Anguilliformes; family Anguillidae; genus Anguilla; species Anguilla rostrata. Next base: position 45,783,609 of record NC_057939.1, on the reverse strand, counting down.
TGTTTATTGATGTGTGTAGCATCTGCTGGCCTGGTAAAGGTGGAATGCATTATCATTTTCCATTTTAAACACGTTTAATTTTCTCTTCAGTTTTGCTTTTTTTCACATAAAAACTTTATTTAATTTGTAGAATGGGAGAGCATGTGATTCAGGGCAAGATTCTTTCTAGTCGTAACCACACAGACATAACCATTGTGAGAATGCTGGTACTGTGCCTGCAGAGCAGCCATATTCCCTTCCCTCTATCCTTGGAGAGCCACAGGCAGAGTTTTTATTGCCATCTTAAATTCAGCAGACATTTTATACCCTGGAAACCCGGTGAGGTGAAGTAGTGCTGACTGCTTAGTAACAGTGAAAACCAGCACACCCTTGGGCAAGGCTCCCTTGTGTGTGTGTGCGGTGGTGGTGTGGTGGTGGTGTGCGTGGTGGTGTGTGTGTGGGTGGTGGTGGTGTGTGGGTGTGTGTGTGTGGTGTGTGTGTGTGTGTGTGTGTGTGTGTGTGTGTGTGTGTGTGTGTGTGTGTGTGTGTGTGTGTGTGTGTGTGTGTGTGTGTGTGTGTGTGTGTGTGTGTGTTTTTATGGCACAACAAAATTCCTCTGCCTCTGGTTGAGATATTTAGGCTTTGAAAATCATTATTTCCTGATTAATCTGGGAAAAAATTATTTCAGAGGCATTTAGAGACAGATGATTACGTCATATGCAGTAGAAATAACATAACTGCAATGCAGAAGAAGGAATTTGCCAGAAGCAGCTTTATGGCCCATTAGACTGGGTACAGGAAGTAGTCCGGCTCCTCTGAGCTGCTTCCCGTGTTCGCCCCCCCCCCCACAGACTCTGAGGGTGCCGCTGGGTCTGAAGTACGCCTGCCCGTCGGAGAGCACCTGGAAGCTGGCCGTGTCCTCCCTGCTCCGGGTCCTGTCCGTCGGCCTGCCCGTCGCCCGGCAACACGCCTCCTCCGGGAGGTTCGACACCATGTGGCCGGAGCTCGCAAACGCCTTCGAGGACTTCCTGTTCACTAAAAGGTGTCGCACCCGCCCCCTTTTTTACATTCAAAAAATTCCCCGTCATCGTTGGCACTTTCGCTTTTTAGAATGAGCCGGACTGCAGTTCTAACTGGTCAGCTGAGGTTGGTTTATTGTGTCATAGTCGCATATTAATAATCTCATAATTGGTGTCGGTTTTGTAAGCACGGGTTTATTGATTGATTGATAAGCTGTGGTGGAAGTTGACTATTTGAAAACCTGTGCATGTAATAAAAAAACTCAATTTCATCTAAGAGAGAAAAGACTTGATTTGAGTTTTTGTGATTTTTTTTCCCCCCCAAATGACAAAAATCGGCCTCTTTCCTCCATAGCACACCCCCTGATAATCTGTCCATTCAGGAATTCCAGAGAAACGAAAGCATCGATGTTGAGGTAAAACCACTTTTGTTCACCTTTTTTTGGGTTGTTGTCATTAATGTTGCATTTTAAAGGAAAACGGTTTAAGATGTTTATTACATTACAAGGCTAAGGCTACCCTGTTAAACACAATTTAGGATATAGAGCTTCAAGCGGCAGAATGATTGGAGGATGTCATATTGGACCCAGAATAAATGTTTGTGTTTCTGACTCTGTTGTTTGCAGGTAGTTCGGCTCATCAGCACGGAGATTTTGCCTTTCGCCAACTTCATCCCCAAAGAGTTCGTCGGGCAGATCATGGCGATGCTCAATAAGGGATCCATCCACTCGCAGTCCTCCTCATTCACAGGTCAGAAAATGGCTGCCCTGTAAACCACAACTCCCCACATTAAACCCTGTGAATGTCAGTTATGATGGTCACAAAGAATTACATTGTTTTATACATCATTCATTCTTTTGTACATTTTATACATTTAATGCATAATTTTTAGCTATTGTTCCATGCTTAAATATGTTTTTTAAGGCTCACCAAAAGCAAGGATTGTCACCCTAGGCAACTATTGTAGAAAATAAATGGTTTAGGTTTGGATGATGGAGTTTAAGTTCAAGATCCGTGTTTTAATTGGTGGTTATTATTTTGCTTCATGATCCCGGCTCTAAACGGTGGTGATTAGTTTATTTTGACATCCCTGCACTGAATGGTTGCTATTACTTTATTGTGAGTTCCAAGATCATAATTGGAGGTGATTTATTTTGTTTTGAGATTCCTGTTCTAAGGGGAGTTTTTATTTTTGTCTTGTTGTTTCTCCGTTCCCCTGCAGAAGCGGAGATTGACGTGCGGATGCGGGAGGAGTTCTCCAAGGTGTGCTTCGAGACGCTGCTCCAGTTCTCCTTCAGCAATAAGGGCTCCACGCCGCAGGAGGGCTACATCTCGCGCATGGCGCTCTCCGTCCTGCTGAAGCGGTCCCAGGACGTCCTGCGCCGCTACGTGGAAGACGAGAGGCTGAGCGGCCGCTGCCCCCTCCCCAGGTGAGACCCCCCCCCACCCCCTCCCCCCCGCCACCCATAGAATCCAACCACAGGGTGAGATTGCTCACTCTGGCAACCTCTAGGCATACACATGTAAGTATTTTAGGCACAGTCGCTGTCAGAGCCAGGTGTGAACAGATAATGATGCTGGGTCTTACCTGTCACGTAGGTAAATTTGTCAGTCACTGTCACAGGCGCAGGAAGGTGTGTACAGGTATGTATTTTACTCGCTGGCATAGTAACGAGGTGTATACAGGTAAGTTTGACAGATGCTACGCTAACACATCCAGGTGCGTATGTTAGTCACGCTCTCTGACAGAGCAAGGTACGCACAGTTTGGTGTTTTAGGCAATGCTTAACACTAAGCCAGATGCACAGGTATGTATGTCTGTTACCGTCTCTTTCATTACGTTACAATTGCGTTATAGGCATTTAGCAGACGCTCTTATTCAGTGCAACTTACACAACGTTGGGCAGGTGTGCACAGGTGAGTGTTTTAGGTGTCACCTATGATGACATAGCCAGCTGCACAGGTAAGTATGTCACTCATCGTCTCTTACACGGGCAGGTGTGCACAGGTGAGTCCAGGTCAGGTATGTACAGCATGCGCTGAATTCAGGCACGGTCTATTGGGAGAGCAAACCTCCGCTTGTGTTGGATCTCTCTCTGCTCTCTGTGAATGAATGCTTGCGTGTTGCTATGATACTCAGGCGTAGTGTAACGGTCTTTTCACTGTCTTCCTCAGTCCACAGAGGACGAAGCTTGATTGCCATCAGCTCAGGTTAATGCCATTTGCCTCCTTCAGATATCGTTTCGTTTTCCTTTTTTTTTTTTATCCGGAAGGAAACCAATGCTTGTTTCTTTTCTTTTCCCCCTTTGTGAGTGAGTCCACTCCTCTCCACAGTGATGCAGTTACCGGGGGGTGGGGGGTTAGGGGGAGGGGGGCACGGTGCCATTTTGAATGTTATAAGTTGTGTTTGTTTGTGTTTTTGAAGCATATTTTTAACGGTTCACTCTAGAGGGCAGTGTCCTCTCTGAGAAAAGGAGAGAGATGGCTTGAGAAACACCTGGGTTAAAAAAGACAGTATTTGAAGTTCTTTAAACCTTCAGAGACTGGTGAAATTCCTGCAGATTACTGACCATTTTAAAACGCATCTGTTTTCACCCGCTATTGAGAACGATGACAATTCTTCTTTTGTATGATAATGCGTTTTGGTAATCCTTTTTTGCTGAAAATTCTCGGGGATCTGCAGGAACTGTTTTCACATTATACGGGCATCTGAAGTATTAAAGTAGTTCAAATACATTTGACCCAGGTTTGGTAAGAAATACGTGTATGCTTGTGCATGTATGAAGGTCAATTTGGTAAACGGTGGGTTCTTTATTTACTTACTTACTTTCTTTATTGTTCCCCAGGCAACAAGTCACTGAGATCATCTTTGTTCTAAAAGCAATCAGCACCCTTATGGACTCTCTTAAGAAGACTCAGCCTGAGAATGGTGAGGCCAGACTCCTCCCAGAAACACGCCATTGCCGCTTTTAAGTATACAGTATGCAGTATAATTATTAGATCACCAGGCTTGGAACTTGAGGGTTGCAGGCTTGATTCCCAGTTACTCTGGATGAAAGCGTTTTGCTGTGTGTGTCAGTGTGAATGTTGCGTAATGGACGGCCGAGCGTTCTAGCTCAGCGCTGATTCCTCTGTCTCTCTCTCTCTCCCTCCAGTGGACGGGAACACCTGGGCACAGGTGATCACTCTGTATCCCACGCTGGTGGAGTGCATCACCTGCTCCTCCTCGGAGGTCAGCTCCGCCCTGAAGGAGGCCCTGGGGCCGTTCAAAGACTTTATGCAGCCGCCGGTCAGCAAAGTCCAGAACGGGGAGTCGTGACCGGCCCGCGTCCGGCACCGGAGCTCGGACACCGGAGTTCGCTCTTTTGGTTTGTTCTTTTTTTTGTTTGTTTAATGAACGATGGAGGACATGTTTTGCCTTCCTTTTTTCTTTGATTTACGGATAACATGCGTGTGAACTCTCTGCTCACCATGAGCCCATCTAACAGACCATGATACTCCACACCCCCCACCCCTCCCCCGAGGGAAAATTGTGAGTGACAGGCCGGACCTCGACGGCGAGTCTTGAAAGGCCTCAGCGTGTGCTTTTTGTTCAGAGTGTGGGCGACACAGTCAGACTGGCTGGATTTCTGCATCAACCGCTGCTTTTGTTGAACTGCAGTGTTCCTGTTCTATTTTGGATTTTTTTTTTTTTTGCTTGATTTGCTTTTTGTTTTCTTTTTTCCCCCCTTAAGAAAAGGCAAATGTACAGTGTGTGGTGATAGTGTTAATGATGTCATTACGAATAAAGTATTTGGGCTGTACTAACACTAAAAGCAAAAAAAAACAAAAAAAAAACTCATTAACATATTCAAAAAAAAAAAAAGATTTTTTTCTGCACTTTTTCCAACATCAAGAATTTTATGCAAGATCTTACTGGAACATTCCATATCATCATTAGCCAGCCTGAAAGGGGTGTGCTTGTGTGTGTAAAATAAATGGTACAGTTCTATTAAAAAACAACCAAATATTTTCCTCTGTCTTCATGCTGCCCTGTGTTTCTGTTATTCTGGAATTGTTTGCCATACAGTACATGTTGCAGGAAATGAAAGCATTCACTGATCTCTGAATGATAAGAAGTCACCAGTTTAGAATATAGGCCATGTATATTCTTCATGAAATGCATACCTATTTCTGACATAATCTGGTTTAAAGAGAGTAAAAGTTTTGAATTTTGCAGTCATTCCATTGTCTATCTGTGACACAGTGACCCTGATCTTCACTGGCATGTAGTTATGTCTTATGGCAAAAGCAAAAAGACTGTCACTCAATCTTAACTGTGCCGTGACCTAATAAAATTTTAAAACGATGCCCAATACAAATCTTGCTTATGTTGTTTTGGAGTTAGCATGTTACTTCTTGGCTGCATTATGATGTTGATAGATTTTATTCCAATTTTGACATTTTCTTGTATTAAACGTTGAGGAAAGGGAAAACATTGTTCTATATATATATAATCAGTTTTACTTTATCCAGTCACAGAAGGACTTGTGCAGAATGACTTTTTTTAAGTAATGTTTTTCACTATTTTATGGTGCAATCATTCCCTGCCTTCTCTTGTTGAAGGTTGAAATTCAATGAAGTCACAATTTACAATTTTGTTTACTGTCCTAACTACTAAAAGTGAGGACAGGCAAATATCTATAGACAGCTTTCTCCTGAAATCGAAATGAAAACTGATTTGTCAATAATGTGCGACTGTTGTGATTTATCCGAAGACCATGAATAGATTTATATGCAGGCCACTGTTAGTTCGCCGGAATAAAATATTAATGATCGAATGTTTTGCGCATTCCGGTGACCGGTGTGGGGGGAAACTCTGTTTCCCAAAATCCACCATGGATCGGCTGATCACGTGGAAATGTACGCCACGTCTGACGTTTCCCGCGAATTTTATCCGGAGTGGATCAGAAATCACGTACAGAAAAAGCCTAGGTTTTCGGTGGTGACGAAGTGAGTGGTGTACATCTGCTTGTGTGCCTGGCCGCCCGCTGCGCAGTGATAAGATCCAAAGGATGTTTGAAGGGAAGACGCGGAGATAGCGTCTGTCCGAAGCATAAAGGAAGATCAGCGAAGACAAAGTCTGAGGCTTTGCACAAATTTACGGGATTGCTTGGTGTATCCTTAATTTACGGTTTATGCTAGCTAGCCAGCGCATTATGGAGTGAAGAAAATAATGCGGGTGGTGTCATCGCCTTGATCGTTTCGGCATACGGGTTCGATGAAACTAACTGAATATTACAAACGGCAAATTATGTGCAGTTTGGCGGATGGCTGTCTAGCCGATCAGTATAGCTAGTAATAATTCAGCCTTGTTTTTTAGAAAGCAGGCCCGCGGGTTGAAGAGAGACCTATTCGCTAGCAGCCTGTTCTTTAGCATATTGTGGCTCCAGCTAATCTGGAAAGATTTCAGGTAGTGAGCAAACGCAAGCAAGCAGTAACTGGCCAACACTAGCCATCTCGCTAATGGTATGCCATGTGGTTTAACCTGCCAGGTTACCCGTGTAGCTAGCAAGCAAGATGCCATTCGGTTAAGGTAGCCCGTAGAGTAATTTAGCAGAACGTTAAAATGCATACGACAGCGGTCGCCTGTTATCCACTTCGGTGGCTGTTAGTGAAATGCAAAAATGTGCAGCAACTGTTCCTTGTTAAGTAGTAATTTCTTGACTGTAGCAAACCAGCTACCTGACCGCACGTGCGCATTAGCTGGCTGGCTAGCTAATTTAGGGAAGAGGTGACATTTAAGGTTTTCTTGCTGAGAACATATTGTAAAATCTAAAAATACGTCTTCTCGCACTGGACCGGACGGTGCCCGTTTTGTATTAAAATGCAGCATTTGAAATATGCATCGGCGTTCTGGCTATACCGACCTTGTTAACCGAGACCAGAAATGCCAGTCTTGCTAGTTAGCTAACTAGCTGCTGCATTGGCTAACGACGTACTGTTGACAACCAACAACTCGAAACGTTGCTATTAAGTTTTTAACCTCGTGTAAGATACCTGGGTAGCATGCAAGCATTGGAAATATTTCCATTGCAACGCTAATATTATCATAGTTCTTTAATCAGTTTAGTAGTTTTTAGTCCACGCACTGTAGACAATTGTTTGCCTACTAGGCGGACTGTGTGCTTTACGCAAATTTAAAAAAACGAGGCATGACACACCAGTTGCAGGTCATACCAGGGAAAGGGCCCTGGATGGGGAGGGGGGGGGGATCCTGGGTGGGGTTTTCCCTGCTCTTTCGGCATGCGCACACTGGCTGGGAATCGTCTGCTAAACCAGACGGAACCCGGGAGCGGGGTCATTGATCGGCAGCCTGCCGACGTTCGTTGCTGGAGGACCCGAACCCCACCGGCTCCCAGGTCCGCTGCCGCCCGCACTATGCACTGGCTGAGGTAGTAGTTTGTGCTGTTGGTTGGGTTGTGACAGTGCCCGCTATGGAGATGACTGCGCAAGCTACTGCCTTGCTAGTGCTGGTGATCTGCTTCCGACGGACACGACGCCGCTAACGGCTGGGATTGTATTTACCTACAGGTTCAAAAAGCCATTCCAGCATAACTAGCTTTTAAAAATTGCATTTATTTATCCTCTTCGTTTTTTTCGCACACCTAAGTGCCTCTGAGTTGTATCGTTGGGGCCTGCGTGTATATTTCAGAGTATGTTTCTGAGTATAATTACCATGTTACCATATGAATGTCTTGAGAATACGTATGATTGTGTTTTGAATGTGCATAATGTTTACTCATTCTTTAATGACTGAAATAAAATGGTAGATTCTTCTTATTGGTGATAGTCTTTATCAATGTCAGTTTCCATTTCGTAGGTATACGAGTGCTTTTTAAAATCTTGCTACACAGCATAGTTTGAGTGTTTTATGGTGCCGTAATGACTGAAGCTACGTGAAGGGAGCTGTAGGGTTCAGCTAGTTTTTGTTTTAACCTTGAAAGTGGCAACCAGCTCAGACCGAAGAAAACCGGTGAGGTGCATTAACTGCAATCAGCAGCTTTCGGTTGATTAATTAGTGCTGAGTAACGGTGAAAAGCAGCAGACCCTGCAGGTCTCCTGTACCAGGGTTTCACACACCTTGCAAACCTGTGGCCAGGGATGGTATGAGCCTGGGGTAAAGCCTGGTTGCCGTGAGAAGTTTCACTGGAAGGCCTCTAGGGGGGTAGGCTTCCCTATGGACCAATCAACAGAACAATGCCCCTGGGAGTGATGGGGACACTGGATTGGGAGGTGCCTGCCTGTCGAATGAGATGATAAATCAAGGTTCTGGCTCGCTGAACTCAATGACCCTGTCTCACAGCAGAGAGCAGTTAGTTCCCTAACTGCCCTAGTCAAATTCCCATTTTTCTGAATTTGACTGTATAATCGTTTTTAAATTAAATGCGACACTGTGCTTTCTCTCTGCTCCTCAACTGATTTGTGAGGGCTGTTCTGGCACAAAATTGCTGCTGTGCAAAACCAGGTGGGTGGTGTTGCTTATTGG